>NC_088655.1:25851863-26054363 GCF_964019385.1 Sycon ciliatum | reverse complement strand
TCCTATTTTTCTCAACTCCATGTATTGGTGTGTGCGTGCGTGTGTGTGTGTGTGTGTGTGCGCGTGTGTGCGTGCGTGTGTGTGTGTGTGTGTGCGTGTGTGTGTACCTTCTGCAGGGTATAATTGCTCCAGGCTCCGATGCCGACATAGTAGTGTGGGACCCGGAGGCATCACGCACCATCTCTGCCAACACCCACCACCAGGCGGTCGACTTCAACATCTTCGAGGGCATGACCTGCCATGGAGTAGCCGTGGTAACCATCAGCCGTGGCAAGGTCGTCTGGGACCACGGAAAGGTAGAGAGTGTGTGTGGGGGGGGGGGGTGTACGTGTGTGTGTGTGTGTGTGTGTGTGTGCGTGTGTGTGTGTGCGAGCGCGCATGCATGTGTGTTGCTGCTGTGACTTGCACCGACTGCCACTGTATCTGCTCACTCTGGTCAATGTGGATTTCAGCTGAGTTCCACTTTGTGCCAGCACTGGGCAGGCTGAAAGTTGCTGAAACATTCTCCATGCCGGCTAGACCTCAAGGGCGCTGGAGACGTTCGCGCAACATTACTGTTGGCGTAGCATTAAACTCCGTGTCGGAAATGGCGTTCGAACGTCGGATTCGACCGTGAGCCGCACATTAGAATCTGATGTTCGAACGCCGCTTCCGATGTGAAATTTCACGCTGCGCAAGAATTGTTAGCGTCGTTCCAGCATCTCAGCTTACTGTGTTAGTGTGATGTTCATCTAGTTGTAAGTTTCATTGTGTTATCGTCTGGCCTCAAGCCAAGGTCCCTGGTTCGAGTCATGGAGGTGACTGTCAATTTTTTCTTCAGACTTTTCCCGTTTGCATCTTTCCCGCAAACCAATGAGTATGTATTATTCATTGTATTGTGTTGTGGTCTGTTTGTGTCGTTTCTGTGCGTGTGTGTGTGTTTGTGCAGCTGAACGTGGAGCGTGGTGCCGGACGGTACATTCCCCGTGAGCCCTACTCCACCATTGTCTACGATACCATCCTGCGGCGCAACACGGTACGTGTTTTTGTTTTGTTTTGTTTTTACAAAGACCACATTTAAAACAAACATGGGATGCAGCTAGGGGAAGCACGCACAACCTGAATCGTGGCAGTGGTGGTGAGGTTTAGGGAGCTCCGCCGACCTAGGGTCTCGACTTCATGGCAACCTGGACGCACCTGTGTGCCTCTCGTCTTCTCTTGTCTACACTGCTGCCTGGTGCTGAAGACCTGGGGCCCTGGGGGTTCCGAGTCGTAGCCTAGACCGTTCTTGTTGTTCATGTAGAGATCTCTACATTGCTGCGCCACCGTGTATGTGGACGGGTACATGGGAAACACAGAGTACAGTCATATACAGTCCTGCTCAATGAAGTCCAGTCGCGTCACTCACTCACGTTTGCGCCTTGCACATGTTCGCAGCCCAGTGTTCGCAGGTCTGGGGCTGGACAGCGCAGTTATGGTAGTTATGGTGTGGTGGTCCATGGAAATCTGTACACTCCCAAATGCTGCTGCTGCTGCTGCTCACCCTTGCTTGTACAGAGAAAAGTGCTGTAAACCGCCTCATTTTCGTGTCACTAAATGTTTGCGATTTCTCAGAACCGGCGAGCTTACGATGGCAACTGTTGTTGCGGAGCACTGTGTGGCCACACACATACACCCACTGTTGAAGTTTGATTCCACGACGGCTAATATTCGTGTTACGCTCTTACTGACACTGGGGAGTTGTTGGCCTTTATCAATGCTGGTTTGAGAGCTCAGCTTGCACATCATTGTGAACCTGATGAAGACAATTTGCCGAAACTACAGGAAGCCTCGCCACTTTAACATAGTTATGCTCTGCTCGCATGATAATAGCAAACCTTTTAATACGTCCCAAGACCCTTTTTTGCTACAAAAGGGTGAAGTTCACTATCTGTTAGCCGTTCTACATTATCAACCTTCACTGACGAGATCCTGATGATCGAAACAGCTGCTGTCTGAAGGAGCAGAGTACCAACTAAAGTGTCGCTTTGCTGATGGTGTGCTGTGGCAACGTGTTAAGCATTACCGTAGTTCCGCGTATATAAGCCCATGGGCCTATATCCGGATATAAGCCCACCTCCGTTTATAGGCCCATGGGCTAATAAACAGACCCAAACACCGTAGTACAGCATGTCAGTGCAGACTACATTACCAGTACCGGTACCTACGGTAGGCGGACAACCGCGCACGGACTTGTAGTGCTTTTTCGCGTGCCAGCTGCCTTCAAAATTCGAATATAGGCCCAGGGCTAAAAAACGAACCATTATTACTAATTTTTTTCCCCGGAAAATGCATTATTTTGTATATTAGCCCATGGGCTTATATGCACGGAACTACGGTAGGCAGTTTACAGGATGTTTTGTCCAATGACACAGAGTGTACTTTTTTAATTTTCACTGAGGTTTCTGTGTACACGACCTTCTTGTTGTTGTCTCAGACGCGTCAGCCGCAGAAGGTCGACAGGAAGCCCTACTCCGGCCCTGTGTGGACCAAGGACGGTGACATCATGGTGGGCGACGCAGCACCAGCGTCCGCCGAATCCTCGGCCGCCGACGACACGCCGACAAAGGATACGTCCTCGTCGCAGACCACTACACCAGGCTCTTCCTCACGACGAAGTAAGAGTCTTGTGACCATAGTTCTATCCTGTTGACGACGTCATGTATTGCTCTTCCGACAGCCAAACGTCGCTATGGTTTATTTTCTGTCACTTTCCTTGGCTCTGACCGCTGGAATGCCCTCCCAGCGGAGGTCCGCTCAAGTTCTTCCTTGCATACCTTCCGTAATTCTGTTCTTCATTTTTTAGGGTACCCTGTCAAAAGGCCTTAGGCCTGTGAGGATTGCCCTATCAAAAATTTAATAATAATAATAATAATAATAATAATACAAGAGGGTTCTGCATTCAGCTGGAAATGTTTTGCAAAGTGCATATACCCAAATCACTCTAGAAATTGCTATCTTCAAGCACTAGATTCCGTCGTGTCAGGATGGCCGAGCGGTCTAAGGCGCCAGACTCAAGGTCTTGTGTACCTTCTGCAGTCAATGCAGATTGGAGCCTTCTGGTCCACGTATGTGGGCGTGGGTTCGAATCCCACTTCTGACATGTTATTTTTTTTCTTTTACTCTTTTTTTTAACTTTTTGCGATGTGACACCTGCGACGACCTGCGACAGCGACACACTGTTCACAATCTGTTTTGGTGTTTGCGACATCGCCATACTCTAGTGGCACTGTGCACGTGCACTGCACATGACCAAAGTAGAAACTACTGTAGTTTCACAAATTTTCGGTGTACTTTTATTTTCGGTACTTTCGGTGCGTCTGTTTCATACCTGAAATTTCAATACGCCGAACAAACCCTAACACATAAACCGATAGGGAACTGCTTCTCTCTACCTAAATTTCTGTTCACCTTATTTGGCCTTTTTGCCCTCATACCGAAAATATTGAGCACCGAAACTTTCTGAAATTAGAGTGTACGCCATTTGTCTATTTCCTGCACCGCATGTCGCAAAGGTTTAACTTTCTTCAACTTCTGAGACAGGTGCCTTGCGACTATACGTGACAGCTCGCAACGGGCATTTTCTTGTCGCAACTGTCGCAGATCACGTGTCGCGTAGCAAAAAGTTGTATTGTGGATCGGCCTCTATAGGCACTTGCCCTCTGCTCCTTATGTGCATGTGTGCTTTAAACATGCGCTCTTTTCTTGTCTTGTTTGTCTACTGTAGCGGAGGCTCCTGGCGGTGGTCGTGCCAGCTCACGTGTGCTGCAACCACCGGGTGGCGGCGGATCTGGCATCTTCTTCGGATAAGCTAGGCGGCCACGTGTGCGTGTGCTGTGCGCTGACGCCGGTCAATGCTCGGTCATGCATACACCATCCCCGCGACCATTTGCCTTTTTTCTTCTTTTTCTTCTTTTCGCTGGATGAGTCCCACATCTTTCCTTTCTACCGGAAAACTTCGCGTACCCTCACCCTGTACCAACTGTGTGAGATCGTCATCCTGTGCTTGTCTTCTTGCTGCTCTCAATTTCCTATCCTATTTTAGCCGTATGCAATATTTTACTCTCTAGGTGGCCCCGTATTGTGAAAATATTCGTATAACCCTGCTTGTTGTTTTGTATCGTTGCTTAGCAGTGCTTTTCAGCTTCAGCCTGGATCCACTCTCTTCCCGCTATACGCTGCGCTTTGTCTGCGATCTCTTTACGTGCTTCTGTACTCGCTGTGCTGCTGAATTCGGCGCTGCCCGCCTCGTTCTGCATCTCTTGTTGGAGACGATGCTCTCGGCATCTTCAGCATTAATTTTCTGCTTTGTCCTGTTTCATCATTACTGTGCTGTGTGCCATGTATCCATCTTGGTGCTTCAGCTTGCCAAAGGTTACTTACTGTGCTTACGCATAGAAACAATGCTGCGAGTCCGATCGCAGCAAGTGTAGTAGATAAAGCTTTGATTGCTTTTTTTTTTGGTTTTTATTGCCATGCTGTTTCATTGCTCTCATTTTAGCCATCTGTCGGCTCCGTGTTTCGAGTTTTAAAGTTTTATCCTCGTAGTGCTGTGTGTTTGCTAGGTTTCGTTCATGCTCTGTCGGGCTTTTGCCATTGGATTTGGTGTTTTCTTTTTCTTTCTTTTTTTAGAGATGTAGACTTTTCACCGTGGTAATGATGATTTTTTGTCGTGTGCCTGGGGGGGGGGGGGGGGAGTCCAAGTCAGTATGTCCTGGTAAGCATGTTTTTTCCCCAGCACAAACAGAGAGCATGCAGACATGCGGACCAAGCACCCTTAGCAGGCTATAACAGCAGGCGCATAGCATAGCATCGCCGCACCGCCTTTGGAGGGGGACCGGGGGTATCCCCGTGAAAAATTTGAAATTAGGGTGCAACATTCTGCATCCTGGGCACTTTTGGCCGTGGTCGGGCGTAAAAGCTGCTATGTCCCTGAACAGTAATTCCTTGGGCAGGGTGACAGGATTTGGGAATCGCTGATGATTTTTTTCCTGTCCAGTTTCTCCATCATTGCGATGTGCATCGTCTGAGGTGAGAAGTCATAGCCAGTGTGAAAGCCTCTGATTGGCTGAAGCTACTGACCAATCAGAGCAGACATGCTCTCATGGGTCTGAACAGGCTATAAAAGTAATTGATCGGGTAGGGTGGTGGGAGGGAGAGATTTGGGATTTGCTGAAGTTTTTTTTGATTTTTTCTGTTCACATTCTCCATCGCTTGTACATAGTCTGAGGTGAGATTTTTTTGATTTTTTCTGTTCACATTCTCCATCGCTTGTACATAGTCTGAGGTGTGAAGTCATAGTGTGGAAAGACTGTGATTGGCTGAAGCTGCTGACCAATCAGAGCAGACATGCACTGCTGTGGGTCTGAGCAGGCTATAAAAGTAATTGATCGTTAGGGTGGTGGGAGGGAGAGATTTGGGATTTGCTGTTGAATTTGTTTCCGTCCAGATTCTCCATCACTCACTGGTCTACATTGTACTTCAAGTACATGTAGCTGAGAAGTCCTTGCCAGCTTGAAAGACTCTGATTGGCTGAACTTAGGCTGCTGACCAATCAGAGCAGAGCTACCCAGGGCCGGAGCAGTAGCAGCAGCCACTAGCGGCCATAACAACAATCACTGGAGAAGGGATGGCAGGAGGGGGATGTGGGATGTGCTGGTGGCTTTTTTTCTTTCTCAAGTTCTTCTTCTTCCCAGCTCAGTCTTCATCACTCACTTGCATCACTCAATAGCGTGTCCGGCAATGGCGGCCGTAGCAGTTACGGTGACCCTGCACTGAGATGTGCATGGTTTAGTCACAGCGGAGCTGTAAGAACAATCCATGCAGGCAGCACCAGCCCTGTGCATCACCATGGTAACTAACCACTGTCGGCGAGCTAGCGCAAAGGTAGGTAAGTTCACCCAGCAGGTTTACATTACTGGTAGTAGAGGTGTTCGATGGCAATTGCAGCCTGCCGGTCGTGGAGTATTCGATGATGTCACATCTCCCCGGCAACACGCTGGCTTTTCACCTTCTGCGACGTTACAGGGTCCGTTGGATGTTCTCCAGAGTTCTGCGATCACTGCGGCATTCTGCGGAAATTCTGCAACAAGCGGAATCGCGGAGGCCACATAGCCGCGGGGAAGAGAAGCTCCACGAGTGTGCCAAGTCTGCCAACACACACAGCACTACTTGGTACTCACCCATTGGAACTGACCTGTGGTGATCACACATCTACAACATGTTCTACTACGAATAACTACCGCATTTCCCCGATTATAAGTCGCACTCGATCATAAGTTGCACCCCCATTTTCAGGTTTGAGCAATAATGTTTTGATTTTATTGACTTCAGTAGTAAGTCATGCTCGATTATAAGTCGCACCCCCTTTCTCACCTTGAATTTTAGTGTAAAAAGGTGCGACTTATATTCAGGGAAATACGGTACTCGGTGTAGGAAAGAGAGAGAGTTGAACCTGCAGCATCTTTATGAAATTATGATACACTGTATACGACAACACGGGCATAATTATTGTAGGATTCGACGACACACGGTTGCCATGGTTATCACTCTGTACTACCAGTAGGAAAGCGGGGAGTGAATAATCTAATCCTTGTGAATGTCCATAACTATTATCTAATTTCAGAAGAAAAATGAATCTTACATCGTGTGGTATCCGTTGTGCAAAGGAAGTGAGATCATAAATTAATTCTTTGCCGGAGAATAAGTGAAAATTTCTCGAATGACATGGACCAAACGCGGGAAATAATATCGGCGCACACGTGGCTGAATGGGTTTAAAACATGGTGGTTGCAGCACTAAAAGTGTCGTTTTGTGACAATACGTGTACCAATATTGAACTTCTGGGAGAGCTCCATTGTCTTGCTGTAGTTCCGGTGTGCAATCTTGAGCACTGTTGCGCCCAAAAGCATCTTTTTACTTGAAGCTATTTTGAAATTTGCCACTTCCGCTACTTCAAAAGGAGCATGTTTTGTGGCTTCTCAGTGCTCTTTGCATTCGCATGGTGGCCCACACGGAGCACTGATGACCGCGGCTATCGTGCGACAGGGAATTCCCCACCGGTCATGGGTCGATCCCCGAATGATGATGCACGCCTTTCTGTCCAGCTTCAGAACGCGGTCGTACGGCACCGCGACACACCGAGATTAGCAACGCGTGCGCAGCGCAGTGAAGCCCCGCAACACATGCGTCATGATGTTGCCACACCAGCACCGCTACAGTAGCACTCCGGGAAGTCCCCGACGCGCTCGGCGAACCGCCTGTACACGGCATCGAACTCGCGCGCCTGCTCAGCCGTGAAGTGGTTGGTCCAGTCCCCAACCTGTCCCTTACGGAAGAACGGCACGTGGCCCGGTCGACGATACTGGTCGTCCCAGGAGTAATTCGCAGTCTTGTCCACTCGCATCGCCGAGAACGAGCTCTTTGCTACGACTTGGTCGATGACGCTGTCCGTCACATTGGCGAGATTGAGAAAAGACGCTACCTTGCACACCACCTGCCTCAGATCCTGCAAGGTGGATGGAGCAAATCACACAATAAACCTCAGGATACGATGTGACCATGTGTCTCGTTCCAAGTCAGTGGATCAGGGCCAGGGAAAGAATACAACTTGTTCATGAGGATACTAATTGTGTGCATGTGTGTGTGTGTGTGTGTGTGTGTGTGTGTGTGTTTATGTGTGTGGTGTGTGTGTGTGTGTGTGTGTGTGTGTGTGTGTGTGTGTGTGTGTGTGTGTTGTGTGCGCGTCTGTGTGCGTATGTCTGTGCACTCTCTCTCGCACAATCTCTAGCACACTCTCCCTGCACTGCACAACCAACCTGTTGCATCTCCTCGTAAGACACAACCAACACGTTGCGATAGTGACGACGTTGCCACCAGCCACACACGTGTTCAAACCAGGAACCGTACTCGGCTGTGTTAGCAGATGAAAAGACACATTACAAAAGAGATTACATTAGAAAAGACCAAATGCTGTAGACAGCAAGCTGTTTCGGCCATAAAGGCCTCATCAGTACAGCCACGAGCTAAATAGGCCGAGCGACCAGCCATGGTGCAAAGGAGGCACCACAGACATTGAGATAGCTCGTCGCTCTAGCGCCAGAGTGCTCAAGCTACAAACAGTAGCGGGCATTGCGCGATGCAGCAGCACTAGAGCAGCCTACTGAGAGAGGTCAACAAGACGAAAAGACTGTTTCTTTAAAAAAAGATCTCTGTCGAGGAACACAGGGACTAACCTTTTCCATTGAGAAAGATGTGAAAGAAGTCATTCCAGTCGCCGGTGAACTCGTACTTCTCGAATGCCCGCGTGTGATAGAACAATGAGACGGCGACGTCGCGCGGATCTCGCATGGCGTAGATGTATTTGGGCGAGCTTGCTGTCTCATCCATACTGCTGGGTTGGGGGACCATGTGATGCGGCCTGCACAGAACAACACCGGAGATGCCACATGAGTACCTGTATGCTGCAAAGCGACAAACGGTTGCGGGGCGCAAATTTTGCGTTTTCATAAATTGGGCTGGTTCACGATGAGAAACTTGTGCGATTCTTTGTCTTCAGTCGGATCTTGTACTGTCTACAATCAATGTACGGAGAGGTTTGCGGCGATTTATATTCGCGAATGTGTGATAGTCGCGAAAATAACGAAATTTAATCTCTAGCAAAAGTTTCTCACTTTACAGAGCAGTAAACCCTGTGTTTGTCAGACTCTGTACCAAGAGGAATCCTGTATTGGCTGGGCAAAATTTCATACACCAAAGTGCTGTGGATCGAACGAGCATCCCTGGATCAAGCGAAATGCTGTCATATCAGGACAGTTTTCGCTGCACCGAGGGCGTCCGGTTAGGGGACGTTTACTGCACTTCTCGCTATGCCCTTCCAAACAGAACAAAAATCAATAAATGTGTTTCATACACATACATACACATACATACACATACATACACATACATACATACACACATACACATACATATACATACATACACATACACACATACATACACGGTGCGTGCGAGACTCAGCTGGAGGCCAAGTTTTCCGCATCCGCCGTGGCAACGCCACCGCGCTCTAGGACCGTCTGAGGGGGCGTTGTGGAAGAGTTTAATACTAGAATTTCGAACATCAATTTTGAACAGCACTTGCAGATGGCCTACGTCATCCCAGTCCTTACCTACAACTGCGGCACTTGAGGCCTACCGATGTCGGAGCTCGCGCGAATGGATTCGTTCCACAGGACCCAGCTAAGGAGCATCATCGACATGCGGTACCCTAAACGAATTAGCAATGACACTCTGTATAAGCGCTGCGGAGCTGTCTCGATCAGCGAGATTATCACAAGGCAGCGCTACAGTCTCGCTGGCCATATCTTTCGTTTGGCCCCAACTGCTCCTCCAAAGTTGGCAATGGATATGTATCTTCGCTTGGCCAATGACGAGGCCACTGAACGCTTCAGGGGTCGACCTCGGACGACTTTGGTAACGGGTCTTGCAGACGGAACTGTCATCATGGCCCCCCACCTAACAGGACTGATTCTCGTGATCCACGTGATTCCACCAGACACGTTGTATGCATATTCTATTTTATTTTATACTTTGGATGAAGTTTTTCCATTAGTCCTATTGGTATTGTTGGTAACGGCTTTTGTTGACGTCACTTCTGTCATTTCATTGTATCGTATTACTCTTCAGACATCAATCCTGAATGGCATAAGCGAAAGTGGCACCCCCGCCACCTACGCGGACATGCTTTTAATAATAATATAATAATACTTACAGATGGCATTTCATAGTTCTCGGCGACGTCCAGAGGTCGATATTGTCAACATGGTACTCCTCCAGGAATGGTATGACATTGACAATGGCCTGGTCAGACTCCGTTTGCCCGTTGTTCTTCAGAAGTCGAACGATGTGCTGCATCCAAGTTGTTCCTGCATAAGGTCAAGAAGACATGGATACGGGAGGATAGACTTTTCTCAAACATTCTCCTTGTTACACCGGTACATGTCTACTCTTGTTAGTAGACAACCGGGGGGGGGGGGGGGGGGTAAACAACCCGGGGGGGGGGGGGGGGGTTAGACAACCCGGGGGGGTCAACATGTTTGTCTTGTAACGAGTACGACTATCATCTACTATCCAGACTTGCATGTACGTCTGTTAAATGCGTTTCAGGCGTTTCAGGATGTTCGATCGTCGTCTACTAATGAGGTTTGTCTAGTAACCTATGAGCACGAGTGCGTGTAAACAGTCAAGCGGCAGACGATAAGAAAAGTGCTGCCCTCGCATTTCTGCAGTACCGGCTCTGTTATCTCAACTCCTAAGCATTCGACGACCACAGGTCCCTTACAGTTCTGGCATTCGCATTCACTCGTGGCGCGCTGCCTTCAGTACGTAGTGAAATGACGATGAAACTGACTGAGGTGAGTTTTCCCACGGTTAAGTAAGGTGCGACGATTTCACGCCTAATACGGAAGTTCCGAAGGCAATGTCTGTACACTACGTATGACGTACAAACCCATCCGAAGTCAAACCGAGAAATGCGGACTACAGGCCGTAGCAAAGTAGATCATTAAAATGACGCAATGCCGGCCCAGCTGATTCTGGAATACCGGAGTTTGCGGCTATGCAATGTAGGCACTGTGCCATCTGCCGAGTTGCATTGTTCTCTCCCGGGTTCTGTGCTCTGGATAATGATTATGCATGGTGTGTACATGTACATGATATGAATGGTTATGCAGAGCTCACTGACTTGTCAGTTTGAGCATCTGGCAAGGTACATTCGGGCCTGGTTTAAATATGGCTTTGGGACATTTATTTTTCATTGCTATCAGGTTCGGCCTCACTTTCTCTGTGCTGCGCTGATGAGTCCACAAAGGACGAAACAGGTCTGTCCGCAGATTGATATGAATGGTATGTGCACAACGCTAAGGTGTGCTGATCTTACACGACACCTCATTATGCAAGCCAGTCTGCCACGGTGTAGGTATGTTACAATACACACGGCTCGGCGGCTCAGCTATTCGACAAATTTGACACTTGGCCTCTCGCGATGCTCTATGATCGCACAGGCAATAGTATTCATAGCATAGCCTATCCCCTCCATCTCATGGACAGGCCATGCTGTGTGCTATACAGACACCAGGTAATCTACTTGTTTTGTTACTATTAAAGCAGTACTGCTACTACTATCGTTGATACCCTCAGGCTACCATTATACCTCTAAATACGTGAGAAACACTTTGAACGCATCCTGGGTTACGTCCCCTGTTTTTCATCCTTGCATGCCTTGTACTGCAGCGGTCTAATGACCGCCAAACACACACACACACACACACACACACACACACACACACACACACACACACACACACACAGACTTCCATACACACATATACACATACACATGCATGCATACACACATGCACACAAGCATATTATTATGCACACACGCACATGCACACACACACACACACACACACACACACACACACACACCACACACACACACACACACACACACACACACACACACACACACCTTTGGATCTTTGGAAAGCCCATCGCCAAAGGCGATGATAGCTACAAACACACACACACACACACACACAGTGACACACACACAGTGACACACACACACACAGTGACACACACACACACACACACACACACAGTGACACACACACACAGTGACACACACACACACACACACACACAGTGACACACACACACACACACACACACACACACACAGTGACACACACACACACACACACACACAGTGACACACACACACACACACACACACACACACACACACACAGTGACACACACACACACCAGCACTTGATAAAGTGCCCAACTCAAGTGGATCAGAACTGACGAACAATAGAGATACACAATGACGTACAAGGCAGCTGGCCTGTGGCTCTGGCGAGGTGTGATCCACTTCTTGAATTCTGGGGCAGCTAAGAATTGTGATTGAAGAGTTTAAGGGCATTGACCTTGCTCATTTGGTCTTGGCCTGTTTGCCATGCATACCTCCAGCACTTCAACCGCCTTTCTTGAAGTAGAAGACAGTTTTCAACTTCCCATCCTACTCAATGGCACTGAGTCTGTAGTCCTAATTAACATGATCATACACATATTAACGCAATGAATAGCGTGAGTTGCCCACTCGGTACAGACAAGGTACGCAAAACCAGATGTCATGTACATTCCTAAAAATGTATTCCAGGCCAACTCATCAGTAGGACATACAGGACGGTCATGTAGTTTTTTTCTTTAGGCGTTTGTCCTGAGCACGCAACTCACTCTACTCGGGATTGCGTTAGTGTATCATTCTTATCTCCATGTAATGAAAGCTTTTTGATCCCACGTACGGTGGAGCTTACTTAGTACAGTACATGGCAAGGTACGGTCGGGCCTGGTTTAAATCTGGCTTTGGAAATTTTGTTTTCACTGCTATCAGGTTCGGCCTCGTTTTCTCGGTGCTGCGCTGAGGAGACCACAGAGGACGAAACAGTTCTGTCCGCAGATTGAGAACTTGTACTACATGTACATACATTGACAGGACATACCGTATTATCTCTAATATAAGCACGGTCCTTTATTTTTTCAATGTACCTCTGCCCCGTGCTATTAATGGAGACGTTCCTTTATTGGAGACTGTTCCATTATTATTTCAACCTCACTTCATAGGCATGTTGCCATGGCCAAATTCATGTCAGACACACACATTTCAGGGGTTTTTCGCCGGTACAGATAATGAATCTACACTAGTGTGCTTATAATGGAGACTGAGCACTTTATTTTTTGAATGCTGCCCCAAGGTGTTCTATTATTGGAGACATGCTATTATTGGAGACTGTGCTTATATTAGAGATAATACGGTAGGCATGTAGTTGCTTAGTACAAACTCTGATAACACATACACTTGACTGGTACAAACTCTGATAACACATACACTCAGTCAATGGAATGAACATTAGGCCACCCTTTGTTAATTCATTGTTTAACGTCCTTTTTTTCACGAAAAGGTACGCGGGAGGGCGGAAAAAAAACAAAAGCCCATTCCAAAAACTGGAAACCCCAATCAAACATTTTGACCAGTAAAGCATGTGATATATAGAATATTTCTGGGTCTAACGGCACTTGCAGGCATAGAACAACACTCTTTGATGGTACATCTGTTCGCTCTTGTACAGATTATCGCCCATTTGTTCGTTCATGCTCAACATTTCTAGGGGCTCCCGTAAGAAGACCATAGGTCTGTGGGAAACACCCTAGTATAATAAATAAAATAATAATAATAAATAAAATTGGAGCACATGCCAGATGAATCCAACAAAACAGGTACATAGCATGGAGTTAGCATGTCATGAATTCATTACATCTGGATTTTTACTAGGGCACACACCGTACGATATTTAAAAGCCAACAAAAAAAGAAAAAGAACACAAGACAAAGGCATGCCCGGGAGGCAAGATTATAAGTTTAAGGTCATGATCGGCACACTGTGAAACTACACAATCATGTATTTACAACTTCGCATATTATTGGTACTACTACTTTCTTGTTTTTTTTTCCGGTCGGAGGCAAAAAGGTACGCGGGCGCGGACGTTAAACAACGAAAAAAGAAAGGGTGGCCTTATTCGGAGCAAGGGTGTTTTTGCGTTTGTTCGGACAAGACGTACCGGCTAAATACACTTTCATGTGTCCCCATGGTTACGCATCATTGGAGTTCCACTCAGTGCACGCTGTACTGTTCAGAGTAGGGCTGAGTCGGGTAGCATTTTCTTCGGGTATCGGGTCCGGGTAGTTTTCCACGGGTAGCACGGGGACCCGATCGGGTAATGTTTCCATGGTAAGACCACAATGCACACCGGCCCCTTCCCTTGCGCATTGGGTAGACATGCGTGAATTATTTGTACACGTGCACTGTACATGATGTCATCTGCGACCTCGGGTTTTCGGGTACTATTCGGTACCCGACTACCCGAGGTCCTCACGGTTAGCACGGGTACCCGACTATCCGTGCACATCACTAGTTCAGAGCCCCAAATCCAAATACACAGGCTAATGTAAGAGTTGAAACTGTGTGAGGAGTCTAAAGTGAAATTAAACGATTTGCAAACACGTCCCACTTAGCGGGCACAACGTTTAATGACGGTGCCATAACACACCTGCCTTCTGATTTCCCTAACATGATAATTATAAAGGAGAGAAGGAACAACATAATATTATGTGTAACGTTTCTTGAGTCAAGGATGTATTCTTTCTCATCAGAGCATTACGCTACGGTACCCCATTCGAGATTCAACTCTTACAGTACTTCATCCTGGGGGTTGCATGGCTGAATCAACGCACAAGCCAAGTTACTTCTTACAGCGCACTGCCGAGTAGTTACACATTCACAGCCATTAGATGAGTTTTGGCCACGCTACAGAATGACAAATATGGCAATAAGTAAGGTGGTCAAGCATTGGGTTATCCCGACAAAGAACTATCGTTTTACGACAAAGAATTATTGTTTTACGAGCTTCACCTAGACTAGAGCTTGGCTAGGCGGGCTGAACCGCATACTATGGGAAACACCGAACATTCCAGCCTGGCAAATTAGGCTTGTTCCGGGCAGACTTTTGTGCTGCAGGTGATCAAGTGTGTCGGAAAACGTGTCAAGTGGTATTGTCCAACTATTTACTTTGGGGACTGTAGAGGAAGTGCGTGTCACTGCCTAGCCCAGGCCCTAGGTCACACAGTGTTCTGCCAGCAACAGTGTCAATGGTATAGTATTAGTACTTATGAGTCCTGCCCGCCGGCCATACACTAGTGAGTGTACACTAGTGAGTGCATGGTGAGTGAAATCCAACAGCATGGATAACACAATGCTAGGGACTGCACAACCCAAGCACTAGGAACAGTGCAGTGTGCAGTGTGGGCGGCAGCTCTGGTCTATTCATGGGGTTGGATTCCATCCGTTCCCGCCACTTCAACAGAGTAGAGTAGGCTTTATCAATGCAAGCTACTGTATGGCCCCATGACAGCCCCATCCCCTCATCTACACCCATATCTACATGTTAGTTTTCAGTTGCATCAGATAAAGGATGTATATGCCTCACCAATGGGCACATCCCAGATGGCAGGGTGTTCATAACACATACTGAGAGCATATTCCATGGCCTTGTGTCCGTGTGGCACTACTAGTACTTCAAACATAGCTGCCTTATTGCACATCAATGGGGACTATGTGACCAGTGCAGTAGTCGTAAAAGACAAAGACAGTAAGTACTAGTACTGTAGTAGTACTAGTAGTACTTGGACGTAAGCTGATATCACGGTTATTAATCAAATCAATGTCCCTGGCCCTGGTGGGTGGATTCTTGCTTGTGCTAGTGTTGGTTTCTATGAATGCTACATTGATTACTACTGTAGTATGCATGCCTGCACCAATGCCTAGCCTGGGGGGGGGGGGGGTAGCTGGCACAGTGGTACTCATGTACTAGTGCTTGCCACCCAACAAAACATACATTGCACACACTGACTCAGCTAAGTGAATTATAGACTTGCTGAATGACTGAGGAGGAAGACCGTGACACTGGGCCCTGGCCGCTGGGCAGGCGAAAGGCATCAAACACGTGCTCCAGTTACAGGGGGTGGTGGACATTCCATCGAGGCTCTGGGCTTGGGGTATCCGGCCTTACACAATGACTTTAGTTTGGACGTACTAGTAGTACTGAGCTGCTGGGAAAGACTACTATAGTATAATTTAAGTGCTAGATTGCCGCCTAGATCCTGGACTTGGGCCACTTTCACACGTGCATTCACACATGGTAAAACACCATGTGCATGCGTCATGTTCTTCAAAGTGCCCTTAGAAATAGAAACATGGACAAAATTAAAAAAATCACATCCACCTTGAAATCCATCCGCGAACTGCCCTCAAGACGACTTTGAAAACGATTTTTTTTGCATTTCGTTTCCAGAAAAGTCGTGTTGTCAGTCGGTTGGAGGATGTGACTATCAGAGCATGCCTAGACTGGGCTGTGGACCAAGGAGAACGCAATGGTGCTACTTTTGAAGTATGACGAAGAGGTGACACAAGCTGAATTTGTATACGAAGCAGCTGGTCACCGCACTGTTACTATGTGCAATACAGTACTAAGATCGGAAAATTTAGATAGAGAAGATCGGCAATTTGAAGTCGAAGGCCAAATTTCAACGGCTGCGCTTCACCATGGATACCTGGTCACACGGGCCACGTTTTAGGTGCATGGCGCGTATCTGCATTCCCTGTGTGAACGCATACTTGTTCCAAATGATTTCCACATGGGCGTTTGCAGAGCTCACTGACTTGTCAGTTCGAGCACTCTGGCAAGGTACGTTCGGGCCTGGTTTAAATCTGGCTTTGGAAAATATATTTTTCATGGCTATCATGTTCGACCTCATTCTCTCTCTGTGCTGCGCTGATGAGTCCACAAAGGACGAAACAGTTCTGTCCGCAGATTGAGTGTTTGTACCAATGTGAGAATACAGGCTAACGCAGTGGTGCTGGGGTGTCACTGCCAGAACTGATGGCGATGGATCCAGCAAACTATGACACAGCTCTTGCTGAGTTAGTTCGCCATTTCGTAGCTGCTGCTGGATGTTATCCTCAAGTTGGACTGGGAGCCGTGGCTGTTGAATGGTACAAATTATTTATTTACTGTAAAACTGGAAAAAGTTGAACGACCAGAAAGTTTAACGTTTTTGTAATTGTGGCATGATAACGTGCAGAAAGTTTAATGATGGCTACCTGGCTACCCATCTGTAGGCGCATCTTTACACAGACATCTTAAACCGGGTTCGCGATAACGTTTCTTCAAATGAAGAAAAAAATTGGACTCGTTAGACATCCCAGTTTTACAGTAAATGTAAAACAAGGACAACGGCGACAACAGCAAGAACACCTCCAGTGTCTCTTACTGGCCACAGGCCATCGCGAGAATAATTATTTGACACAAGTTTCCTCAATGCACCATTGTCCAACAACGTCCCCAGCTCTCTAACAACTGAGAAAAGCACGGCCTTCACTCGACAGGATAATTCCCTGCGGGCATGGGCGATGTCGTTACGCCATTGTGCCGTAGGGGTTCTTCCCTGACACGTAGAGCATGCGCTACCCCATGTGAGATACGATCCGGACATGGGCGATGTTGTTACGCTATTGTGCCGTAGGGGTTTTTCCCTGACACGTAGAGCATGCGCTACTCCATGTGAGATACGATGTTTGGCGTTAAAAACCAAAAAAACTCACACTTCTCCTGTCATGGACTAACCGGTATAGCAATGATTATAATTATCTGCCATTGGGGCCCAGTCCGTAAATGCGTGTATTTACTTAGAGACGTCTATTGGGCGTTTGTGGGTGGGTGGGTTCGCCTGCAGGGCATCTCTAAAAAAATACATTTCGGAGCGCATGCACACCATACCGCGCGTGTACATGTATATGTACATGATGTAGCACTGCTAGAGCTAGTACAGGTAGGCCTCAAGACGCACTACACTGCACTGCACTGCGCGCGTCACCACAGAGTAGACAGGTACCACCATTGTTTGTGTAGTACACATACTCTGTACTCCCAGAAACATGCGCTGGTCAGGCATACCATTAGCTTTTTTTTCTCTTGTTGTTATGTCATGTATGTACATTGTGTCAAACCTACTTGTGTTTGTCCTGTATGTCCATGTGTGTGTTTGTCCTGTATGTCCATGTGTGTGTTTGTCCTGTATGTCCATGCGTGTGTTTGTCCTGATATACTGTATACCGATCATGTGTCTTGTTGTGTGCATTGTACAGGATGGTGTTATTATGAGTGGTATTATCTGCATTTGGGGGGGGGGGGGGGGGGGGGGAGCATTTCTGGCCCGGTAATGTTGGGTGGGTGGGTCAAGAAAAAAACTCCCGTTTATGATGTCTCTAAGTAAAAACATGTGTTTACGGACTCCCCCCCCCCCCCCCCGGCCATGGGCCATCGTGGAAATAATAAAGAATAGCAATAATCTTCTTTCCCTCAAACCAGTGAATAATCATTATGATTGTAAGACGAATTACTGTCATACTGACCAGAACATGTTGAGGAAACCCTCTCAAGTCTCAATCTCAGGACTACTTACCGCTTTTCGAGTAGGTGCACACAAATACATCGTCGCTCCTGGTTTTACACCGCTTCAAACTGTCCAGATTCTCCGGACGGACGAGCGGCGGAAAGTTTTTGCCGTCGTACGTGTTGTAGTTGGGCAGCCATTCCTGCTCCAGGCCAGCAGTAGGGCTGACCGATGCATCCGTACAAGGCGACGTCGGGTCGGACTCCGATAGCGCCAGACTGGAGTCGGAGCTGCTTCGTTCAGCCATCAGATATTAGCTTGTTGCGGCAATTAATTTAGTAGGCCAGGCTAGCGGGCAAGATGCGGACCAGATGTTGCCGGGCTACCGCAACGCGGGTATGTGAATAACCAGATAACGTATTAACGAGCCCCGTTGGAGAGCCCACAATGCACGAACGGGAGAAGGCAAGGCAGGTGAAACCCACGTCTTATGTTACAGCAAACAGGCAAACACTGACTGTTTGCGGCACGGCAGGCACAAATCCGCCGTCGTCGCTGTGTCAAACTCACGGAAGTTCCGAAAGCTTTCAACAGCCAGTGGGGTTCGGACTGCTGTCGTATCGGCCGGAGGATGGCAGCAGCAACAGACTGTCAGCAAACAGTACACTGGACCTGCGAGTGTGTGTCTCACTTGTTCTCCAAAACGTCACCAGAAAGATCAGTCCAGTGACTGCTGCTCCGGGAGGAGAATGATGGGGAGCGGAAAATCAAGGAAACGCTCCAACACAGGTGATTCGACGACTGCCGTCACATGGCATGGATCTCCGCTTTTCTTGAGTCTTGCTGCTGCCATGTAGAGTACACGAAAATCATGTATCAGCTACGAGCACTTCATACCGATATGAGTACGAGTGGCTACTAAGTAAGTACTGCGCACGCATTGTGGAGACGACAGTGCATGCTGCTCAAGAAGAGAGTCAAGTAGTACTAGTGAAGTCCGTGAGTCAAGTATTAGTTTGCGCCCTGCACAAGTAAAGAAGTAAATCCTGGCTGTGTTAGTGTAGAGAATCTACCCACACTAGGCCACAGCTGTAGTATAGTGCCATTAGTGGATCAGGGCCTGGGGGTAGTCATGATGTGGGGGGTAGATAAACATGGGAAACGTGTCAAGGTTTCAAATGGTGTGATGTTCACTACAACAAAATGTAGATCTACATGATGTATAATGTAGCGATAACACCACGCCTTCGACACTGCAGCCGCGGGATTCGCTTTCAGCGCGCAATCTCTCACTGAGAGTCTCAGTCATGTGCTACGAGTACGACTTTCAGGACAGGAGTTGCGAAGATTTACCATACACGTACCGCCCCCCCCCCCCCCCCCCTGTGACCCCAGGCCCTGCTAATTGTTATCCTATATTTTCCTTTCCCAGCTCCCGAAGTAGCTTGATAATAAAACTAACACTTTACTGCTTATACTTTGGGTAACATGTAAGCTTGGCAATGATGGCCTGCAGTGCAGGCGCAGTGGGATGGTCTAAGACCATCATTGAGAAACAGAGGGTACCAGATTGAAGTCCTCCTGGGAAGCAGGAGGATTTTTTTCCGGCCGTGCTGCCGCCCACAGTTGAACTCGTGGCCGGCCTGGCACGAGGGAAACATGGATGCCGGTATTTGACCACTTTGCTGGTGGGCTGATCTACTAATACTATACTCACCTGCCACCGCTTTAGGAGCTGCATCTGCGCCTTTGATCCTTGCAGGATGGTGGTGTACCTACGGATGCTGAAAACTCAGTCCAACCGAGTCTCAAGCGAACCTTGAAATGTTTTTTTGTAATGATGCCCTGCGTCGCTCCAGCGAAGAAGTACAGTCATGTACATGTAATTTGAAGCTGACTCAAACACAAACGGTCAAACATTCTGGAACAGCAGCAGCAGCGCTCTCTTGGCAGAGGCAGAGCAGTGTGCATGGCATATGGTGCAACGACGGGAATCGGATTACGGTCTGCCCCTACCACTCCAGATCTGTCATCCAGTCAGTTCGGAGCGTGCGTTTACGAGATGAGTAGGCTGGCATACTAGTAGTACTAATATTTCACAACACCAATAGCGTGAAACCATGAATTTCTGAAGAACCAACTTGTAGTATAATGAAGACAAATCTCCATGGGCCCCGCCCGGGGCTAAACAATATCTGCCTCTGCTATACTAGGCTAGGCCTGGTGATGCCAGATGCCACCACTCTGCGTGAGCACCACACCTGTAATGCCAGCCGCTGTGAGTGATATTCCCACCACCAGGACTCGAACTACAGGCCTAACTCGAACCAGAGATCAACCCACGTCCACGGCTTATGTGGCCAGCGATGCTCTACCAGTAAGCTATGGTGTTGTCGTCATCCAAGTGGGTCCGCTCAACATTCTCACGTTCCTGTTGCCTTTTTTTCTTCCTGTTTTCATGGTGTGAAGAGGCCGGCGAGGTGGCGTTTGCTGGGCCACATTCTTCGTTTGCTAGATGAGTGTCCAGCAAGAATGGCAATGGAGTACTACTTCAGGGACAAGGATGCCAAGAAATGGAGGGGCCGACCCCGCACCACTATCCAGTCGGTTCTCTCAGCCGATCTGAAGATGTCAGGCAATGGTCAACTTGATAACCTGCACGACCTACAGCGCCTGCACCAGATCGCGCAGGACCGCGGCAGGTGGAAGGAGTTGTGCAGTGCCCTGTAGTGCAAGGCCTATGCGTGGTTCAAGGTGTTTCTGCCCGTAACTACATTATCATACCATCTACAGTCAGAAGATTAACTATTACACTAGACTCGGAGGTTTTGCATTCCGAATTTCGGAATGATTTTCGACTGTGCTTTTCCGAAAAAAGCGCGTTCCGAAAAACGGTATTTTCAGTGTTTTGCATTCCGAAAATCTGATTCGACTTCGTTTCCAAGGGTTGCCATGCAAAACAAAATGGAGAGCGTCGAAGGGGTTGAGCAGGATCAAATCCAAGGGCGCAGGTCAAACTGAATTTGGGTGCGGTTCGAAGACGAGGACGGACTGATGCTGGACCAAGTGATCCAACAGCTGAAGACGAGGTTGGTGAACTACTGTCTTGTACTGTCAGTAGGCTCCATGGCAAAGGAAGATAGAGTGTGATGGAGTGTGAGAACAGCAAAAACCAGCAAAAATCAAAACTACATACGTGGAAAAAATTTCAAATAATCGAGGGCAGCAGAAAGCAAAAATACAAACATGAAAAATACACTTTTTTGTATTCAAATATGCACTCCCAAACATGAAAGAGCCGAAAATCCATTTTCGGAAAACCATGCACTTTCGCCACCACACTTCCGAAAGTTCGACTACTTTTTCGACTGCTGCCGCCACATTCCGAAAATAATTCCGAAATTCGGAATGCAAAACCTCTCTACTATCTACAGGAACAAACGGAATTATTGGTCATGTGACTAAATTCATGCAAAATGTGATCATGGCATGTGTATAATACTATACCTACATGTACATGTAGTAGAACCAACATGGCCGCCATCATGTCATGTGACTAGATACAAGGTTTCCTCAGAGTCTCAGCCGAGCCTCATCGCACTCTCCAGCGGAGCAATATGATATCCCATCATGTAGAACTACTAGTGTTAGAGAGGTTAAAATGCGCGTTATTTCCGACGTGACGCGCAATTATTTCACGTCAAATATTCCAAATTTCCACCTGAGCTGCATGCAGGTCACTCGCGTTGTTTTTCGACCCACGAGCCAAATAACGTGAGCTGAACTTTCGCGTCACGTCAGAGATAACGTGGATCTTAACCTCTCTATCAATACGATCATATTACTCGTAATCAGTTAGCAAAAATAAGAAATAGAGGTTGCGACTTCGGCGATGATTTTGTTTAGGAATGGGTTTGCTCCCACACTGGAGCTCGCGCTATTCCGCCGACGACTTGACACTTGACTGACTCACGACTGCCATCCAGAGAACACCAGAAGTCCATCGAACCTTCGACTCGGCTAACCTGCAAGAAAGCACCACTCCCTGCTCAATACACAGTGTTTCGGGGAATTCACCCCTCATCAGTTGAGCTTGAGTAGGCTGAGGAAGATTGCGCCTGAAGAGCACCACTTATATGGTGCTGTCCAGGCACAAACATCACCAGGGATACAAACTTACAGAGACACTCCGTTTCCAGCGCGACAAACACCTCGTGAACACCAGATAGCAGCGTGAGTCAGTTATCGCTCCTGGACGGTGAGAACAGACGAAGAGGACCCTCGGTCATTCTCAACGCTGTCACCTCCAAACCACCTAGTCGTTTTTCCCTCTCCCGAACTGACGGACCCTTTCCCCCCTAGTTTCAACCGGCCCTAGGACCACAAGAAGCTTTTTTATTGTTGTTATTATTATTATTATTATTATTTGTGCTCCCGCGTCAATGGGCTCGCCCAAATTCGCTTGCACCGAACCATGCGAAAAAAGGCCACCAGCAGGCAGGCAGGCAAAGAAAAATAGAAAATGGTGTCACATAAACTAATACAAACAAGAATATCATTATTGATGACATTAATATACTGAATGAATGGCAAAGGCCATGTGAATACGGATAATACGGATAATCAGAGTACCAACAACAAAGAATGTAGCTCAAACCATTGCAGTGCCAACTTCCTTCACCAGTACTCTGCCTTGTACGCATCTGTAACTGCGTTGCACAGATATGTCCATTCACGGCGATCCAGTGCTCGCTGAGCCATCAGCTGCAAGTCCCCTGGAGTCCTCAGACGGCAGCCGACTCGCTCCGCGTCTTGATTCAGCAGGACTGGTAGCGTGATCCGCGGCCGCCCACGGTATCCCGGCACGGAGCAGCCAAAGAATCCACTCATGGCCTCCCTTGCCGGTGTGTGCTCATCTGATCGCAGGATGTGGCCAAACAACCGCCATCTTGCATTCACCAGAATGTTGCCAAGTGGAGCAGCACTGCAGCGCTCGTAAACCAAATCGTTCGACAGTCGGTTGGGCCACCTGATACCCAAGATATGCCGAAGTTGCCGCCGATGATACGATTCCAGCGCTTCAATTGTCTGTCGAGTGATGCCCCATGTGGAGCAGTTGTAAAGCAAGACAGGTAACACGAAGCAGTTATACAGCCGGACGCGCACCTCCAGACTCACTTGGTCTCTTCTCTTCCATAACTGGCAGAGGGACTTAAACGCTATCGCCGCAAGCTGCTTTCTGCGGGTGACATCCTCTGCATCACCAAGGAGAGAGCCGAGTTTCTTGACCATACGCCATGGCTCATCAGCACGATCGGCCTCTCGCTGGATGGCTGTGAATTCTGTCTTGGTCTGGTTGACGGTAAGGGACCATGTACCCAAGATGGTGGCAACTTGTGGCTCTAACATCCGAAGCCAATCACTAGAGATACTGATGAAGTCCACATCATCGGCGTACTCCACATCGTACGGAAGATGCCGGGCCACAGGTGCAGCCATTCGCTGTCGCACATCCTGCAGGGCAGCTTCCAGGTAGATCACGAATAGAATTGGCGACAAGGAGTCGCCTTGCGGGGTACCAATGTTAGTGGAGAAAGAGCTTGATGTTTCCGTGCCCAGTCTGACTGCCAAATTCGTATCTGAGATCAGGTAACGGATCAAGCGTACCTCGTCTTCTTCCAAGAATCGCTGAACCACGTCCATCAACTGTCCTCGCCTGATCGTGTCAAAGGCACGTGACATGTCGATGCCCAGTATGCTGAATGAATGACCAGTGGTACCGCTGGGTCGTAGCTGCTAACCACCGATGGCACCAGACCACATCAGCTGTTGACCTTCCTGCACGAAAACCACTTTGGTTCAGTGATAGGAAATCGTTTACGGCTGGCGAGATGCGCTTGAGGACTACCAGCGACATGACTTTGCGTAGAGTTGTCAGGAGGATGATCGGTCGCAGACTGGTTAAAGCACCCACCGGCTTTCCGGGCTTCTGGAGAGGTATTAGTGTGCCATGACCGATGAATGGCTCTACCCGGTGTTGCTGAAATAGGCTGTTGATGCATCGGCTTATGACGGGAGCAGTGGCATCGGCTGAGTACTTCAACAGCTCACCCGGGATGTTGTCGGGTCCTGCAGCTCTACCGTTGTTGAGTCTTGCTAGTGCTGTTTTCACTTCCTCCGTTGAAACGGGATGCTGCAGCGGTCGAGGTTCCCCAGTGAAGGATCCAAATTGCTGAATTGCAGAGTCACTGAGCTGCGATGAGAAATGATTCTTAATCTCCAAGCTTGCTTGCTTATCATTACATATGATCTTGCCCTGGCTGTCCTTAACGACGACTTTCTGCGATGGCTTTCGCCGGAGCAAGTGTACAGCTTGGAACATCTGGGCCCCATCCTTGAGCCTCTCTATCTCCTCTGCTCGCGATATTAGTTCATTTTCTCTGTTTGTGATGGATCTGTTCCTGATATCATGCAGGATTCGATTCCGGTCAGTCCTCAACATTTCTCGCTCGATTGGGTCATCACTGCCCTGAATACGGAGTCGGACATCTCTCTGCATGCAGGAAAGTCTCTCGATCTCTGGGTCATGGTGACGATGACTGGTCTTGGCTGTCACACCCACAATCTCTTTGCCCGCGTGGAAGATCTCTGCAGCTATTGCATCCCATCCGGTGTTGGGCTGATCTTCTGACACCCTCTGAATTCTGTCTGAGATGGCAAATGTTAGCTGATTCTGCAGTTGTGGATTCCCGGGTAAACGATGCACTGCTAGGCGATCCACCTTCTTCTGGCTGCTCCGCGCCGCCCGACCCCATATGCCGAATACTCGAGGTAAAAGCGTGCGAGCCACCACAATCCTATGATCTGATGTGACTTCCGTTCCATTGTAACTTCTGGCGTTGGTGAATAGTCTCTTTTGCGATTGACGGCACAGAATATAATCAATTTGGTTGTAAATGTTGACAATCTTGCCACTGGCTCTGTCAAGTCGCTGTCCTGTCCATGTGGTCCTGTGCCTTGCAGAGTGGCAGAACGCTGTGTTTGATAAGAATAATCTGTTAATTTCACAGAACTGCACTAGCGTCTCTCCGCTGACATTTCTGATTCCACGCCCATGGCTGCCAATACATGATTCGTCCTGCTGCTTCGTTCCAGCTTTCGCGTTGAAGTCTCCAACAACAAAGAAGAGGGAACTCGAGTCCACGTCATGTATAGCTCTGGTCAAGGTATCGTAGAATTCATCCAATTCAAAGTTGTTGTCTCTGCAGCGAGCTGACGTCGGGGCATACACATTCAGGATACTCAATGTCGATTTTTTTCCCAATTGTAACGAAATTCCAGCGACTCGGTCAGAAACGCTCCAAACTCTCTCGACTCTCGGCTCCAAGCTGCTTCTTACTGCAAATGCCAGACCATAATGACGACAGGTTGGCGACAGCGTGTAAAGAACATAGCCACCACAATACTCTTGCCTCGTTTCACAAATTTTAGTTTCCTGCACGGCACAAACATCAATTTTGTACTTGGCCAAATCACGACAGAGCGCTTCACGTTTGACTTTCGACGATAGACCACGTACATTGAACGTCGCTAAACTAAATTGGCTTCCTTCCTGTCTGAAGAAGCCCCCATCCACTAGGTTCGATAGAGACATATCCCAAGAGAGGGAGAGAAGGAGTCACCCTCCTCAGCCAAGTATTAAATTGTTGTTATTGGAATCTCTAAATTCCGGACCGCTGAAGGTGTTTTAAAATTCTTTTTCAAATCGTGCTAAGCCCGTTCAGACCATGTAAAAAGACTCAGCGTCTTTTCAGAAGTATGTTGATCTTCTAATCAGCAAACGCTCTCATAGATCTGCATCGCTTGTGTTGTATAACTGTGTTTACTGGGTTCCTTTCTTGCCATTTTCCCATTCATCCCTTACATGTCTTGACTTTTGAAGTTTTGATCATCATTGTTCTCAACCCACCCACTTACTCCGATATCGGCCCTCTTAAGAGTTGGGTTCATCACTGTTGAGGCTTCCGATGGAAAATAAAGAATACTACTAATACAATTATGTGAAAAGAAAGCAAACGAGATAAGAATATTGATCAGTTTGAGGGGAGTCGAAACAGGAAAATCCTGAAGAAAAGCAGTGATTGCCACCGTGCAGATAAACTGTGCTGATAGCGAGAAGTACCAAACGGAGAGGAGTCAGGGAAGAATTGAGAAGTACACACGTACAGTTTAAAAGCAGGGACCGAAATGTTACATGTTGTTGTTGTTGAAATTTTATTTTGTATCGCAGACCAAACGGGCAATGGTGCCCAATATTATGATGGCGATAAAGTAACGGCCGAGAGCCAAGGATACAACAAGCAAGCCTCCACGAAAGAGAGAAAAACACAGATAACACAGACTGCAAATACTCAAAAATAAAAAGGGAAAGGGAAAAAAGAAAAATGTCATCCGTAGCTTCTTGAGTGCAACAGCTAGTACAATACTCACTGATGTGATACAGACGTTTTGGTCCTTTCTTTAGTTTTAGATTTACTCCTTGGCTCTCCATCCAGTCTTGCTTGTGAAGTACATGTGCAGTGTTCGTGTTCATTGTATGTCGAACGGACAGTATGTCAGGTGACGGATCAAAGACATCGTAATGGAAAATGAAGAGTAAAAACTAGAAAGTCGCTGTCTGAACAAATTGTAGCAGTGCAAGATGCTTCTTGCCTCCGCATAGCCTAGAAGGTCAGGACACTGCTGAGCACAGGCTAGCTGCACAGTGTCTTCCCGTTTGTCTTGTCCGCTGCTTGTTGCCGCCACCTGGAAATGTCTACCATGGTCTTCACGGGCACACCCAGCGTATTGAATACCTGTACGCCGGATTTCAGCTGAGCGACCAGACAGCCGCCAGGGCCGCGAGAGGTCACGCCACTGCCGCTGGACAGCGTGGTGCGTGCGGTGGTTGATGTGAGTGAGCAGTGCAAAGGGATCCTGCTTCAGCTCCATCCTTAGGACTGTAGCGATATGCGCCAATGTACATGTACATGCAGACATTGTGGTAGCATATTCGACGGCGTATAGATCAAGATGTGGAAATACATGACCTCTTAGGCTTTTGGTCGGGGGAGCCAACTACACCAGGCTTGCACAGCGCTTGGTTAGGACTCTTAGGAGCCCCTCCTCTGGACTACCTTTGCCAGTTTTGTAGCTGTTTTCCCACCATGAATTTTGTCTTCTGACTTTCTTGATAGCCCCATGATACTGTATGGATGTATCATTTGTAAAACACACACACACGCGCGCGCGCGCGCGCACACACACACACACACACACACACACACACGCACACCACCACCACCATCACGCAACTGCGGCCACGCTTAGCCAGTACAGCCTAATCTTCAGGAATGGGAAGAATAGGAAGAGATAATATTTTAGTCAGACTGAGTCCGAACATGGAGGGCTGTCAATCATCTCATTGTCACCCTTACTAATAATAATTTATGAACACCCTCTCTGCTCTCATCATCCGGGCGGTGGTCGTTTGGCGCACGATGTCTGTTTTACGATCCCCGGCAGGAAGGCGTTCGACTGTCGAACTGCTTCCGTTCGCGCCAACAGGAAGCGGACGCGGACACGACTGATCCAGGAATCTCACCCTCGCCGTTACTCTCGGGCCGGGCGGTGGATTACGTTCAACTAGGACACGACTACCGCGACGAATGCCCCGAGGCTTCGAATTCACGCTTCGCCGCCGCTGAGTGGTGGGCACCAGGTCTGCAGGAGTGTGCTTCGGTGGCGCGCTAGTTCGATCATCCCTCGCTCGACTCGGCTTGTACAGGGACGGCAAGGAGTTGCATCGCGTGCTGATGGGCTGCGGCATTCGGCAATGACTGGACGGCAACTCCAAGAGATTGCCGGCGCTGCCGGAGCAGCCAATAGCCATGTTAGCGCCTGAGCTGAACGACTTGCCCGCAATCCAGCAACGGTGGAGAGCCGTGGAGCGGAGGTCCGACCCGCTCCGACCGTGCTGGCCAGAGGCGCCAGCCGATGCGCAACTACTACTAGCTAGAGTGCTCGCGCTGCTAAATGGGATACTGCGTGTGGCCAGGGCACTGCGTCTAGCGGAACCGCGGCCATCAGGTTCACGGGAAGTACTGCTTCTGCTGCTGGCGGTGGTTTGAGAGAAGGTCTCCATTTCACACACTGCAGCAGGATGTGTCAAAAGCGAAACGCAACAGTTGCTTCTGGATACTAAACTAACACGCACTGTTACTTCTGGGTGATGGCTGGCCAACGACCACCAACAATGAGAACAGGATAGGAAGAGTGAAAAAGGAGAATGCATGCGAACCGGGGGAGCTACGTATACACCGACCTACTGCATTGATGAGGTTGGATTTCTCTGCATGCCCTGAATTGATGAACTCTCGTACTGCTGTATTTCCACCTCAGTAAACATAAAAGTAGGATTTGGTCATGTTGTAACGCATCCATGACTGACAGCCTGTGGGTGGGGTGTCTTTACAATGGCTGATGGTAGACCTACTCAGTACACACTGTACTGGTGCTGGTGTCACGTGGTGTGGTGCAAGTACAGTACAGTCAAATGGTTATGTCATAACTAGCAGACGTTACGTGATACAGTCATGTACAATCAAAAGGTCATGACGTAACTCCTTGCTCACAGTCAGTCACACGGAGTCACAGTCTTTACTACTTGGGTAGGGAGTCACGTACATGAAGTAGATCTACAATCATGTACTTGAAAGTGCGTAACGTCGTTGGTGAAAAATGAAATCCAACCACCAGGATAAAGCACAGGCACTGCACGAGCGAAACTAATAATTACTTCTCTTACTTGGTCTAAGCGGGTTGTGTTTCTAAACAATAATAATTATTATTGTGTTGCAGGTGGTAACGCGCGTGTGCGAACAAACCTTACTAATGTCTTACAATGTACATGTACGTCATGTAAGTACAATAATTACGTCATGATTGTAGGTCTACGTTCACAGTGCAAAGGCCAGTGTTACTGTTAGTAGTATGGTGTATGTATGCAGCGTGTCTCCCCGGATCAGTTGGATTCATGAAGTATTACTATAGTCGTACACAAGAGAGAGAGATTGGAAGCTTTGTTACAACTCTGAGTTTCACGTATTACTACGATCATCAGGCAACTGATGGATCCAAAACGGGCAGCCAGAACATAAGGGGAGCAAGGTGGGAAATTCTCAGGGGTATCATGGGCGACGCGTATCATAGTGCAAGAGAAGTATTAGTTGTAGACTACAGTATTTCATGTAGGGGTCGCGGGTTCGAGCCCCGCAGTCGCACATCTGACTGCAAAATCCCCACGCCGCAGCTCACCAGATCAAGGTGTGGGTCCTCTGCACTCAGCAGGGTCAACAGGTCAAGTCGAGCGAACTGTAACTCCCGGTGCCGAAAAGCGGGCTCACACCCCTACATGGCTGCTTCCCGGGCCTTGTCTAACCCCCGAGACGAAATTCGAAAAATGGTAGTAGCCGACGGGCCGAAAAAAAAAGTATTACATGTACATGTAAATACCCCCTACTGTATTTCACCCTTTGAGGCTCGATAGAATCATGCTACGATGACCCGACTTGTAAATTTGAGATCCTTTTTTTTCTGCTCGTCTTGACCCTGCCTCCCCTCATTGCTACTTCCATTTTCGTATTTTTATTTTCATTTATTTTTCTCTTCATTTCTGACTCTTCTTTAATACTGGTTGTCATCGCTTCCATAATATTGGGCAGAACTGCCCGTTTGCCTTGCGATGTAAAATAAATAAACAACAACAACAACCCAAGGAATAGTGACCGCGGAGCTACACTGTACATGTACATGTACATGATTGTACAAGTCCCCAACCACCACCTAGTACCTCTACCAACCACCACCTAGTACCTCTACCAACCACCACCTAGCACCTCTACCAACCACCACCTAGCACCTCTACCAACCACCACCTAGCACCTCTATTCGCTAGCTTACTACAGTCAAACCTCTTTAGGACGAACATCAAGGGACCGATGATATTTTGTTCGCAATAACGGGAGTTCTTCTGATTCTACATGTATGTTTTACCCAGTGAATACGCAGGGTTTTATCCAATACAGTTACGAATACTAGTTCTTCTTAGGCAAACTTCTGTCTTATCAGTCGGTTCTTCCTAACGATGGTTTTACTGTACTTGCATTATCTACGTGTATACGTTTTTGAAGTACATGTATTCGATGTAGTACACAATGACCTGAGCAGGGGAGCTGCTTGCAGCACTGGGTCGCAGGGACTAGTAAAAGACCGATAGTTGAATAACACACCCAACTCGCAAGGGAGAAAGACAAAAGAAAAATAGATAATGGCGAGCAGGATGACAGGAAGTAAAAGACCAAGGTGGAACGAACAGGACAGCAATAGACCGATCCCCTTATTATACTGGGTTCGAGCACGGGGGCAACCTCACTCGCGATCGAGCTAGTTTTTGAACGTGACAGCATCTTTGACAGTGTGTTTCAGGTTTGTTTTGGAATGTCTTCTGCTTAATTCAAGTAGTTTGCGATGGCTTCGAGCGGTGCTAAACCTCCTGCTGGTAGGAGCAGAGTCTCCGAGAGAGACATGGACTGTGATGCCGCTGCAGGATTTTTTCAAGGCGCGGGAGGGAACGATCTCGGGCCACAAACAGGAGTTACTCCAGAGGTGAGTTTTTTTGGTGTTGAAATATTCGAATCGCGAATCGTGTTGTGAGATTTATTTTGTGCCTAGGCTACAGCAGACCATTTTCTTTCTCCTTGCGATAGGTGCTGAAGATAATAGTAACCTTTTTCTGGTCTGTCTTTTTCCTCTCCAGAGCCATCTTCTATGAAGGTAACCGTGGTGCTGCCAAGTCACCAAGTCGCGATCAGCAGCCCTGAAGTGGAAAAATCGATTTTCCAACGATCTGGTTGGACATCAGCCACTAAAGTACTCAGTCTGATTTGCCTGTAGTGACAACAGCAGCCATCCTTGGACACCTTGCAAAGACAGGAAAAGCCACTGGTGGAAGCGACTGCTTTGAGGTGACGATAGCAGTGCAGTGGTGATCGCTGTTTTGTCAAGTCGAAGGGCTAGCCAACCCAGAGGAAGCATAAAAAAACGATGAGCAGTGCGTGTTATTTGTTGAGCGTGAAGAGCTAGAGGAGGACAGTGCAAACACATGGACGGAGTGGATGGTGTTTGAAGAACAGTGTGCTGTGTGCCGGCTGGTGGTGATGGTGGTCTTTGTCAGCATGTATTCGTGGTGCTTCTTGTGCTGGAACACTTCTCGCCCAGGAAGGCAGATTGCGTGCTCCCTGGCCCTCAGTTGGCTATGGGGCATTTGTTCCAGGAACATTACCCCAGAGCCAATGATGAGTCGTACCTTTGAAAAGTCGAAGCTTGCTGTTAATCGCAAGCGTAGCGCAGTGGATTGCTCCCTCTTCGAAGCACGAGGGCCAAAGCTTGCCGCTGTCTGCAGCAAAGTGTGTGTGCGGTTCTTTCGAACCTATGAATATACCCCCTGCACGTTCAGAGTGAACTATTTTCTAGTATTTAACATCCTCAACCCGCCACCACCATGCGCTCTTGGCCGAACTAATGCACGAAGCATAAACACACCAGCACAGCAAGGACACTTCCGTTGACAGATATTGTTTACGCCTCTAGACCGCTGTTTCTTTTCTTCGAGCTCATCGTTAGAGGAGGATAGTAGGAGGATACTAATGATGATATAATAGAAGATGATAGACGGTTTATGGTCCGATATTGATGATTGAAGATCTTAGAAAGCAATGACAGTGATTGCGAAATGGATAATATTATCATGATTATATGCCAGTCTGGTAATGCGTTGTACTTGTGGACAGTATTGAAATCATCACTGCATTCGATGCAAATATTGGTATACCTTTGGTTTCAGTATTGGAAAAAAGAGTAAGAGAACCTGGTTGCTTTGGTTGCATCTGCGACTGGCTACCGGGTGTTGTGATCAGCAATGTTACCATGGGAGAAAATAAGAGCGCAAGGATCTGTTGGGTCTTTTTGTGCCGGTGCGAGAACCCTAAGTGCATGGCAAAATAGAACTGTTTCATCCACAATGCAGAATGTCTTGCGGTACATGGCATTGATGACTGAACATCTCGCCAGCTCGCCCAAATGGGGATCATGCCCAAACGGAGGAACAAGACATCTTTCCAGCTCAGCTAGCTATATAGTATATACCGTGAAACGGATGATTAACTTGTGCCTCGCATGACAGCTTCTGTCCCATTCGGCCCAGGCTTAGACACATCAATGCCAATAGCAGCTGATCCTCCATTACATGCTCATTGGCGATTTAAGGCCACCTCCAACTGTATCCGCCGTCCCTCAGCTTCCGTCTTCGCAGATCTGGCTCGGCGCAGTACATTTTCTCGGCTAGGCTCAAAGAAGTCCCACAGAGCGGTCCAAACACCTGAAGGCAAACCAGTCAGAAACTGGCGCGGCTCAGAGTCTTTCTTCATGTTATTGTACGTAAGCTGTTTTTCGGCTTTCTTCACCCCATCGTCCAACTGCTCCACGAGACGCTGTACACGAGCTCTACTTGCTGCCAACTCCTGATGCAGATGCTGCACTTCCATTATAGGACCAAACTGCACTAAGCCAGGTTCCTTTCCAACTCAAAATGCCGTTGCCTCTCAGCAAAATACTGGTTTGCGAGCATGGGGAGCTCGTGATGCAGACGCTGCACTTCCATGACCGAACTGCACTAGGCTCAGCAAATACTGTTTTGCGAGCATAGGGAGCAGAGCGTCCAGACTCCACTCTCTTGCGAAAAGCAAACCTGGTACCGTAGGACAGCTGTTTGGTTTCCTGGACTCATCCTGCCCTTGTAGAGCTGGGCAAAACGATTTCGACTTCGGGATCGAAATGATCGCTGCATCTCAAATATTCAGAGTGACCCTAAAACTACGTCCTTCCTCACGGGGAATAGCCTGGATCCGCTTGCTCCAGGCCGCTGTGGCTCCACACGACGAAAGGAGTGAAATGACTTGCTTACTTCGTCCTCCTGTTCTGACAGTGAGGAACGCAGCAATGATCCTGAGAAGGCATCCTGAAGTCGTAAAAAGGAAGACGTCTAAACAAAAACAAAACAGCTCAAATCAAAAGTCCTTGTGGTATTTTTTGTAGACAGGCTTGCACTGCGTGTAGATTTCGCGTGCTCTGCACTTCGCATGCGAGAAGTCACGCAAAGCCGAGGTGAGGTTGGTCGTGTGTGTGCAGCAGGATCCCACGCGACTGCGGAGTTGCCCCCTTGCTCGAACCCAGACAATAATAAGGGGATCGGTCTATTGAGTGGCCCTCATCGCCACTGCTGCTTATGCAGCCCCACTCAATCGCTGTCCTGTTCGTTCCATCTTGGTTTTTTCCTTCCTTTCATCCAAGGCTCGCTATGAGGTGCTGTAGACTCCGCTGACCTATCGTTGTTGTTGTTGTTGTTGCTATAGGCTCCGCTGACCTATGCCAGCGGAGCCTATAGCAACAACAACAACAACAACAACAACAACAACAACAACAACAACAACAACAACAACAACAACCAAAGGCTATGGTATCGGCCTCAATACCAGCAGCACACATCAGAGATAGGATAAACATACTGTAGAAGAAGAAGCAAAAAACCGAAGCAGTTGTATTTTTTATTGCATTTTCATCTACAGGTAGTATTGTGTTCGTTTTGCCCGTAAACGAGGCTTGATAATATACCAAAAAAACCGAAGCAATCATCTCAATCCTGAACCCTCTACCTCCTATTGTCATTCAATGACAATAGGAGTTAGAGGGTTCAGGATTGAGAAAAAAAGTCGAATGGGAAGAGACAGCAGGCAAGGACTCGTGAGTGAAGCAGGCTGAGTAGTTGGTGTCAAAGTAACAGACACGACAGTCACCTGCCCTGCATGCATGTACATGTGCATGTGCATGTACAGTCTGTATCGGCTATAGCGTACCCTTTTGATTTCCGTGATTTTATCACTATAACCGATGCATCACTATTATGCGATACGATCCATTTTTTTCGATCGACACATGAAAGGCAAGGAAATACTTCCAGCATGGCGTTTTGACAAATGAGCATGCTGCATAGTTGACAGTGCCCGCATTTCCATAAAAAAATTCTGTTATGTACATGTACATGTGTCACTATCAAAATAAGCAACGTGAAGAAAGTAAAAAATAGGGCCTTTGATATTATTGCAACATGTATTTTAAAGTTATCACTATAGCCGATAATAATATAGTGTGTTATGCATGTTTTGATTCTTTTGTTGCCATCATAATATCCGATATATCATTACATCCGATAATATTGGTTATAGTGATATTTGTACTGGATAAAATACGTTTTGCTTTTGATATTTCGTACCAATATCACTGTAGCCGATATATTCTTATATCCGGTCACTCTATAGCCGATACAGACTGTATATGTACATATAGTGTATAGCCCTGACGGAAGGATACAGAGGAGCAGCAGAAGGAAGAGACAGAATGCGATACAGGGAGAGCCAAAAACACTAGAGTAGTAGAGAGTCACACGATGACATGGCGTCGAACTGTGAAACGGTTTGTCTCAACGTTTGCCTATCTAGAGTGTTTGGACCAACACAAACAAACCGTGATCCGCTTATTTGAGCGGCTCTCTCGTTGAGGATATCACGGTGAAACGTGACGAGATGTCCAAAATGGATCTGTAAACATTGTATAATCAATGTAGATGTCACCTTCTGCATGCGACCCGTTTGTGCTGCGAGCAGCGCTCTCACTTCTACATCCGCTTTATGTTCGTAGAACGCTCATGTTTTGATGCAAATCATTGCTTATGCTAGCCTGGTCCCTACATCCCCCGCTATTCATTTTACTCCGCGAGGTTGACCCTTGTTGTTCCGTGGCCCATGACTCGTTCAAAGTCAAAACATCGCTTTCAAGTGACAAGCAAGCAGTCAATGTGTTGACATTTCACATGCCAGTGCGAGACTGGGGTAGTTTGTCGACTAGCATCGCACACATAATTGCTTGCCGCAACTCAACTTCGCTGGCCACCCTTTCTATTCAAGAGACCATGGGACTTTGAAAACTGAAGAATCCTCCCCTACACAGTCTGGACGCTTCGAAGACTACAGTAACGTTAGTACACTGTATAAAGGAAAAGGGGGCTAGTCCGCTGACAATCGCTCTATGCAGTTGCTTGCTACTCACCCAATCAAGGCCAATGCGTAGTTGTTCATGTTCATGTACATGTACATGTACAGCAGTTCACTATCTCAGACTGACGTCAGTAGTTCATGTGTGAATACTTCATGGAATTATTTACGAGTTGTGAAACCATGACGCTTCGGGCCAGTCACCCATCGTCAGAAGGTGAGAATACCAGTACGCTAGACTTGACGCTCGACCTCTTCTATCATTCTAATAAAATTTAATTGTTGGTATTGCACCCAAAATAGAGGTGCAATTTGTAATATTATTGTCTCCTACTGTCGAGGCTATAACTTTATTTTCCCAGGTCCAAATCAACTCTAGTTTTCTGCATACGATTCCTGGTGCTCCTGGCAATCAGATAGTACGACAAACACAAATATGATTTTTTTGTGATAAGGTCTGTTTTCTCATCTGACGGCTCCTATTTATTGCTGCATGTGTATGGTGGACTGTTAGTCATAACTACTTTGAAGTAGTAACTTACTAACTACTTAGTCAAAACTAGTACTTACTTTAAAAATATTAGTACAACATGTAGTAGTAGTATACAGTCGTGTACATTAAATTTTACTTGTAGGTCCTTTTCTCTTAATCATGTACATGTACATGTACATACATGTACATGTACATGTACATGATTAAGAGGCAGTAGGCTTAGGTTCTGTACATGTATTCAACCTTTTCCCAAGCAAGCAAGGAGCAAGGTTAAGGGGCAAGGAAATGTTCAACCCTACCCAGAGTAGGGGGGATATGTACATGTACATGTGCTGTGGAACCTTGCTACTGCTGTACCTTCAGAAACTCATTGAACAGAATCTGCTGCGTTGAACACATCGATTACGTTCAAGCAAAGGCCTTGAAGATTGCTCGCCTGCCGGCAGCCTCGCTGATTCCTCCTCGCCAGGTAATCACGACGGTGATCAAAGTAACCATGCCGGTGGCCATAGTAACCATGCCGGTGGCCATAGTTACCATGCCGGTGACCATAGTTACCATGGCGGTAACAATAGTGGGCCACCAGTTCTTGCTTTGCGATTGACATTGCTTTCCACAAAAATATTGTGTTTCCGCATGTCAATGACATTCTTGTCTACCTTCTCACCAGCTTCTACATGCACGTATTGTCTCCGGGGACGTCAGGCGCGGACTCCGAGTCTCGACAAGCCTCTCAAGGGAACACAGCGAGGAGAATGGGATAAGCCGACAGCAGCGAATGGACGCCCGAAGGCGGCATAGCGTTGGTATCCATGATCCGGTGAGGAGGAGGAGGGGGGCTGAACAGCTGTCCTGTTGCTCACGACCTGAGAGTGAGATCAGCATGTTGTGACTATTCGGGTGCCTGCTCCACACATTGCCTGGGACTCTGGGAGTGTGAGATGACTCATGGCCGTTCCATGCCGTACTGTTGACGACAATTGTTTCAGCTCGACGTGCACACAAACAGTGCTGCTTCACGGGTTCACGAAGTTTCGTAGCGCTCGACAGGCTGATGAGGCACAGTTCAGCAATGTTAGTGCATGATATTAATGCCACTCACTATCTCTGGATCGGGGCGAGATAGGAGCATGAAAATAAACACGCCAGATATAAATTAAAAAACGTAAAACAGATGATGAAAGTCCCAGCGTCTCGGGGATCTACTGTGACGATTTCGACAGCATGGCGCGCACCTACTAGAAACTTTGAAGATCGTATCACCTTCTGATTTACCCGTATCTACAGTAGGTGAAAACAAAATAGGAGCCGCTGACAGATGAATGGAAGGCAAATATCGGGCAAGAAATACAGTTCCGCCTTGTCCGCGCTCGGCATCATGTCTGTGCTCCCGATGTCTCAACCTGCGAATGAGTTTGCACGCAGCAAGGCATGGACTCTTCTACTCCTCTCTGACTCTCCGGGCTCGTGTACCGCGTCGTGCATACGAGTAGTCAACAGACGGTCGAGATTGGATCGTGACTAGATCGCGACTGTGTCGTGAATGGATCATGATTCCTGGTACTAGTAGTCCGTCTGCATGCCCGACAGACAACCACGGAATGAAATAGGGTGTACGAGATCGGTGCTGTGAAATATGCACATGTGTCCCCGACGCATTCACAGGGTAAGATCTAGCAAGAATGGCTGTTTGCTAAGGAACAGGTTTTGCAGGTTTATTGTCAATCCACTGTCCACCTGACCTGAGCACTTTCTAGAAGTCAGAGCGCAACAAACGTACTTGACTGTTGACTATGATCATTATGCTTGGTGATCTCCAGCCATGCAGAGATGCACTGTCATTTCCCTTACGTCCCGATCGCACGCCTGCGCTGCTCCACCCTGCACCTGGACAAAGCGGTTTGACTGGTGAACAAGGACCAAGTGGATCTCCTGCGATATAGCGCTACGGGAAAAAGGGTACTGCAGTGCAGCCTCGTATTGGCAGCCCCAGGCTGTGCATATGGTGTGTGTCAATCTGTCATTGTCAACAGTCAACACCACTCTACCAGTGCGAGTTGTCATCATGTCACAAATTCCAAAAATATGAATTCCTATCTCTTGATTTTAGTTGCACGTAACTCCATCTACCTGAAGATCAATGTGTTTGTTCATGATCAGTTCTTGCTCCCATCTCAGTCCCTGGTGCTTCCCCCAGATTGGCTGCACCACAACGTGCAGCATTACCAACACTTCAGCGCATTCACTCCTCGGTAGAGCTACCAACTTGCCGTGGAAGGCCGCGGAATGACAAGAAGAGTCTGTGTGTGTGTGCGGGTGTGCGGGGTTTTTGCGCCCGAATCTTGGTAGCGATATACCGATGGGTCGACTGAATCGATGTAGATATTCGCCGCGTCTGTATGCTGTTCTTTGCCTGGCGCGAGACTGTGTTACATGTAGGGGAGGAGGAACGGGATAGCATGAGTTACCATGATACCAACCGATTGCTGCACAGATAAGGAAGGCCATCGATAAAGATGGGAGAGCTCGCAATACGCTGCCACTGAATCACACCAGTTCTTCTCCAGTCTACTCCGCTAGAGTCGCCTGGTTGCATGTGTTTGGCATGAGATGGTCGGTGTTTATCCCCGAGTGCTATCCCATCATCGCTAGCCTATAATTATGATATCTACGTCAGCCGTGTGAAGTAATGCGTCATCCATTAATCTGCAAGCGATGGAGTCGATGCAGGTAAGGCACATGTTGTTGGTTTGACAGCATGAAACAAGGTGGAGGACACCGTGTTCGGAAAGGTAAGGCACATGTAGCTCTGGGCACTGTGTTTCAACGTTTGGAAGATCTAGGTGCCTAGATGGTATACTAGTGTTCAATAGATTCAGCAAGAACAGGTGTACGGCTAGCTGTCTTCTCGTTGTACGTCTAAGAAAAGTGCATTACATGTGCAGTACATGTATCTGTACTGCTAACTAAGGTCATGTACTGATGTAGAGCGGGTCCATCACAATCACAATCCTACTGCTGCGAATCTATCCCAGTACACTGTACTGACTCAGTGACTGGCTGTCTGGCTGGGCTGTTCACGCCGAATCATGCCATGGTATCTAACTTTGTTAGCTGGCGTCGTGCCTACGACGCACTAAGTCGAAGGTGCTTCCTTGAGCATCGCACGCTGAATAGGTGTTGCGTGAAGGCTACAGTGTTCGTGTGCTGCTGCGTCGCGCCTGAGACCTGGGCAGGCAAAACTTCCCCTGATGCAGTTACCAAGGTCAGTATCTTCATATTGGTAGGGGGTGAGGTTTGGCAATCAATGATGTATCGTTGGCTAGCCAATCAGCGGCGGGAAGGGGGGAAATGCGCCCTGTGAGTCACCCACCACGTAATGCACTGCACACCGAGTATTCTGTCAGAATATAGTTCATGGCAATGCTCACATAAGGCTACAGACAACACTCAGCATGTTTATCATACTGTGGAGAGAGTTACGCCCCACGCTCCGCCTTTGAACGAGAGAGGGCTGGAACCGCAGCATTCCTGAAAAAGACAAACCTTGGACAAAGGAATTACGCGAAATAGCCCCGTCTCAACATGCATTGTACCCAAGTAGCGGCTGCACTGAGGTATAGAAACAAAAGAGCCAGAAAAACCGAAGCACCAGTCGACTTTCGCTCAGTGTCAAATTGTCCGACGTTCTGCAGCTTTCGCCTTTCAATTTCAGAACTAAACTTTCCACTTTGAACTAAAGTTAATATCGAGTAGAATGTCCTGCATGCACAGCAGTATGTCCAAGACCCATCCGCTCTCTGCCAGACCACGTGACGTTTTTGTCTTCTTTGCCTGTATTAGTGTGTGCGTGAGAGATGCTGTCTTTTGTGCAACCGTGCCAAGGAACGCGATCATCAGTCTCAACCTTACTAAGCCTGTCATTGCCGTCGCCGAACAGGCGAAAGTGGAAATCCAGAAGCAGAGCGAGACGCCAACGGCGCTACCGCCATCTTTTCACCCCCTCCGCCCTGAAACCGCCACAGCTACAATCGTGAACAGGGCCCTTGCAAAGCGGGAAAAGGCGCGCCACATCCATTATGATGCTACCGATCTGATGGAGAGCATCGGACTAGCCAACCCATCAGCACAAGCGGTGTTGAAACATCATCATCGCCAGCAGCGGGGTGCATCCCAACTATGCGGTGACTGTCGCGTGGTCACGTCGGCCGACATCACAGCGCCAATGGTGGGCGAGGGTTGCGTGGAGCAGGCGCCGGTGCGTGTACCGCACTGCGCCGGCTCCTGTACTAGCGCATCGTGGGGGTATGTAGACGGCCGTTCTAGTGAGATGGGATACGAAACCTGGTCGTCCTGCTGTATACCAGTTCAAAAGAAGAACACGTCAGTACACTTTGACTATTGCGATACTACGGGACAAGGAAAGGAATATCGCACAAAGGAGTTCGACTTCGTCACGGAGTGCGGTTGTGTCCCATCGCCGATATTCCGCGTGCCAATATCTTCATTCAAGCCACAATATTGGCCGTGGTGATTTCGTTCTTGATAAAATAATACTGAACTGCCTTACTGCAACTGTACCTACCGTTTCTTTCACTTCGGGAAACAACAATCACAACAAATTTGGGCCGATTTACAGTAAAACATGTACAAATGCGTGTTTGATAGCAACCCCGGCAGTCCATTCTATCATCAGCAAACGGAGTGCCAGTTTGATTTTGCGTGAGTTTCACCATATTCGTGAGTTTAAGTACTAGTATGCTGTTTGTTGCCGCGAACGCGCGGAACAGTTCTTTATTATTAATTTTTTAACTGTCCTGTTAGTTTCACAGGACTACAAATTGTAGCTACAAGTATCAGCTGTAAAGACCCTATTCTGCCATATACCGGTATAAACAGAGCATTAGGCTAAAACAGGATCTAACACGCGCAGGAAAACAGCTAGATCTACTTCGTGATATGCTTGGCTTCAACTCTATCCTATTAATTTTAAATTATCACACGTCGGTCTCATCACTTCAGCAACGATGTTCAATGTATATATTATAAGTATAACGGTATCATTATGTTTCCCACCATAGACAATGCCTCATTCTTTCATCTCCTTTTCTCCTGCAGTAGCCCACGCTGCTCACTAACCTAGGCAAATGCCCTTGCTCCCCACGCTTTCAACTCATCTCATGTCCTTCCTTCATTGATTAACTTCATGGAATCTTCCTTGTTGGCCACGAGCCACAGTGAAAGTCAATGCATCAAAAAGACGTATGAAGGGCTGGGGAAATAGCGGGAACCAACACCAAGAGAATACGAATTCCACCGACATCAGGACCGACAAGGAGTGCTAAAGCGAACAGTCCGCTTGCGACTAGATCAGTCTCAGCACCTTGCCGAACAATGCCGGCGGAAAAATGGCAACATCTGGTACTGCTTCTGTTTCTACCTTTTAGGCATCGTCAGAGACAAGGATCCTTGTCTCTGACCATGGACAAGGATCCTTGTCTCTGACCATGGACAAGGATCCTCTCTCACCATGGACAAGGATCCTTGTCTCTGGCCAAGCCTAAATGCAGAAACGCGTAAGACAATAAATGAATGGATAATATACTAACGTTATGGTGAAAAAGGAGGACAACATGTTACGAGTTATGACTAACTGTCCACCAACGTAACCAGATCTTAGACAGTCAGCGAGTGTGACAAAATCCATTTTCGCCATAATGTAATTGGCTCGCCATCCGAGTTATATAATATACTAGTAAAGACTTGACCTCCTTGCTGTGTGTGTTTGCTGTGTCGGGGGACCTCACCATCATCCCACTGCTATGTTTCATGCATGTTTGGTAGGTAGATAAAGACACGGAGCAGAATGCAAGGAAGTGCCTGCCATATCCTATGCACAGGGTTGGTATGCTCTGCCAATATCACTGCTTTTTCGAGAATTATCTGCCAATTGTTATACCGGTATGTACCTTGAGGTTCTTTTAAACATTTGAGGGATTGAACGTGGGAAAGCCTGCAGAAACATTGACTGCCACCACCGAGACCTGAACCAAATACCATGGCAACCGTCCGGATCTGGTCGGGATCGTCCCGATATGTGGAGGTGCATTGCTAGCCTAAACTGGCGAAGTTTCTGGTTCAACGAGAAACCTTCGCAGTTTAGGCTAGCGATGCTCTAACCACTGAGCTTTGGTGTACATGACTATACATGTAGCTGTCATCCAAGCACAGACTGTTCCTGATGATTACAACTACAAGGAGCACATTCAGAACCTTGATCACCGGCCGCCACGGCACTATAACTTACATGTACGTCAGACTCTCGACTACATGTACAGTCAACTTCGCTAATAATGACTACGGATATAACGACAATTCGCGAATAACGACAGAATTTCCATGCCCAGAGCAAAGTCCCATCCCACATGTAATACATAATAATGAGACTTCGGGTATAACGACACTTCGCGAATAAGGACACTTTTTTGATGCCCCACCGAGTGTCGTTATAAGCGAAGTTGACTGTACTATTACTACAATGTAGTAATTAGTGACTTTGCGTGGTTGCGTGTGGCATACGCGTTTCACGTCACCAGGCACCTGCACGCTGCTGTTACATGTACAGTCATGCATGTCGGCCCATTCATTGCGCTTGCCGGCTTGGATCGCCCAAGTCCATCATCTCCTCCATGATCTTACACTGTTACAGTATCAATTTTACACTTGAGTCTTGTAATAAATTGTATCCAAAGGTAAAATACGTGGTAAGCATCCGGGGAGCTGGTTACATTTCACGACTTGTCTTTGAGCCGAATGGTGTTGTTCCGAGGAAGCTGAGACGGTCCCTTCGCCCTACAGTACATGTATGTCCAATCGAACTCCTGCATGCAACTAAGAGGTAGGTGTTCCCGCATCTCATGCTCAATGAAGTCGGATCAAGAGCTTGAAGAGGGTCAATGCTACGCCGAGTGCTGTGCTAGCCTGCAATAGGGCTTGAAAGTGATGACGTCAAAACGGCCAGGGAGTAGTAAGTTGACATCAGATTTCTAATTTTGGATCCACTAAGGTGTGACTTTGCTATTGCCTAAGTATGTGGGTGCATAGCAACCCACTCATGTCGCATGCAGGTGTGACTTTTATTTCGCCACCAGTTGTAACCCCGCCCCCAGTAGCCAAATCAGTCAGTTTCACTGGCTACATTACCATGCTGTGGGTAAGACCGCTTGAAATGTGCTTGCGGATCCATACAAAAACTGGATCCAAGTGGATCCAGTTTTTGAATTTTTGAAATTGTTGCTATGCTGTGACGTAGCACTTTCAAGCCCTATTGGCCCTGCTGTTTGAGCTCCTGGTCCGGAACCACGGGCAGACATTTGAACACCGTCACCGTCTCACGCCACGGTGCCACGCCGGGCGCTGTGCAGTGTGCAGTCCTAGACCTGCGAACACTGGCGGTGTGAACTGGTGGTGCAGGGCGCAGCCGCGCAGCTACTGACTCAGTGACCATGGTGACTGTAGAGCGTTGTACAGTAGATCTACTCTGTAGCTCACGATCACGTGATCTGATTCCATTGAGGAGCACTGTAGTCTGTATCTATAATGTCTACGTCTGTGCATATGTGGGCATGATTCTTCCGTTTATTCATTTTATTTTTTACGGGAAACCACAGACCTACGTACAAGGCTACAATAAGTATAAACTATAATACCTACTATTTCGGGCACACATGCCGCCCATCTGGCTGCGAGCTTGTACGTGACGTGATGTTTGGTGTCGTGGATGGTAAGAGAAAGCGTGGTCGTCCGAAGATTTCCTTTGCTGACAACATCGTTTCGTGGACTGGTATGTCTCTGCATGAGAATTGCCAGTTGGCATCTGACAGAGATGCCTGGCAGTCGCACTGTGCATCTACTGCTTACACAGCTGCATAATGCCGTTTATTATTATTTTTAAAATTTTACTTTTATTATTTTTTCGGCAACGCAGATGATGATGATGATGAAGTTCTCGCCGGGCATTCCGCACCGCTAAGACAGGCAAGAGTGAATAAGAAAGACATGACTGTACTGCATGTGGAGCAGAGAGGGGCACGTATGCACATGATGCACGCCATGTGCGTGCATAATCTGATGAAGGCAGGTGCGGAGCAAGTGACTACAACATGACTTGTAGAGGTAGGTACACAATCATGTAGATACATGTGCTAGATCTACACGTACAAGGTCTATATCTCGCCACTCTTTTGCTCCTGAAAACAAGATTGTGGAAAAAATGGGAAAAAGTGGTGACATCGTGAGCCAGCCTAGCCGTCGTCGCGTCGACGCGTACGCGTCATCAACGATTATGATTGTAACGTCGCACACCACGGTACGGAACCGTGCCATGGTCTACAAGCCGGCCATGAATGATGCTGTTTAGTGGGTGTGGATGAGGCGGCGTTTCAACGCTTCCTGGCGATAAGGTCTACACCACATGTAGAAGAAAAGTTGACATCCCAGGTGAAGTTTATTGTTTTCGTCTTTTGCACACAAGCACAACAAACCGAAGTGCCAGTAGATTCGCTAGAAACAGTTTTCCTTTTCCGTTCAACATCTCCAGAACTTTGAATGCCGTGTTTCCCTTCCTAGTCCTTGTAGAATTCCAGCAACCACAAACTCAATGCGATCCTTTCAAACTCTTTCTTTGAGACGTCCCTCGGTAAGATCGCTATGTGGTTACAGGGAGTCGGGGAGAGTTTAGAATTCCGTCTTTTACTTTGACTACATTCGATTCGGGTCTGGTACGCATAGTAGTAAGCCATGGCAGTGGACTGCGGCGGACCTGCCCGTGTACGTGCCGTCGTGTGCCTGTTGATACTGGCCAACGCAGGTCTGGTGTTGGCCGATCACCATGGGCTGGTGAACGTGGTGAACTGCTCCGCGCCAGAGGTGGAGCACGTCTGCCAGTGCTCGCAGAACGACGAGGGAACCTACCTGACCGTCCAGTGCAGCGATCGCGCCTCCTTGCTGGCCATACCGCAACCGCTACCAGTGGACGCGAGCGAATTGTAAGTCATACGATGCACTGATGCACTGATACACTGACTCAAACGCAAGGTTTGTCAGTGGCAGTTTGAATTGCCCTATCATTCCGAATTAGAGGAAGAGTACTTGTAATACGAGTACGAGTATGTGTTTGGAATCACTTTACCCGAATGTTGTAGTAATGTAGTTTCAATGAGATTCGAACTACTGGTGCACTGTTGAGGACTTTGTTCAGTTAGTGTTCAATGGGAAATGGGAACAGTTCTTGTCGAATTCGCCAATGGCATCTTCATTAGCTCCATCCATTCATAGTAGTACTGTCAGACCTTGTGGCTTATCCGGTCCTCTTTTATCCGGATCCCTTGAGCGCCATCCGGAAGAAAAGAGCTGGTTACAGATGCGCATGTACAGCACACGTGATGCATCCAACAAAACCGGTGTTCGACTATCCGGTTCCCTCGCCTATCCGGATACTTTTTGGTGGAAAACGGACGTGTGCGGTTAAGCGAGGTCTCACTGTACATGTTGTACTGTAAGACATGTTATTATAACGAGTCGCAAATTTTACGATTGTCCAAAATTCATAGGTTAACGAGAAGATATGTTAACGATCTTGCAGTATTCTGCCATATCCACACACAGCATATAATTATGAAGCAGTACGGCCTCAACGGATCTTAATAACGAAGAAATGTCATCCGTTAAAACGTTAGATTTGCTTCCTCGTTATATATACACGTCTTACAGTATGCTCTTGTTTTGCCCGTACGGGAGCACGCAACGCTTGGCAATGCACGTTTGTGAACTGGTCAGTGTATGCACAATTGATGTTCAATAATTATTATTATTGATGTTCTGTGGTTGACATTGAAATCCGTTGAGAAGTCGAGCGGCCACGTGGCGCTGGCCTTGCAGCCGTGAGCACTGTACTGCTGGTCCATGTTTACAGTGCGTGTGTGTGAACTACAGTGCATGTACACGCTAAAAGCAGTAAGGGCGCCGGCCCGGCCATCCCGCTGGATTTCAAAGTCCACAACAGGAGAGGAATACTGATGATATTGATACATACACAACCCCCGAGAGTGTGCAACTGCCTGCACAACCTCTATGCTGTGCTGCGACGGCAGAACTTCACATCACGTGACATGGTTCAAAAGGTTATGCTGGCAAACAGTGCAAAGTGACCACAAGAGAGTTGTACCCAAAGCTGGGCTGCGTACAACCCTGTATCAATCATGCACAGAGTGCAAACAATGTGTACAGGTTCATCACGTGATGTGAAGTTCTGCCGTCGCAGACCCCATAGCTGGAGTTGCACACTCTTGGGGGTTATGTACTCTTGATGATATTGATACATTGATGTCTATATTGTGTGTGATAGATGTACACGAATCGATACATACCAGTGTTTTGATGCTTACACTGTGTCTTTATGTTGTATTTGCACGAGAACAGAGAGATCTCCATGACATCGCTGGCAGCCATTGGACCGGGCGACTTTACCAGCGCAGCACAATCCCTGCAAGTCTTGTAAGTACCATTCCTTATTGCTCAGGCGAGTAGCCCACATGGGGCACAGGGGGGGGGGGGGGGGGGGGGGGGGGGCATGTGCACCCCCCCAAATCAACCTAAGTTCAGCATGCACATAATGACTATGAATGACATGCACCAGCCATCCTGCACATATGCGGCCGTGCCCCCTCCCCCCCCCCCCCCTAAAAGAGGCCCAGCTTTGCCCCTAGGCCCTGTTGCTCGGAGCCTCCGGTATTATTATTCAGCATGTAATGGGGGGGGGGGGGGGGTGTACGCTACTGTTCTTTGCAAGCTGCCATTCTCCTTACTCCCTATCCTCCTCCCATCCCAACCCTAGAACATGTTGTCACAGCCAGATTTTTTCTTCAGACTTTTCCCACTTTCAGTTCCCTTGACCATATGGATACTTCATGTATCATCATCCGTCCTCTTCACTTTCTTCTTGAGCTTTCGTTTAGCTTGATGGTGGGGTGATAGAAAAATGGATTGATGTGGCACAAACCTACCTCACTGCGGGAATCATGTCAGGATATCCCTTGAGGGAATCATGTCTGGATATCCCTGATCCTGTCAAGATCCGGGATGAGCAATGCAATGAGAACAGGTGACTGGAATTAGCCATTGGCAGATAATGCTCGTAAAATTGGCACATTCTGCTCGAAAAGCAACGAACTTGGCAGAACCATACAAACCTTATGGCGGGCAATTCCTCGAATTCTGCTCCATTTCTTTATCCACCTACCAAACATGACATGAAATATACCAGAAAAGTACCAAATTCTGTCAAGGGCTAACTGGACTAGTTCTACAGCCATGTAACACCCTGTCCGTTTGCTGCTGTTTCTGCAGACACTTCTCCAGCAATCTGCACTTGAGCAGCGTTTCGCAGGCAGCGTTCAGCGGAATGTCCTCTCTCCACAGCTTGTAAGTCCTCTGCCTTACGGCCGCCGGGATCCCCAGGGCCGTAGCACTGGCGTCTCAGGTGGTGCGGGGCCAAGCGGGATGCCTCACAGGAAATGAACTTTTTTTGACGAACAACCAGTTCTTGCACAAATTGTGCGGGTCAACCATTTTTGGGAATAGGGGATGGGCTAGTACGAAAGGCCATGATACTACCGGACCAATGAACAACTGCTTCTGCGGGTGGTCCTGCTAGACTAGGCCAGTGAATGTCGAACCAGAGTATGTACAAAGTGAGTACCACTGTACACTGTACACTGTACATTGTACACTGTACTCGGGACATGAAGTACAATCAAACCTCTTTAGGACGACCGGTGACCATCAAGGGACCGATGATATTTGTTCGCAATAACGGGAGTTCTTCTTATCCGTATGTTTTACCCAGTGAATACACAGGGGTTTATCCAATACAGTTACGAATACTAGTTCTTCTTAGGCAAACATTTGTCTTATCAATGTTCTTCCTAACGAGGTTTTACTATAGTCGGCACAGTTCTCATTTTCTCTGCGTGATTTTCTTTGATCTGTTCTGACAGGATGATAGCAGTGGCAAACCTGACAACGCTACATGAGAATACGTTTGATCCGCTGACCAACCTGACTGAACTGTAAGTTATTGTTTGATGTGTTGCCGCACGCTCTACAAGTGTGACTGTGTGTGTGTGAGTGTTTGTGTGTATGTGTATGTGTGTGTGTGTGTGTTTGTGTGTTTGTGTACAAGTACTGTACAATCTTTGTGGTCCTCTTTCACCACAATAACACACACAGAAGTCTCTGCTGTGAGCACGGTGGCTTGGCAATGGCGTAGAAAATGGTCAAATTGAAATATTGCATTGTATATGAATCACTGTAGATTCCTACAGGGCTGGAAAATGAAATCCAACCCCCGGGCCTGCGAGCACAGCATGGCCTGTCTGGTTCACACCATGGAGCGCACACCCACACTAAATCACTCTCCAACCGGGGCTGGATTTCATGGACCGCCACCATACTATACTTGCAGACGTAGCCACTGCTGATTATCCTCGTGCCCGGGCAACAGTGACACAGCTGAACAGAATCTGATCTTTTTTTTTTACATGAAATATTTGTTTTGTTCGTTTGCTGTGCTTTGTTGTTGGGTTTAGAGTTCTGCACACAAACTACCTGCGTACGTTGCCGCAATGCTTGTTCCAGCGGCTAGCCAAGCTACTCACACTGTAAGTAAGCCAATCTCTAAGTACAGTCGTCCCTCTCTAATCCAGCACTTCATAATCCAGCACTTCATAAACCAGCACTTCATAATCCAGCACTTCATAAACCAGCACTTCATAATCCAGCACTTCATAAACCAGCACTTCATAATCCAGCACTTCATAATCCAGCACTTCATAAACCAGCACTTCATAATCCAGCACTTCATAATCCAGCACTTCATAATCCAGCACCCTCTATAAACCAGCATAATTTTCAGCAACCAAAATGTCCTCTTCGTGCAGATTGCAGCAGAAAATCAGATTTTTTAATCCAGTACCGTCCCTAATCCAGCACCCTCCCTAATCCAGCACCATCCCTAATCCAGCACCCTCCCTAATCCAGCACCCTCCCTAATCCAGCACCCTGCCTAATCCAGCACCCTGCCTAATCCAGCACCCACCCTAATCCAGCACCCTGCCTAATCCAGCACCCTGCCTAATCCAGCACCCTCCCAAATCCAGCACCCTCCCTAATCCAGCACCCTCCCTAATCCAGCAGAATTTCCGTAGCACAATGTGGTGCCGGATTATGGAGGGACCACTGTACATCGTTTGTTTGTAGGAGGATCCGCTGTGGAGCTGAGTACTGTAAGTTTTCTGCTCCCTTCCCACAGGCATGCCGGGTATGATCTATCACAGTTTCATTGTGCTTCGTTGAGGCCAACACTGTACGATGCTGTTGTGTCCTGTGTCTGTCCCTCTCATACAGCGACCTATCAAACAACTTGATACACGTACTGGGACCAGGAGTATTCGCTAATCTGCATCGTCTCACCTCACTGTAAGTTGTATTAGTACAACCCATACATGTACTAGTGTCCGGTCCGGATCCGGGTCAGCAGGGTCAGCGACCCGGCTGGGGGGGGGGGGGTACTTGGACCAGGAGTATTCGCTAATCTGCATCATCTCACCTCGCTGTAAGTAGTATACAACCCCATACGCTGTGTCTGCTCCAGACGGCCGGGTCAGCAGGGTCAGCGACCCGGGGGGGGGGGGGGGGGGGGTACTTGGACCCGTTTGGAAAAAGAACACCGGGTCACTTGTGACCCAGTTGGGAATAGTATGCTGCATATACATCGGTAACGAGCCAACTAGACTTTCTTTGGGTTCTCTCTAAAAAAAGGCGACGACGCCTGTTGGGAATTGCCGGGCAAGAATTAAAAAAATAAAAACTGGCTTCTGGAATAATGTGATGCACTGCACACTTACGCTTTCTTCACCTGTCTGTGTTCACACACCCTGCCAGGCAATTGGGCAACAACCAACTGACACGTCTATCTCCGGAGTCATTCTTCCTCCTTCCCAACACCACCATTGCTAAACTGTAAGTGACTCGAGGAAATTCTGGGGGTTTTCCCCAGTACACGGTGGCTCCACACATTGGTCATGTGACTGCGGTCATGTGACTGCGGTCATGTGACTGCATTTGTGTAGAAACGTTCTAGAAAGTGCTCAGGCCAGGTGGACAGTGGATTGAGTAGAACCAGCATGCCCACCGATGTCATGTGACCCATTGATGCAGGGATGATTTGGAGTTGGAGCCATTTCGGGGCCGATATCATGTGACCCGCAGATGCAGGGGTTGAGTGGAGTTGGAACCAACACGGCCACCGACGTCATGTGACACATCGGTGCATGAACTGAGTGGAGTTGGAGCCTGCATAGCCGATATCAGGTGACCCATAGATGCAGGGATTGAGTGGAGTCGGAAGGTCCGACATGGCTGTCTCGTATGGTCATGAGATAAGAGGGGCCAAGGCTCTGTAGCTGACTTGATCAACAAATTAACTATGCAAATGATCTATCCTTCAGTCAAGCCTTATAATCATAGATTTTTCAATATCGTCTGGGAGTCATTGGATTTAATTCACCTACTTCTGCACTTGTTCGGCGGATCCTATCAAAAAAAGGAGCACATATGAAAAAGTGACTAGATCATTGCACAGCAGTAGAGAAGCGCTCATGGGCTTCGGGGAAGAAGACCAGTATGGTCAAAGTGTCAAGTCAGTTGTGATCTCGTTTTACCTACTACTATAGTACTAAGTGCTAAGTCTTAGTAGCATTTCGCGCGCAGTATATGACTGCATTCATGTACTAGCAGGTCATCACACTCATAAACCGTACTGTACTTTGAAGTCGACAAATTTTCCGCCCATTCAAATTTCGGCCTCACCAAATTGTCGGCCTGTACTGCTCTCGCCTGTAAAAAGGCTGTGTACACTGTCACACTGAACCTTGCAGAACAAAATTTCGGCCAAACACGACCGGGCCAAAAATAGCCGAAAATAAATATGCGCCGAATATTTGTTGACTTTTTATATACAGTATACGGTTCACGTGGGACTGACTCTGACTGAATTCTCCACATCCACATCTATGGGATGATACCATCATGAAGGCTCATACCACATGACATACATTGTATTATTGTACCTATCCTTTTTTCTAATTTCAACACCGTTTGTTGTTGTTGAATGGTCCGTCTCTGCGCGTGCAGATCTCTTGACTTGATCGGCAATCCGTTCAGCTGCGATTGCTACTCTCTGTGGCTGCACTGGCTGCTGACGGACGCCGCGAACCGAGAGCCGCACTTTCTCACGCCGTTCTGTTCAGCACCGAGTGACCTGGTTGGTCAGCCATTCGACGCCGTGGCGCGTACAGAACTGTGTGGTAAGCAATCTCTTTGGCCATGTGCTTACTTGGAGCTTTAGGAAAGTAGGGAAAGTGCCGGGAGCAGTACTCAATGTGCTAGGCTCAGAGCCTTCACAAACACACACACACACACAGAATACATAAACACAGACACACACATACACGCACAAACACACACACACACACACACATACACACACACACACATACACACACACACACACACACACACACACACATACACACACACACACACACACACACACACACACACACACACACACACACACACACACACACACACACAGCACCCAAGACAAGAAGCCATTCGGAACTAGTTGTCTGAAGATTGAATCTCTGAGTAGCAACTCTAGGAGGGCTTGAAATCACGTCTGAATTCAACAAAAAATAATAACGACTTCAGTCCAGTTACTACCAAATTGCAATGGATGTGTCACTATGCTGTGAAGGAAAACCACCCAAACGTGTATGGATCCATACGAAGTCTGGCTTTCTGTTTGCAAGTGAATCGGAAGTCCGCGCTGTCCTGTCAAGATCTTGATCGTTGTTTCCGCTGGTCTTGTTCATGATGTGCGGACTTGACAGATGACCGCACGCCCAGGGTACTCCTGCAGAAGAACACGGTTACGCGTGGACAGACGACGTCGATGACCTGCACCAGCTTTGTGTCGTCACGCCGACCAATCTACTACTGGTACAAGAACGGCGCGTATGTTGTAAGTAGCGAGAGCGTATGTTGTAAGTAGCGAGAGCTTATTTGCGAGACAAGACTTCGAGACGGTCTATGAACACGACGGTAGTGCACGGTGGATGTTTTCAAGGAATAAACTTGTGAAGTTTCTTGTGAACGCTATGCGGATGTCGTGCCCAGTGCCTGCTGTTGTCACAATTCATGGGTATTTGAAATTTCTAGAACAAAATGATTTAGGCATTGCACTCCCAGCATCCATTGTCAGAACACAACGGTGGTGTGCTCCATGGTGTGTGTGTGTGTGTGTGTGTGTGTGTGTGTGTGTTCACGCGCACGCGTGTGTGCGCATGTTGCAATGCGCAGAGCTCTCCGTCGAGAAAGGACAAACGCTATCACGTCTTCTATGGTGTTCTGACGATCGAGAACGTGACGGACGACGATGCGGGAATCTGGAGATGCCACATCACTGATACACAGCTCGGGAGATTCAAGGAGTCCACAACAGCCACACTGAATGTGGACGGTGAGTACTTTTTACACAGTCAACTTCGCGAATCACGACCCTTGGCCGGCCATAAGAGAAGTGTTGTTATTTCGGCCAGGCTTTAAACGCGTCGATTCCAACTCCAGGCAGTCAACCCTTGCATCGATCTTTGGGTCACATGATATCGGCCAAGTTGGTTCCACTATCCACACAACCTGCATGGTCATGTTCTGCACAAAGTACTACTGGGTCACATGACAAAGATGTACAAACTACTCTACAGACTGGGATGCTGAGCCAAAGTAATCATGGATAAAGAAGTGTTGGAGCTAGGTGTCAGGTCGTTGAATGTCTCAGTACTCCTTGTCCGTTTTGTGCCATTTTGTCGCACTCCCTGACTGTATATGATCTGGTTACGTTGGTGGACAGTTTGTCATAACTCGTAACTTTTTGTCCTTTCTTTTTTATCCACTTGAATACTCTATAGGTCTAATGAAAGGTGCCGGGAAATGTAATGGGGAGTTGACAGTTTCTTGGACCGTTTATGTTCACTGCGGGTGACTGTGTTGGTGTGTTTTGTTGTGTCTTGTTGCGTGATTCTGTAGATGAGCCGTTCTGTGGACATCCGGTTCCGGGCACACAGTCAGGTATGTTCAATATGCAATATGTCCATTGCTCAATGACCTAATTTGTACCGCCAACACCCCACACAGCCACCTGGGCATGGTCGTGTGGGGTGTTGGACAGTGCAGTGCAGCGGATCCCAGCCTACTCATGCAATCCATATTTGGTAATGCACAATGGGCTTATGGCCACCATGACAATCGAGTGGTTTCACATCTATCACATGACCATACAGAGCAGCCATGTTGGTTACTGCTCCACTCAACCCCCTGCATGTATGGGTCACATGATGTCGGTGGCCATGTTGGTTCCACTGTACACTCAACCCCTGCATCTATGGGTCACATGATGTCAGTGGCCATGTTGGTTCCACTGTCCACTCAACCCCTGCATCTATAGGTCACATGATGACGGCCATGTTGGTTCCAACTCCACTCAACTCCTGCATCTATAGGTCACATGATGACGGCCATGTTGGTTCCAACTCCACTCAACCCCTGCATCTATGGGTCACATGATGTTGGCCATGTTGGTTACACTGTACACATGACATGATCACTTTCTGCACAAATTTAGTCACATGACTCAAGATGTCAGCACCTCTGTATAGCGAGATACCTGGACCCAGCCGTGTTGCTTGCTGTCATGCTTGACCTAGCAATGGAAGACATGCAGTGAAGGGTTCCTTAAAACACTGCACTTTCGCTGCCAAAATGTTTCATCTTGACATATGTACACTTTGTGCTGGTCGTACAATCAACTAGCAATAGAGGTCCCAGAGCTCATTTAGATATACTTGTTGTAAATGTAAAGTACTCTCTCTCTCTCTCTCTCTCTCTCTCTCTCTCTCTCTCTCTCTCTCTCTCTCTCTCTCTCTCTCTCTCTCTCTCTCTCTCTCTCTCTATCTATCTCTCTCTCTCTCTCTCTCTCTCTCTCTCTCTCTCCTCACAGATGCAGCCGCAATAGGCCAGTGGGTCGGTGTTGCCTTTGCCGCCGTGGCCTTGATTATTGTCTGCGTCGTCATGGCCTACTGCGTACACCAAAGGTATGCCTCCTGCACGCACCAACATGGCTGCCCCGTGTGGTCATGTGACAGATGTCCATCCACCCTGTACTGCCTAGACTACTTCTAGTGACTAAATAATTATTATGCATTCACTAGTTGAGGCAGGGCCGGCGGAACCGGTCAGGCTGGTCAGGCACTTTCCCAGCTGGATGGTCCATGTGATTCGTGCAAAACCGGTGTGAAAAAATCCAGAGGTACATGGCTCGACTGTACTGCCGACGTGTGATGTGCTTCGAAGTAGCTCAGGACTCCGTGACCGGCACTGTATGGCTTTAATGATATAGATAAAAAAAGGTGTGTTTGTGTTCTTTTGCTATAATTTTCTGCATTTTCTGGAGCCTTAAGAGGTGCCCAAATTCGCTCTATTTCACGTAAATTTCAAATATTTCTCCCGGGGGAAGTCCCCCGCACCCCCCTCAAAGGTTGGCCGGACCACTCCAAAACTTCTTCCTCCAGCCCTGTGAGGGAATGGACAGGGGAGAGGTGTGAAGAAAAAGATGACTATCACCACCAGGACTGGAACCAGGGATGCTGGAATGCTCTAGCCACTGAGCTATGGTGTAGCTGTCATCCCAGCAGAGACTGATCAACACTTTTCTTCAAATTTCATCATTACCTATAGTTGTGTCTTGCCCACTCACTACTCTCAACATGTCCTGTTTGACAGGGGCAAGGAGCTGGGAGAGGTGCGCGGCGAGGTTCGCCAACGCTCCTCCAGCCGGCAGAACCTGCCACGCAATATGCATCTAGCCGATGACAGCTTTGGTCTTGCCGAGAACCCTGAGTACCTGAATTACCTGAAGCATACGTCCAGAAACACCAGCCAGTCTTCAGGTAATGTAAACGTCTCCCAGATAATTCTGTCAAATTTGTCACAAACAACTATACAACGCTACCCTGAAACGGTCTCGGAGCTACAAACTATTCCAAATGAAATAAATAAATTCTATCCGAATTTTCGGTCGTGGAATTTGTTTATTTTATTTGGAAGAATTTGTAGCCGAGACACCGTTTTTGAGTAGTGGTGTATAACTGTGTGAAACATGAACTGTGGCTACAGTGGAGTCTGCACAGCCTGAGGAAGATTTGTCACAAACCCTGTTTACTACATCCGGGTTTTTTTGTTTTAGCTTTTTCGTTAGCTGTTGCGTCAGTGATGTGATGATTTATGATTGCCCGTATGAGAGGGTTTCCAGTTTCCACAGAGTTACAATACTGTAAGTCAAACAAATTTTCGGCCCATTCACATTTCGGCCTCCCGGGCCAGCGCTAAAACCCATTTCGGCCGCATCAAATTTTCGGCCTGTACTGCTGCCGCCTGTATACACTGTCACACTGAACCTTGCAAAACGAAATTTCGGCCGCAACAACAAATTTTCAGCCAAACATGACCAGGCCGAAAAAAGGCGAAAATAAATATGCGCCGAATATTGGTAGACTTACAGTACACTCTGCTAAGGTAATACACGGCAAATGGCCCGGCGGAACCGGTTCGGTTCAGGGTCAGGCCATGGCCGAGCCTGCTTTTTGGCCACCAACGTGTGCTCTCTGCTGAGGAGGTCATGTGTATACCCTCCATATCATACACAAACTGTATGAAAGTCATGTGTATACCCTCCATATCATACACAAACTGTATGAAAGTCATGTGACTACCCTCCATATCATACACAAACTGTATGAAAGTCATGTGACTACCCTCCATATCATACACAAACTGTATGAAAGTCATGTGACCACCCTCCATATCATACACAAACTGTATGAAAGTCATGTGTATACCCTCCATATCATACACAAACTGTATGAAAGTCATGTGTATACCCTCCATATCATACACAAACTGTATGAAAGTCATGTGACTACCCTCCATATCATACACAAACTGTATGAAAGTCATGTGTATACCCTCCATATCATACACAAACTGTATGAAAGTCATGTGACTACCCTCCATATCATACACAAACTGTATGAAAGTCATGTGACTACCCTCCATATCATACACAAACTGTATGAAAGACTAGGGTATGGCCAGACCAATCGAAAACTGCGTACGCCGGTCCTGCGCCGCATGCAGAAACTAGTTAGTTAGCTGGCAACCGCTTGGAATGCACACAGGGCTATGCCCCTCACTGATCAAATTCGAAACGTCCTCATCGTCATGCTATCGATTCTCTCTCTCGGCTCTGATTCTGATTTCTCCCAGGTGTCGGTGCAGTCTCCTATCAACCAATCAACCGCCCCGACATGGGCAGCCTTCCGCCGGCGTCGCACGTCAAGACCTTCTCACCCTCCGGTGCCTCCAACGCCAGCCTGGGGCAAGGTGAGGCAAGCGTACTAAGTTAAGGTCTACCCTCGTTAGTAGACAACCCGAAGGGGGGGGGGGGGGGGGGGGGGGGGTCGAATTTGTTGTCTTGTAACGAGTATCATCTACTGTTCGAACTTGCATGTACTTCTGGACTTACACCAGAAAATGATACAGCATCCAACAGCTTTCATTGTAGTGTCAGCCTGTATCACTTTCTGGTGTAAGTCCAAAGTGCCTCAGACACAAGCAGGCTGGCATACACTACACTGTACTCGCTTCAGGCCACGGTCAGGGGATTTTGCATCGTTGTCTACTAATGAGGTTTGTCTTGTAACCTATGTCATACTAACCAGGGTAAACCTGTACACAGATGAGACACAAGTGCTTAGGAAGCACAATAAGGACAAGATTGGAGCTCTGGTTGGTTAGGTTTCATATTTCAGCTTGTTTCCTCAACGGTACAGAGTACAAAATATCAAGGCGGACGAACGGAAGAGAAAAGTAAAACAGAACAGGAATATCGAGCTACAATGTAGGTGTGCCTGGCGTTGTGATAAGCTGGCGCTGTCGGCTTCTTCAACCGAAACTTGTGCTGGTCTGGCTCCGCTTGAAGGGGAAAAAGGGACGGGGTCCGGGGCCCTCCCCTGGAAATATATTTGAAACTAGAAGCCAAGTTGTGCGTTGTGACAACATATTTCAAGTATTAAAAATTCGAAATACACCCTGAACCCCCACTATTGCAATGTGCAGGAACACCTCCGATAAATCATCAATTATTTCCTTTTCTGGTTTTCTAGGTTTGCATTTGTATTGCATTTTCAATTTTTCATCCATTGTGTTTCTTTGGCTATTAGAAGAGACTTGCATGACACTGCAAAAAAAATAGCTCACGGCATGTGCATCTCCAGGCATAATCATCGCTGCACTTCCCCTATACAACATCATGGGTATAGCAGAGTGAGGATGTATGCTGTTACCATGGCAATTTCCTTGCATGCTGGTGCAGTTGCCGTTAGCGATAACACACTTTGGTCATGTTAGGCGTTGGATGTGGTGTTGGTTAATTGATCTCGGCAACAAAACCGATCAAACTGGTCTGGCTCGAGTCAGGTCTCGCTCCGATGTCCATGCTACCTAGGTGGCTGCATTTCTCTTGTGCGGTGTATTGTTTTTCCACTCCTCTCATTTCCTCCATTTTCTCTCCTGTCCTCTCTGACTGTCACTGCTTGAACAGCTGCAAATTTCGGTGCGAACCGCGGCGAGTTCGGAGCTCCGCGGGTGGTCGAGAATCCTCTAGTTGCTCTCGGCTACACCCAGTCGGATTTCGACGCGAAAGAGGAGCGCGAAAGCCTGGCTACAACGACGCTGAACCGATCTGCAGCAGCCACCGACCCGGGCAGTAAGTCAAGCGTGAATGACAGTGCAGTGGTCACGACGCATGCACAGCATTGTGCACGACGTGCCAAGTGCTGATGCGTCTGGGAGCGAACAGTGTCTGTGCATTTGTGAGAGGGAGTGGGACATATGCATCCATTTCCCGCCGTTAGGTTTTGCGGGGCAAGTCTACTACAACACACTGTAATACCAGCTCTGCATTTATAGGTCATGAACATTGTGAGGTCATACTCATAAATGTACTAGAATGGGCTGTACCTGCCAAAAATGGGGCAACTCAATTTGCAGTCTCGGGTGTCCTTTTAGAACAGGTTTTACTGCGCACGTATACACAAACCTGTGTTTGCCGGGCCCTTTATACCAAGCGGGATCCTGTACAGTGCTGTCGGGCGCCGAAGAACGGAGCGCCGAAGAACGATCAGGCTAGAATTTTACCAAGCACAGCATCCCAATGTATACACGGTGACTCAACTGTGCATAGACTGTAATACATGAAAATAAGAACGGTCTAGGCTAGGAGGCTGACCCCCCCCCCCCAGTTCTTCGGCGACCGACAGTACTGTATTGACCTGGCGGAATTGTCGTGCACCGACGTGCTGTGGCTTGAGCTTGCATCCCACACCGGCCAGGACACTAACAGTTTCTGCTGCGCCAAGGGCATCCGGCTAGGGCAGGTCTAACTGCAGTTCTAGGTTCATCATTCAACCTTTCTAGGGGCTCCCGTAAGAACACCATAGGTCTGTGGGGAACCCCCTACCACAATAAATAAAATAATAAACATAATATTTTATTCACTGGTTTGAGGGAAAGACACGAACGGGAAAAGTCTGAAGAAAAAATTGACTGTCACCACATAATATTATTTTAAATAATTCTCTTGCTTGTTGCGTGTACCCTGCTAGGTGAATGGAGCGGCATCGCTGACCCTGGCTCTATCAGCTACCTGCCGAACAATGGTGACGCCATGATGGAAGAAGAACCGGGTCAGAGGGCCAGGGACAACAACCAAGTCTCGCTGGACGTCTTCAATGAGATCTCGGGCTCGAACGAACCCTGAGACTGGCCACCATCGCGGAAAGCCGCGTACCCAGGACAGTACGACTGCCTTGCTTCTCACTCGCTGACACTCCGGTCACGGTCTAAGTAGAGCCGCGCCCAAGAACGTTGTCCAAGGGGTTTGTCAGGGGCGTTCTTATTTTTCCCCCGCAACCTGGCTGCGTTCTCATAGCACGCTCTTAGAAACAATTCGTACTGAATCCCCAAAGCTACCAGAAAACCAACACTGCCGTTCTTGACTTGAGGCTGTGGCGTCCTTAGCATTTCAGGCTGAACGTTCTTGGGCTCCACGCTCTTGGGCGCGTGACTACTGTACTTTGCTGGGCCGTTTGCAAGACCAGCAACATTCATAATATTCTTTGCTAACCTTCTATTACTACCCTATAATTATGTTTGTGCTCAGGCTCGTGCCCCGTATGGGTACCTGGGTGCCCGGAACCCCCCCCCCCTTTTGTGGCACAAAATGCAGGATTTTGCTTCATTTTTTGAAAATTTTCCCGGGGGAGGCCCCCAGAACCCCCCTTGAAGGACACCGGCGCGCGCGCCTGGTGCTATCAGCCTGTCTAGGTTTCCCACAACTCATGCAACGCACCACTAACTAGATTTCCCACCAACCCGACACCTCACTAGCCTGTAGGAAACAAGCTTTGCAATAATTATAATATACTGTAATTTCACAAAATTTCGGTGTACTTTTATTTTCGGTACTTTCGGTGCGTTTGTTTCATACCTAAAATTTCAATACACCGAACAAACACCAACACACGTAATCCAATAGGGAACTGCTTCTCTGTACCGAAAATTTCTGTTCACCTAACCTAGCCTGTTGCACTCACACCGAAAATATTGAGCACCGAAAATTTCTGAAATTAGAGTACTTACCACTAGGTTAAAAAAAATATAATTATAACTTTTCTTCACTTGAACGCAATTACACTGAACTGGCAGGAAGGTTTGCATAGTGTTCTTCAGCCCCTACCACACGCCCATCCCACCTTTGTCGCTTCCACCAGCCCCAAGTCTCTGCAAATTCCTACAATGCTGCATGTGTACGCGTGCCCATGCCACCTTACATAGCTCTGAGCCTCTCACGTTTTTTTCCCTTGACAGTTTCATTTTGCTATGCTGCATGCATGCAGCGGACATAACACGACCTGATGTAGCTGACTAACTGATGAAACTATTATTATTTAAAATTACTTTTTCTATCATGTAACTCGATCTGCTCATACCTTCCAAGCTTAGCACTTGTTTCTGCTTGATTGCACACGCATGTCGCAAGCTCGGTCCTGGCTCCACACTGAGTAACTTACACGTTTCTCCGACCACAGGAAAAGGTACTCGTAATGACTTGTGTGTGTGTGTGTGTGTCTGCGGGTACCTTGTGCTGAGTGTGGTCGTCTCTTCTCCAGTTGCTTTGTCACAAATACCTCGGTGAGCACCGCAAACCTGTATCGGAACAAAGAGGTAGCCGACAATGTTCTGCCTGCCAGTGCTGGTTCCGCAGTGCCGGAGGTTTGGCGGCACACAAGTGCCCTATCTCCCAGACGCCCCCCCCCCCCCCCCCCTCCCGACATCACCTCAAGCTCCATGCCGAACAGCGGTGCCCACCATTGCTGCTCAGCCGACTCTCCGCCGCCGCATGTCCAGCTCGCTCTCTTATGTTGCAAGGCCCACTGTGGGGCCTGTGGTTGGTGCTGCCGCTCTACTCGTGGCTTCCAGATCCATAGCTGCCAGAGATGGCTCTCTCGTGGTCCCCAACCTCTCAGCAGACCGCTGACTTTTCCATATTGTCGGCCCCGCAAGGGGACACGTGACCGTAATGGCAGTGTTTACCAGCTCCTAGGACCAGGTGTGTGTGTGTGTGTGCGTGTGTGAGAGTGTGTGGGAGTGTGTGGGCGTGTGGTATGCTAAGATTATTTAGAGGTTCCGCACTACGTAAAGTTGAGCAACTTTACGTTAGTGGGCGGGGAAAACCCGTGAATTCGCGAGTTTGCACTCCACTTACGGAAAGTTGTCTACGGAGAGTACGTAGATAGGCCTCTGATAACGTAGCTGGTCCGTAAGTGGATTGGGGTACAAATTTATGGCTTTCTTCCCAGATCGATCTGGTCGTACACTGCCGCGTTCGGAGTTGCCAAGGGCAGCTACGTGATTTGAAAACTCCGTATGGCGGAACACAGATGCGCATGCAGTTTACGTAAGACTTTCCGTAGATCGACTACGTGTTTTACTAACGTAATTACGTTATGCGGAACCTCTCTATATATAGGATGTAATAAATTTTCTATTTGCATGGATCCTGAGATACGCGTGAAGCATGTAGCTCTATTGGGGTCATTGACTCTTGGTGTCAGGGAAAGACTGCTGGGTCTAATTACCCCGTGTGCTCGTGTCCCCCTTCTTTCTGGACGGCTGGATTGTCAGACCTGCCCGAGCCAGTTTTTCTCCTTGAGACACTGCCACAACCATGCCCAACCTGCTAAGACCACTGCAACAACAGTGGCCGACCTGCTAAATCCACCGCCTCAACAATGCCCAGCCTGCTAAATCCACTGGCACAATATCCGATCTGCTAAGTCCACTGCCAAGACAATGGCGGATCAGCTAAATCCAGTACCACAACAATGCCCGACCTGCTAAATCCACGGACACAACAATACGACCACTAAATCCATTGCCACATCAATCTCGCTATATCCATTGTCACAGCACGAGAACATGCAATAGTACTACACCCCTCAAGGACACAAAGTCAAACTTACCACGCAAAGCGGTGGTAACTAACTTACATAACAATTCGTTAACAATGCAGAAAGAAAGCGCACGACCCTTGCGGGCCGACGATGGGAGTTACATGTACACTACGGGTGGCAAGAGGATGACGCAGACACAGCCGGCAGAGCTGCATGATAGTGCATGCATTGGAGGGTGGTGAAACCTCTCCAGACACACACACACACACACACACACACACACACACACACACACACACACACACACACACACACACACACACACACACACACACACACACACACACAACATCACCATACTGCTGTGCTACATACTCAGACACTATAGAGGCCAGCACTGGGGTGCTGGAAATTGGAAAAGCCATTGCACATATCGTCACAGCGGCAGCACTATGTAATTGATAGCACTGCATAAATAGTTCTCGCGCACATCTGACATCAGCTCCGCAACGGTTACTTGGCGGCAACCGGAGCGGTGTCCGTGACAACAATGCAGACGGGTGTCCGCTGCTGCATTGGAAATGAAAGCGCCGGTCGGGGGGACAGATGCGTAGCACAGCGGGGCGACAGTAGTGCCCGGTGTATGGCGAGTGCTGCTAATGCTGCACTTGTACACACGACGGCAGAAGCAGGATTGAGACTGGAGTGCACACAGCCATGCCGGCAGATCATGTGAACAGCAACAGCCCCGTCACCAGTAGCCGTGACTGGCAGCCAACAGCAGCAGCACCAGCAGCGGTTACTGCTGCTGGTGCTAGCTCGTTTGTTGGTGCTGTTACATAGCCCGCGACATGTCCTGTATGACCGATGGACGGCTGCCCGAGAGGAACTTCGTCTGCTGATACATCTTCAGAGAGATGTCTGTACGGACGCACGTACAGGCACACACACGCAGACACGCACACACACACAAACAAACGGGACACATCCAGATATACAACAAACAAACACACACATGCGCACGCACGCACACACGTGGAACACATCCACAGCACACCCAGGCACGCACGCTTTAGCTCAGTGTTCTGCATTGCAAAACCTTACACAGCAAGTACAAACACTGCAGGGACATTACTGGAGGTACTAGCACCCAAGAGGCAATTATGAAAAAACTCCCATCAAATTGAATGAATGGAGCTTCCAGTTTCGATCCTCACACACACACACGACTATGGCAGGATATAAACTGCACCGCAACTTTTGCCTCCCCGAGAGAGAGAGAGAGAGAGAGAGAGAGAGAGAGAGAGAGAGAGAGAGAGAGAGAGAGAGAGAGAGAGAGAGAGACAGAGAGAGAGACAGAGCGAGGAAAAGAAAAAAAAGAGGCTATGCATCGCAATCACCACATCAAACGGACGTTTTCGTTCATACCTCTGGAAATCCATCTACGGTCGTGGTAGTAGTTGAGTGTGGATGCTACTTCCTTGTCCGTGTATGGCTCCACATGCACATCATAATAGGGACGTGTGAACTCCTCGCCCTGTTTGACAATACGTGAACATACAACACATCATCACATGTTTTGAAAGGATCGGGGAGAACTTCAAACTCAAAAGATCGGCCGGGGACGTGAACCGCCTGAAAAGAGAAAAAATTGCCAACCTGGGGGAGGGGAAAAGACCCAAGTGCCATCAGTATGTGTGGCAGGTGGTGTGAGTTGTGTAGTGGTGGCCTTTGGAGTGAAAAAAACTTGTCAGTGCATTCTTGGTTCGGCTTGGTCTGGTCGCATAGCTCAGATGGTTAGAGCATTGCTCATAAAAAGCAAGGTGCCAAGTTCGAGTCTTGGTAGGGTTTGCATGTTTTCTCTTTTCAGGCGGTTCACTTCCCTCACTGATCCTTCGAACATCACATGTACATAATATACATAACATATTCATAAGGTTGAGGGAGTTGAACACGTGAAAAGTCTGAAGAAATTTACTGCCACCACCAGGACCCTAGCTTATTGCCAGCAATACTCCACTAAGCTATGGTGTAGTCGTCATTCAAGCAGCGGCCGTTCAACGTTTTCTTCAGACTTCGAAACTCGTGCTTCCAGGGAATCCACACAGGCCATCACTACATGTACAGTAAAGTACCGTTGATCCGCCCCCTCTCTAATTCCCGCCCCCTCTCTAATTCCCGCCCCCTCTCTAATTCCCGCCCCCCTGTCGATTTTCTGCCTGTGAAGCGACTTCAGTGTATACAACGAGAATACGATGTTGAACCGACGCATGCACTGCTGTACACAATATTTGCCAGTCCAGGATGAAAATGTGCACAATCCAGCACATCGAGTCTGAACTTCTACGTTGTTGTACATCGTACTGCACTTGACAGCCTTGATCTAATTCCCGCCCCTGCCGAAAACCCAGCTGGGAAGCGATATGGCGTGGGGACGGATCAACGGTACTTTACGGTACATACATAAGCTATCGCAAGCAGCAACTTTCTATTAGAGCCTAGGTTGTCCCAACCACACCACCCACAGCACCACCTCTGCCGTCACCATCGGAGCTGGCCACACCTACACCGCCACTCCCACTACAACCCACAAACACAAGTGCCGCGATCACCAGAAGCAAGTAGGCACACACACACACACACACACGCACACATCAACTTACCACTTCGTTCAGGAACTCCCTGGCATATCCGTTATCATGGTACGACGGGTACTGGTCACGTTTGTAGCCGAGGAAATGACGCAGACCAAGAACGGCCAGACCATTACCCTGCATACAGAAAATAACAACAGGAGCAGCAGCAATGACAACGGTGGCAACAACACCATCAACTAAAATACCACACCAGGGGCATAGCTGGTCCCCCTGTTAGGGGGGGGGTGCACGGCCACATATGTGCAGGGTGGCTGATGCATGACAGCAGGGGCTTAGCTGGCCCCCATTTTAGGGGGGGGGGGGGGGGGGGGGTGCACGGCCATATACTGTAAATATACAAAATTTCGGCACTTCACGATTTTTGACATTTCGGCGGCGATTTATTTTCGGCGTGGGGTAGAGCGACAGATGCTGTGAAAACTTTCGTCGGCGTTTTAATTTAGGCGTTTTGGGTCGGTGCCGAATATAGCCGAAATTAAATACTGTACAAGCAGAAATATTCGTCTGGAATTTAATTTCGTCTTTTTCGTCCAAGGAGCTTTTGGACTAAATTAAATGCCTGACGAATATCGATTCGTTCAGCTTTTCAATGCACTCTTATGATCCATGGACGAAATTTACAACCGGACGAACTCCCTTTCTTTAGAGTTGGACGAAATTATTGACGGACGAAATTTTCTGCTTAGGCCATGGTAAAAAATATCTTTGATTCTCAAGTACGCGCGCATCGATTTTTGGTGGCGCACCGACGATTTTTTTTATTTCTATGCATGCATATGCGTGCATGAAAACGGTCAATGCGAAAGGCATGAATCCGGGAGTAGTAAAATACCGGTATTTTTCTACTCCCCGGCCTGAATAATAAAATAATTATAAATTAATTATGAACCTGTGACGTACACATGTGTGACCCTATCTTTGGAAATAAAAAAATTGTGGGAATTAAAATAAAAAATCGCTCGCTCGCACCGATTTTCACAGGCTCATGACCTGAGAATCAACTTTATTTTTTACCATGGCCTTATACAGTAGCTGCCGAAATTTTGTATATTTACAGTATATGTAGGATGGTTGATGCATGACAGCAGGGGCGTAGCTGGTCCCCCTTTTTGGGGGAGGGGGTGTGTGCACGGCCATATATATGTAGGATGGTTGATGCATGACAGCAGAGGCGTAGCCGGTCCCCCTTTTAGGGGGGTGTATGGCCGCATATGTGTAGGATGGCTGGCGCATGTCTTTCATAGTCAATACGTGCATGCTAAACCTAGGTCGAGATTTTTAGGGGTGTGGTGGGGGAGTGCACGCGTCCCATGCGGGCTTCGCGCCTGGCCACACCAGCAAGAGATCATCTCACATTTCCAGAACCACTGTGACAATCAGTGGCCGGCGGGGCAGTGGGGACCCGCTTGCTTACAACACCAGTCAGAGAAGAGATGAATGTTTGGTCGTGGCCGTATTCAGCCAGCGCAGGAAACCGGAACCACACATTCCCGAAGAGCAAGTGTCAGCTGGCTCCCTTTGAACATACAGTCGACTCCACTTATAACGAACTCGCATAATTATAACGAATTTCGTGAACCATCTGATTATTGCTGAAATGCGCGAACCTTGAGCTACACGTCCACAGCCATCCCCCCCCCCCCCCTCGGTTTTTGTGTGCTATCAGAGAGTTTCATGTTTCTACTCAATCATCAGACGACAATGCTCAGCAGAAATTCAGCCAGAATGCAGTGACACCAGATACAATGTCGGCAGTGAGTGCGTTCGATTTTGCCCACGAATCGATCTTGAATCCACTCATGAATTAACCCTGCCTATTCTCATCACCCCATGTGAATAGGATGAACCGATTACGAACCGATTCCAGGGCTCAGGACATGAAATCGAACGACTTGAATGCACGAGATTCCATTCATGAATCGCATGAATCGATTCATGGGAGTAATCGAACGCACCCACTGAAAGGTAATGACACTCATCGTGACAGCACACAGCACGCTCCAAGCTGGGCAGCCAGCATCTCGGGCAGTGTGGCAAGATGGTCAGCTGAAAAGAGCCACAGCACATGCCACGTTCCAAGCTGGTCAGCCAGCAGCTTCTGCAATGTGAGCACCACAGCAGTAGCAGTGGGGGTGGCGGTGGTAGCAGCCTGAGCACAGTGAGTACAGTGTAAAGAGACGGCTGCTAGCTACACTCACTCACCATGTAGTTGTCGTCGCGAAGCGCACGCATAAAGTGGCGCAAGTGAGAAATCTGAGCAGGTCGGATCTAGACACAAGAAACATCCACACACACACACATACATGAGAGAGAGGAAGAAAGAGAGAGAGAGAGTGAGAGAGAGAGAGAGAGAGAGACACACACACACACACACACACACACGCACGCGCACAGCCCGCCACAGTAACAGAAATCAGAGTAGATAATCATTATCAAGGTAAGCATTTCCGCATTGAAGTGTACCAGCAGGATGTTGAGTCCACAGCTTTGCTTATGCTGACTGGCTTGGAACAGCTAATAATTATGTGATAAGTTTTGAGAAAACCACTCAATGTGAAGCAAGGACCCATCAACAGCATTAGTTCTCGAACCGGAATCACTACCCGCAGTCTCACGGATGTGTCATAGCTGGCAGAGGCAATGGTATGCGTGTGCACACTCGTGCAAAGCTCACTGCAACTCTCACAGCAGAGTGCTCTGATTTCGGTGCCCCGAGCAAACTTAAAAAATGTTGCTCTCACTAGACCGCATGGTAATCGGTTCGGCCAGACCCAGTGTGCTCCGCTGATGAGACCTGACAAGGTCAAGGCAGCCAGCTGTGCGGAGAGTGAGTCAACACAGATCATCTGGATAGTATTGAGCACACGGGCTTGTCATTTTGAGCACTCTGGCAAGGTACGTTCGGGCCTGGTTTAAATCTGGATTTGGAAAATTTATTTTTCATTGCTATCAGGTTCGGCCACATTTTCTCTGTGCTGCGCAGAGGAGTCCCCAAAGGACGAAACAGCATGCTGTCCACACAGATTGAGTATACTGAGCCCTGTGCCAGCACCCATTGGTTCACAGTCACTTACCTCCTGTGACCCAGTGGGATGACGGTAACAACCTTCAAACAGCTGGTTGTACGCATCCATGGCAAACAGGCTCTTGAATCTGAGTGAGTTACAGTGAGAGTGAGTAAGTGAGTGGGAGTGGGAGAGAGAGAGAGAGAGAGAGAGAGAGAGAGAGAGAGAGAGAGAGAGAGAGAGAGAGAGAGAGAGAGAGAGAGAAAGAAAGGGAGAGAGAGAGAGAGAGAGAGAGAGAGAGAGAGAGAGAGAGAGAGAGAGAGAGAGAGAGAGTGGGAGCGAGAGAGAGAGGGAGAGGGAGCGAGAGAGAGGGAGAGAGAAAGAAAGAGAGAGGAAGCATAAAATGGTAAGAAAAAGTACAAATTTCAAGCCCTTTACCAACATCAGGACTCCAGAATTTCACTAGCCAGTTTTCGTCCTTTCTTACCTAATGGAGTACAAGCAACTAGAACCCATGAATTATAATGAATACAATAGCTGCACCATAAGTGTGGTAACCACTAGCGGTAAGTACCTACTTATCGCAGCACAAAATACAGCACAATCCTGTACACTCGAAGGATACACACACACACGCACGCACACACACTTACTTTCTAGTGTGGCTGATTTCCTTCATCACGATACCCATGATGTCTGATGCCAAGGCAGTCTTGTACAGAGCCTACGAGTGATGCAGGAGATACAAACACATTGAGAGAGAGAGTGTGTGTGTGTGAGAGTGAGAGAGAGAGAGAGAGAGAGAGAGAGAGAGAGAGAGAGAAAGTGCGTGTGTGTGTGTGCGCGCACGTGTGTCCATGTGTGTGTGTGTGTGTGTGTGTGTGTGAGAGAGAGAGAGAGAGAGAGAGAGAGAGAGAGAGAGAGAGAGAGTCAGAGATAGTGTGTGGAGGGGGGGGGGGGGGGGGGTAGCAAATATGATGCAGGAAACGACACCTCTTTCTCTCTCCTGAGGCATCCAGCAACTCTGCCCCCCCCCCCCCCCCTCCCAATCGGATGTACAAGTGGATACCAGGGATCACGCTCTGAGTAGAAATGAGCCTCCATCTCTCGCTGCTGTACAAGCACATTCTGCCTTGGGGCACAGAACACTGGTCGGACGATGCAGCACTTTGCTGCCTCATTGCTACACTCGGGGTCAATGATATCGGACTCCTACATCATTCCCTGGCACATCTGGTCACATGGTTGTGCAGGTGGAGGAAAGAGTGGATTGGGGGGGGGGGGGGGGGGGTCTTTTTTCAGATGACAATGAACACAGGACTTAGTGAAAGTCAATGAGTACAGGGCATGAGTCGATCAACGAATGACAATGAGATACAGCACAGCGTTCCTAGGCCGCTTGGCGCACGTGACAACAAGAGACGCCGCGTGCAAATGGACACGGGGCCTAGTGAAAGAGTACAGGGCGTGAGTCGATTGCCAAAGCAAAAGCGGAGCACAGCGCTCCCAGGTGCATGCAGGGCGTACGTGACAACAAGAGACACCGTGCGCTGCAGGACACAGGGGGAATGAGGATGAGAAACAGCAAACGCGGAGCACAGCGCTCCCTGGCCGCCTGGTGCAGGTGGCAGCAAGAGATACCGCCGCGCGCGCTGCAGGACACAATGACTCACTATCTCAATGGCCTTGAGGACCGGTGTGTCAATTTCGACAACGTCCTTCTCACTCAACTGATACGTGCGAGTCAGCTTCACCTGAGGAGACAAACAGCAAGCAAAAGTCAAATACAAGAGAAAGTCAAAAGTTACACACACATACGTCGGTTATCCGGACCCCGAAGTACGGGCACCCTTTGGGCAAGTTTCAGTGGAAATAGTACTACTAGTACTCGTGGGTACTTTTTCTGGAAATAGCTACGTCAAGTTAAATACCTATAGCCTAGTATAGGCAAAGGGAGGAAGGCGTGCTCCCCCCCCCCCCCCCCCCCCCCCACACACACACACCTCAGACATGCCCATCGCGGAAGCGATGATAGCGAACAGCTATGTTAGACATAGCAACTTGTGCTGGGATTACACCATTCAACAGCTTGCAAGGCTGATGAATTGACCGCCACTATTTTTTAGCCTGGTATCCACCACACAGCTGTTTGAAGTCCACACACACACATACACACTCAATTTCCAACGAAGCAGAAAGGAACCTACATCTCCCAGTTTGGAGCCATTGAGTTTGACGAACTGGCCAAGCCATGTAGCAGCATGCTCCGGCATGTCGAAGCGGTCGTCCTTGTAGAAGTTAGCACGCAGCGCTGGATTGTAGTAACGTCCGTGCTTCAGCGTTGTCTGCATCACTACAAGGAAGGAAAGGGATGTGAGGGAGAGAGAGAGAGAGAGAGAGAGAGAGAGAGAGAGAGAGAGAGAGAGAGAGAGAGAGAGAGAGAGAAAGAAGAGAAGAGAAGAGAAGAGAGAGAATTCGGCAGATAAGACACTACTACCCACATAAACAAGATACCTGTAATGAGCGACCGAGTGACAAGACAAACTGAATTTCTCCCACGATTCGCAATTGCACAAGTAGTAGTTTCAAGGAATAATATTGAACTAAGTGATTGCACGAAGACACAATGTTATTAGCACAGGAAGACTCAAGTGAAGGTAAGACTAAGAAAACGGAAGTAAAGACTGCAATAACTGAACTGGGAAACTGACAGACGGATCTATATACGGTACGGTAAGTCTATATCTATATACGGTACGGTAAGTCTAGTTACAACTCCCAGCGCTAGCTAGCGATCTCTAAATGTAAGCAAGGCAGTTACGCATCACTGGCCACTGTGACATAAAGGTTTGTGTAGGAGAAAGTCCGTCTACTACAATACCGACTCACACAAAACAATTAAATTGCACACCGGGCTATTTCTTGTATGCCTGAATTGCTCCAGCAAATATTATCGCTGGCAAGACTGCCATACGTCACCTGACACCCCTCAAAGTTGGAGTAATCAGGTCCAGTTGAACGCCATAATTTCCAAGCAAACGACAACAGATGCTGACTACTGACTATCTGCACACAGGGATCAAGGGATCATCTGCTGAGCATCCATTGAGCGCGGTTGCCTCAGGTTCACAATACTGTCCAGTGCGTACTTAAACACGTAAAAGTACAGTTTCGCTTGTGCCAGGCCACCCCCATGCCTGAGATAGCGGCTTGTGTTTCTTAACAGAATTGCACAAGCGGTTGTAGTGCGGATGTGCACACTTTATTCTCTCTCTCTCTCTCTCTCTCTGTCTGTCTCTCTGTCTCTGTCAGTCTGTCTGTCTCTGTCTGTCTGTCTGTCTCTCTCGCCGTCTGTCTCTCTCTCCGTCTGTCTGTCTCTCTCTGTCTGTCTGTCTGTCTCTCTCGCCGTCTGTCTCTCTCTCCGTCTGTCTGTCTCTCTCTCTCTCTCTCTCTCAATCTCTCAATCTCTCTCTCTCTCTCTCTCTCTCTCTCTCTCTCTCTCTCTCTCTCTCTCTCTCTCTCTCTCTGTGTCTCCCTTCCTCCCTCTCTCTGTGTCTCTGTCTCTATGCCTCTCTGTCTGTGTTTGTCTGTCTGTCCGTCTGCCCCTCTGTCTCCGGTCGCTTAGTAGCCTTACCGTCAGGCAGGTGGAAGATGAGCCAGCCGAGGTCCTGGCACATGTGAACGCAGTGCAGCAGGACGATGGACTTGCCGACACCGCGCGTTCCCGACAGCAGGATCTTGGGATTGCAACCGGCCTCACCGTAACCGGGCGTGTTGTGCACGTGATGTATGGCCTCGGAGATGTCGATGGACGGCTGGCGGATGAGAATGTCAAACGAGCGCATGTCCTTCACCTACGCACGCACAGCAGGAGAACGGAGCGAAGCAAAAGCAGACAACAAACAAGAACGAGGGCAAAGCTTAATATTAAATTACTGTAAAAGCCATTATTCTAACGAGTCGTAAACATAACGATTTCCTAAAATTGACCAGTTTACGTGCACCAAAGGTAACGATTCTCACTCATTCTCAACGCTCACTAGCAACAGTATAAGTATCGACTTCTGTATAACGTGTTGGCGTATACAGTACTTGCTTTTCTAGCAAGTGGCTGTAGCACATTGTTCTCATCCCTGATGGTGCGGTCGTGGGTGATAAATCAAAATAAGATCGATGCCTACTGCGGAGTCGCCAAGCACTAAGTGGTAGACCGCACTAGCAAACTGAGCAAGTTTAGAGCGTTTTTGGTATCTTTATCTATTCTGCTTTTGATCGATTGACGTTCAGGTGCCATTTGCCGAGAATGCTTGGGGGCCACGGCTTCCACTTCCTGCAGAAATGTCTCACCGTGGCTAGTGGGATCAACGAACGACTGGATCACTGACTATCAATTATAAATACCACCCGATTCCAAAACACTCATCGAATTATGATCCCAAGAACCCTCATAGCTTTGTCTTCCGGTATTTTCTGTTTCTGTATTGTCCTGAATGGCACAAGCGAAGTATGCAAACCCACTTACATTGCGAACGTGCAATGCTAATAACGAGGACGGAGTGTTTGACCCAGTGACAGCAAGAAGAAGCAATGGAAAGAGTAGAATCAAGAGTACATAACCCCCAAGAGTGTGCAACTGCCTGCACAACCTCTATGCAGAGCTGCGACGGCAGAACTTCACACTACATAACAAGGCTCAAAAAGGCTACGCTGGCAAACAGTGCAAAGTGATCAGCAAAGAGTTGAACCCAAAGCAGGGTATCTATCATGCACAGGGTGCAGAAAATGCGTACAGGTTTATCACGTGATGTGAAGTTCTACCGTCACAGACCCCATAGCTGGAGTTGCACACTCGTGGGGGTTACGTACTCTTGGTAGAACCAAGAGCACATAGCAAGAGCGTGCAGCTCTACAGCTGGTCTGGTCCACGGAGGTTTTTTTATCGACGTCAACCGTTTTAGAACCCACGGCGCATGCCGCATAAAGCACGCCGCACACAGCAGGCGCCGGGTGCGAACCTTCGCCGCGAGCTCGAGCTTTCGCCGTTTCAAAACAAAACGTGCATGGGGCTAGTCCACCGCCACCACCACCATCTGCAATATAATACTCACTTGTTCCGCAAACTTCGGTGGCAGTTCGTCAGAAAACAGATCCTCCGCTTCCTTCATGGGAACATTGTAGTAAAGACCGACGTGTTCCGACGTGTGAAGTGACTGTTGGTAAGAACAGTAACACAGAGACAGAACAAAGTAAAGGAAAAGGGATGGATGAGAGGAAGGAACACACACACTATGGATAGTGTGACTGTGTGACGCCACTGTAAGAACACGACGACACGGTGTGTGTGTTTTTGTTTTGTTTCTTTTATTTGAATTCGTTTAGAGCACAGGCAATTCTGCCTTCTCACCAGAGGAAAAACCTCCGGTTTCTGCTAAGAACGAATATGTGTGTGTGTGTGTGTGTGTGTGTGTGTATGTGTGTGTGTGTGTGTGTGTGTGTGTGTGTGTGTGTGTGTGTGTGTGTGTGTGTGTGTGTGTGTGTGTGTGTGAATAGTGAATAGTGAATAGCTGAATAGTGGCGGTCAATTCTTCAGCCTTGCAAGCTGTTGAATGGTGCAATCCCAGCACAAGCTGCTATGGCTTCTGCTGTATCATCGCTATCATCGCCTCCGGCGATGGGCGTCCAATGGTCCAATGGTGTGTGTGTGTGTGTGTCACTGTGTGTGTGTGTGTGTGTGTGTGTGTGTGTGTGTGTGTGTGTGTGCGTGTGCGTGTGTGGACCTACAGCAGACTGTTCATCTGGTTTGTGAGTCCTTTTCCATCAATATGGCAGCTTGTTTTGATTTCCTTTTTTCAATTCATTCTGCTGTACTTCTTGTTTTGTTTTGCGCCACTGCCCCTCACCTTGCGCTCAGTTCTCTGAGTGGAGGGCGGCGTGACCCCACCGTGGTAGCTGATTGATAGATAGATAGATAGTGTGTGCGCGCCATGTGCAATCGTCTCCGGCCGGCTGTGCCAAAGCCTAGAGTGTTCATTTGCGGCTGTGGCAGGGACTTCCGTCGGCCCAACGATCTAACTCGCCACAGGAAATACTGCAACTCATGATGCTATCATTGCACGGAGCAATGGGCATCCAAAGGTCCAAAGGTGTGCGCGTGTGTGTGTGCGTGCGCACACGTCATTGCACTCGTGGCTGTGCACGCGTGTCCACGTGCATGCAACTGGCAAGAACGGAGGTAAAACGTGCAAACACGACCAGATGCTACCCCAAAACATGCCACCGTAGACAGGCAATCGGGTAAGGTAACTCAATTCAAAGTTTCAAACACCTGATGCTGCCAGACTTACAGGCTTCACAACGTCAGTCTTGAACGGCTCTTGAAGCATATCGTTGATCTTGGACCGAAGCTCAGCGCCGGCCACGTCGAGCTCCTCGGGTGTCAAGAGTCGCTCCTCTGTCACCTGGGCCTGGTCGATGTTGCGGCGAGACGTGGCCACGTGCTCCGGCGGCGGAAAGCGATTGCCCTTGCCACCGCCGCGGAGGCCGGCGGGGCTGACGCAGGCGCCGTACCAGTGGCGCAGGCCGAGCTGCTTGCGCAGCTGCTGCCGCAGCGGCTTCATGGCGTGGCGCAGCTGCCGAAACTCGTTGCCGTACGCCACGTCGGTCGGCTGAGAGCTGTAGAGGTGCTGCAGGCGGTCAACCTTGCGGTGCAGCTGCTGGCGCAGCGCCGACAAGTGCTCGGCACGCGCCGTAAACGTCTTCTGCGGCACGTAGTGCTTTACGCCGTCCGCGTCTCGGTATATCGGAGAAACGTCGTCCAGTGGTGGCGTCTCCTCCGCGTACCGATCGAGTTCTTTCCAATGGTCGACGGGAATGGGCGGTGTGCCTGAAATGCGGTCCCACAGTGATGGGGTGCGCGGCTTGAAGACGCGATCCATGGGAATGTCCACCTTCAGCGGGTTGTTGTCTTCCAGAGCCTTCACCTTGATGGTATCGTCATCCTGCTTCGGCTGCTGGCCTTGCTGTTGCGCTGCGGCTCCCCACAGCGAGTCCTGCTGCTGTTGCTGATCGGCAGGCTGCTGCCAGAGCTGCTGCTGTTGCTGCTGAGCTTCCTGCATCGGCTGCATCCATTGCTCTTGTGCTGACACCTGGGCAGCGGCAGCAGCCGCCAGCTGCTGCTGTTGCTGCCACTGGTCGTGCGGCGCTTGCTGTTGTTGCTGCCACTGATCGTGTGGTGTTTGCGACTGCTGCTGTTGCTGCTGCTGCCACATGTCTTGCTGGGCAGAAGCTTGCCACTGCTGCTGGTCACCGTGAATACTGGTCTGCCATTGATCGTGCACGGGCTGCTGCTGCTGCTGAATGCTGCCCTGCCACTCGTCGTGCTGCGGCTGCTCCGAGTGGACGTTGACTTGCCACTGGCCCTCGCCCTCGGGCACCTGCCACGCGGCACCACCACCGCCGCCGCTCTGCTCTTGCTGGTACTGTGCCTCGCCGGACGCGGACGACGTGGCGAAGGCGCCCTGCTGCGACGCGGACGCATCCGCGGCGTCCTCGCCGGCCAGGCCCTGGCCACCGCCCACGATGTCGGTGAACCATGGATTGGAGGTGTCGGACACGACCGGCGCATCGCTGTCCTGCATCAGGTCTTGAAAGCGGTCGCTGCTGCCGGCCGACGATAGGAAATTGGGCTGCACCGCGCCTGGCTGAGACCAGGCACTGCTGCTCCCGCTGGTGCCTGCGTCGGCATTGCTCACGGCAGCAGCCGGTACATCGGCGGTGCTGCTGGCCGCCTTGCCTTCAACATTATTGCTGCTGCTGCTGGCAGCTGGTGTAGCATCAGTCGGGCTCCCGGTCTTCGCCTTTGCAAACAGCGAGTCTAGACCGGTGAGCTTCTCTGCACAATGCGCACACCATACGCACACAGCCAGAAACACAAATGCATGAAAACACACACAGACATAGGATTCGTGTTAACAAACTATGAAGGAGGGGGGGGGGGGGGGGAAATTGGGGGGATGCAATGAGGATAGCTTCCTTTTTTTTCTTTTCATCTCCCTCAAACTAATGATTTTTTCATGGTTCGTGTCAGATCCAGTCAGACTGGGGTTTCTGCATCCATAGGAACGCCGCCAGCATCAAGGATCAAGGATGAAGATGTAGATGCATCTCCTAAAGGAGTTTGACATGTCCGGGGGGGGGGGGGGGGGGGGGGGGAGGAGGAGAGAAGGATGGAGCAATAATACTCTGATCGTATCACATTAGACCTGGTGCAAACACGCAATGGATTCTTCGCCACAAACATGGAGTGAGACAAACAATTTTCAACCACTAACTTACTCCCAACGATCTGACCAAACTTCACAGTTTACAGAGGGCTGAACACAAACGATAGCTTGAAACCTGTAGCATGTCCCCCGCATATAAGTGTGTGTGTGTGTGTGTGTGTGTGTGTGTGGTGTGTGTGTGTGTGGTGTGTGTGTGTGTGGTGTGTGTGTTGTGTGTTGTGTGTGTGTGTGGTGTGTGTGTGTGTGTGTGTGTGGTGTGTGTGTGTGTGTGTGGTGTGTGTGTTGCGTGCGTGTGTGGTGTGGTGTGTGTGCGCGTGAGAGAGAGAGTGTGTATGTATGTGTGCGTGAGAGAGAGAGAGCGTGTGTGTGCATGTGCGTGTGTGTACATGTATGTGTGCGTGTGTGTGTGCGTGCGTGTATGTGTACGTGCGTGTATGTGTGTGCATATACATTTCCAATTTCAAATATTTCCAACACAATTTGAACAAATGCTCAGCAAATAAAATAAATTTGTTAGCCCGCAAATACATGCATAGCACACGTGCATCGCTAGATAAAATAATTGAAGAAGGAACCGGACACGACATTTAAAACTTTCTTCCACAATTCGACAGCAATGGAAATTGAAAAGATTTTTTACAAATTGATCGCAATTCAAAAATTACTTACTCCCACCATCCTCACTGGAGAGAGCCCGCGACCCCTATAAACAACACCAAACCCAGAGATAAATTTGAATGATTCTAACTTGCCAAAGTACAGCTACGGGCAGTGAGGACATACTTGAGCGAGAAGAAGGGTTCGACGGGCAATCGTCAACGCCATTTCTGCAGGGTGACGAGCCTCGGAGGCAGAACCGTCAAAAGGTAGGCACGCATGCGTGCATATTAGTATTATTACAGTACTTGGAGCTACATAGCTACAGCTACAAGCTGCAAGAAATGCCGAGAGTTGTAAAAATACGACTCACGCTCATACTGCACTGCGCGGCGGCAGATGCGCCAAAAGTCGGTCGCCAACCCGATCTCGGCGAAGTGTAAACTATTACTAAGTCTTGTACAAGTACTGTAGTATTACTAGTAGCAAGACTCATAAACATTGTACTCTTGGCAGTCTCGCTTGTAGGCGGGTCCTACAAAGTACAAACCCATCACTCGGCATCAGGCAAGGCTTGCAGCTTGCATACCACCCCCCCCCCCCCACGGACATACACTATTCATGGCAGATCATCATCACTAGTGACCAGGTGACTACATGTACCACCAAGGCAAGAGTACATAAACCGGTTATGTACTCTTGGTACCACTGAAGACGCAAGACTGAACCCCCTGCCCTGGCGATTTGATGGTACATGTATCAGTTTTAAAATTATTATTTTGGTACCAAGAGTAACAACCCCCCAGTAGGGGTACATGACATGGCCCGGCGAGGGGGTTACCATGGTTTTATGTAACATGCGCAGGAGTCTTACAAACCCCTGTTCGTAGACCCGGGTGCTCGAATGAGACACAGGGTACCAAAACAGAAACAGCTTGAAATTGTACCTAAACTTATTCCGATTTCGTTTAGTTTTCACAAATAATTGAAATACCATCAACATACGGCCCGCTAACGGTATGCCAAATTTCAGCTCTGCCCGGTAAACGGTTTTTGAAATACTCGCGACCCACTTTTTGTTGGGTCCTTGGCTTGATTCGAGGATGTGGGTCTACCGTACGGTGCTGCCAAAGACCTGCTGAATCTGGGGCTCCCCGGTAGTACATTGGGTACATTGGGTACATTGGCAGGCGAAGCGCCAGCACCCCAAATCAAGACTTTTTTATTTTCCGTGGCGGGAAATCGAGCTTTTCCAGGTATCTACAGCCTGTAGAAATTCAACGCTGAGAATTTCCAACTATTGTCCGGCTTTGGCCCTCTGCCACCGACCTATCCTTTGAAGGAGAATGCTGAAACCAGTTGGTTGCTCTTCAGTAGTTCTTTCTCTATCGTACACATATTTTTGTATGTCGACACATGCTGTGTGCGACGACGTAGACACTTCTCAACACTTGAGTGACTTGAATTTGGCCATGATGACCGAATGTCATTGGACCGTGGAGTCGAGTAGAGGGCTCAGGCTCGATCGGCACAACGGGTACGTATAGCACAAGGGTAGGGCTAATGATATATCAAGTTGTTTGCTGTGCACAACCTTGGGGCGGAATTCGGCACGAAATTCTCTGCTCGCCAACTGTTGAGTATACCATGCAATACGTAGGTTTAAACTCATGTTGCAGTGCTATCACGGTTGCAACCCTCTTTCAAATGTTGACATAGCCAACAACCACATAATCCATATCAAATCTTGCCCCTTGTTTTCTTTCTAAGTGTGAAAAATAGAAATAATACCAGTCCTAATCATTGGAAAATGCAAATCACGGTCTATTATCGACACATCGTACTGTCGCGGACATGGAAATCCAGTCGATTGACCGGGGCCGGCACCCTCAGCACGTACAGAACGTTGCATGCAGTGCACATGTTGATCCAATGCGACCATCAGCAGCGCAAGATAAACCGTGCTACGGCTGCATGGCCAGCGCCCTGGGGCCGCTATACGTGCGACCGGATTTCCATGTCCACGACAGTAGTACCATGCAGCCTGGTAGTGCATTTGGAGCAGGAAAGTGAATGGTAGCACTGCGGTGGTGAACACATGAGCTGATGATAACCATCGTCGTCTTGTTGGTTTGTGTTGTCTCCAGTTCATTGCAGGTTGAACGAGGAATGAACGTCTACTCTTTCTTTCCAAAACTGGCTGGGCGCACGCCAATGAGACGGAAGCTAGTGCCAAACTAGTCCTTGGAAGTTTTGTTGTGCTGCTGGACTTTCAATCATCATGTAAAGTATATTCCGGTTTCTGAGTCTTCGTGTGCGCCTGAAGAGCTACACTGTGTAGAGATGTTGGAAGTTTATCCTGCTCACGACACTGCACCAAGTACAAGCACTTCCTCGGCACTGCCTGAGCCCTGTTCTGTGTTTACTGTGACCAGGAGAAGCAACTAGAAATTTGGAGCTTGAGCTGGAACGCTGGTGCTCTCTCTCTCTCTCTCTCTCTCTCTCTCTCTCTCTCTCTCTCTCTCTCTCTCTCTCTCTCTCTCCGTCACGTTCTGCCACTGTCCGAAACCGGTGCATGTGCTAGCATGTCGAAGCGCATTGTGTCTGAGTCAATCACTCACTCTCCTGCTCCTCCCTCATATGCCCAAGACAGTATGACCAACTGTGAATACAGTTCGCGCCCACATGTGAACTTGTGTGGTTCTCTTGTAGTAAGCTGCCACGTGTGTACTTGCACGTGTTGTGTACATGTGTGTGTGTGTGCGTGTGTATCTATGGGACTGCGTTCTCCTATTCTCTCTCCGGTGCCTTCGAGGCCCACGCAACCCTTGTGGCAGTGGCTCGACAGCACAGGGCAGGAGCGCGTGCATGTGTATATGTGGGTGTGTGTGTGCGCGCGCGCGTGTGCATGCGCATGTGGGTGTGCGCGCGTGCATGCAGATGTGTGTGTGGGTGTGTGCGCACGCTGATGCTCAGCTCTCCAGAATGATGTCCGTGTGCGTAGCCAGTGTATGGTGGCAACATAGCCTTCCTTCATGTATATGTGTATGCGCATACTATTTGGGATGCTTTACTGTTTTTGGTGGGATCCAGTTACATAGTTTTCTGTTCAATTATTTATGTTTATACAGCTGCTGTATGCATGTATTTGTAGTGCAACTTTCTGTCTTTCTGCTGGTCAATTTGTCGTCTTGATGGTGTTCTAATACTGATATACATAGAAAATATTACCCTCAGAAAGTGTGCTCGTTGTGAAGTTGTCCTTCTTTGGGCTCAAACCATTGCTCGTGTATGTAGATAATCAAGCGAGGTACAGAGGGCTTGATGGCTGATCAAAGCCCAAGGGTCCAGCCCGAGGGCCGTAGGCCCAAGGGCTGGGCCCGAGGGCTTTGATCAGTCATCAAGCCCGACTGTACCTCGCTTGAATATGCTTCAGACGATCCCCAACATTTTTTTGATTTTGAATCAAACTCGCTTCATTCTTTGGGTGATCTCGAGTGTGGACAATGTCGGCCTTTCCTTTGGGATTTCAGAGCAGCCTGAAGTCTAAAGTGCATGTCGTTTTCGTCCCGTTCGTAAGTTTCACACAGAGATTACAGCAAAGGGAAAGTAATGTCAGTGGACGAAAAACCTGTTTCGTGAGAAATTTCTCTCGACTACGTGTCAAGAGCCAGACGTGGCTGAAGAGTCACGGAAGTATTTTCACTTCCACCATACACGCCTTGCTCACGCTGCATACTGCTGAGAGTTCTGCGGTGCATGCTGGAGCTAGGTTTCCAACTCCACAAGTTGAGAAACCTAGCTCCAGCATGGCAGCGGGCTTTGATGGTTTTCTCGTACAGGTTGTCAATGACAGCGGGCTTTGATGGAATATCAAAGCCCGCTCTCCGAGGCTGCTGATTGGTCGTAACCTAGCAAAGGGCACGTGGGTCGTTTGAAAGGTAGATACATATCAGTGGGTTCGATTGGTGGCGAGAGGTCAGCCTAAATTGTTTGGGGCGGAATTCGGCACGAAATCCACGCTGAGTACTTTTTGACGACGAGTTGCGTCGGTCTTGAAAACTCTGGCGAGAAAGCGAGGAAAATGATGTCGCTTGGAGCTTTCCGCGAAACTTAGGGCAGCTAATGCCCGCACCTTCCCAAACATTGCCTCGGAACAAGCCGATACCACCAGGGAAGCTCTTGTGAGCAAGGGATAAAATAGTCTCTTTTTGGCGATATTGAGCTGAGTTTCAAATTTCCCGGGCCTGGGGTCGGATTTGGAAAATAAAAGTGCAACTTTTAGGGCTCTTTTTCGGTGCTGGCGCTTCGCCTGTTGGGTACTGCCCGAGAGGTCGCGGGTTCGAGCCCCGCAGTCGCACATCTGACTGCAAAATCCCCACGACGCAGCTCACCAGATCAAGGTGTGGGTCCTCTGCACTCAGTAGAGTCAAGTCGAGCGAGCTGCAACTCCCGGTGCCGAAAGGCGGGCTCACGCCCCGACATGGCTACTTCCCCTTGTCTAGCCCCCAAGACGAAAATGATAGTAGCCGACTGGCCGAAATTAAAAAAAAATTAAAAATCTGCGGCTCCGCTGACCATCTTGCTCTCAAAAACGAAGTAGTAAGTTACTACTCCCTGCCCTCAACTGCCATAACAAGCGTTGACGATGGTAGACCCATGTGCTTGAATCGGAGACGATCTGACGAGTTCGCTGTTTAGTCGAGCACCCAATTTTCAAATAAAAAATCCGAAGGAAATACGACAATTTTACTGCGTACTGTGGGCTGTGTTGTAGCGCACCCGGGTTCTGAATTCCTGCTGGGTGGGCCAAGCCAGACTCTCTTCCCTGTTCCATCGCCTCTCCAAAAGTATATTCTGACATTGTTGAGATTTACAGATGAGAAATTTCACACCTGTCAAATCGTTTCTGATTCGAGCACCCGGGTCTACGACTTCCTGGTCAAACCTGGCTACTCGGGTATGAACGTTTTTTCCCCTTTCGCCATGCATAACTTGTGCCAATGGATTGCTCGGAGACCGTATAGTAACCGTATTCGCATCACAGCACCAGCGGCTCGTGACGATGATGTACTGAGGTTCCAGCTCTCAGCGGCAGCGTTTCAAAAGGTCTGCAATTAATTCCCGGCGAAGCGGCTATTCTCAGCTGCATGAAACCCAGTGCCCAAACCCTCGTAAAGAAGTACAATGTATGTACCACACACGTACATACATGTAGTAGTAGTAGTAGTAGTAGAATTTATTATTTTGATAGGGAAGGCCCTACAGACGTTGCCGTACTCCTAGCCCAGCCGCTGAGTTAAAGGGGAAGTTAAGGCAAAAATCAAAATTTCACCAGTTGTAGTCTTCGGGGTGCTGAGTCGAATGGTCTTGGTCCGAGAAAGCTGAGACGCTCCCTTCCTACTTGAATCCCAATCGAACTCGCGCACTTCCACCGAAACTGGGTGACTGCGCCCTACGAGATGGGGATTTGTATGCAAAATGTCACTAAAAGCGCCATTTCGTTCTTATAAAAGCACGGATGACCGCGATTGGCCCATATGTTGTAGTCTTTTGGACGCTGAGTCGACTGGTTTTGGTCCGAAAAGGCTGCGATGCAGCGTTCCTCCTTTATTCCCAATCGAACATGGTTGAAGAAGCGGTCACGTGCTCCTGGGTGCCAAAATCACCTGGTCACCACGCCAGCAGGCGACAACTTTCACACCAAGGTTCAACTCGAGTGACAGGACTGCACCCAAAAAAGGTCAAAACAGGCTGTAAGTTGTACCCTGCAGGCACGGTGACCAGGTGACTGGTGTACGCAGGAGCACGTGACCGCTTGTTCAACCATGTTCGATTGGGAATTAGGGGCGAACGCTGCATCGCAGCCTTTTCGGACCAAAACCAGTCGACTCAGCGTCCAAAAGACTACAACATATGGGCCAATGGCGGTCATCCGTGCTTTTATAAGAACGAAATGGCGCTTTTAGTGACATTTTGCATACAAATCCCCATCTCGTAGGGCGCAGTCACCCAGTTTCGGTGGAAGTGCGCGAGTTCGATTGGGATTCAAGTAGGAAGGGAGCGTCTCAGCTTTCTCGGACCAAGACCATTCGACTCAGCACCCCGAAGACTACAACTGGTGAAATTTTAATTTTTGCCTTAACTTCCCCTTTAAGTTTCCTCACCAAGTACTGTTTTTTTGACAAATGGGTTCCGGTGATCATGTCACCCACATCCGATCACCTCCGCTCACCGGGACTCCCCCCCCCCCCCACACACACACACACCAACTCAAACACCAGGCACACCAACTCACACACCGACCCCCCCCCCCCCCCCCCCCCCCCCCTGACACCTCAGACCTCAGACCTGCCCATGGTGGAAGCGATGATAGCGAATAGCTATGTTAGACATAGCAACTTGTGCTGGGATTACACCATTCAACAGCTTGTAAGGCTGATGAATTGACCGCCGCTATTTTTAGCCTGGTATCCACCACACAGCTGATTGAAGTGACTTTTTCTGGCCAGTGAATCCCTATTTTTCATTTTTCCATATTTTTCTACACACACGCCACACCACATACTCTGGCATACACTGGCTGTTGGTAACCACCCAGGAGAATGAAATAAAAGTCAGGAAGAGTCCGAGAAAGAGAGGAACGACGTGTGCGACCATAATCGTCGGGAATTGAACCCGCAACCTCTCGATTGGAAATCGACTGCACATACCACTGCACCATATGGGACACACACACACACACACACACACACACACACACACACACACACACACACACACACACACATACACACACACATACACACACACATACATACACACACACACACACACACACACACCATTGGACCGTTGGACCATTGGACGTCCATCGCCGAAGGCGACACACACACACACACACACACACACACACACACACACACACACACACACACACACACACACACACACACACACACTAGCACAGAACCACAGACACACGTGGACGTAAACTCAGCCTAACTTGTCCTGCCCAAAACCGGGGCTACCAACACAGTTTCTTGCAAGCACTATCAACAATTCCAGAGTGACAGAGCACTAAATTGCCTACAAAAGGCCATAGTACTAAATACTGCCAGCTATACGGTGAAAAAAAGCTATTGATTGTTGAGATGCAACTTTGACTGCAAAAAAATGTTTCCGCAGAAGTGGGCAGTAGAAAAAGGAGAAGGAACTTGGAGAAAAAGATAGATCGGTCAAAAAATAGAATCATCAGTGCATTGCACCTTGGAGTATAGTACTTAAATGTAGATTGACTACAATGAGCTAAGCGCATGTCGCGCACTCGTGACACAACAGGCTCAGTAAATAATCAGCACAAACACCGCACGCTGCCCGCGGCATGCGCTCGAGAACGTCATCTCCGAGGCCCAGTCTGTCAGCGAGCTCCGCACATTGCCATTCGCATTCGTTTATTCGGGCGGCAGCGGACCGAGTTGGGAGCGACACCCGTCGAGGCAGAGACCGGCGCATGCGTACGGACGGGAAGCCTGCAGCGCACACCTATCTGCTAGTACGCTCACTGCCGGTCAAATTGGAAAGCTGCACTGTCGAATACGCAAACACAGTGGCTAGACACCACCGGCATTGCTACTGAAGAAGAAGAATTCGGGTAAACACATTTGCACATTTTTTTAAACACATTGGCTAGATACGATCATTGCTAGAACGAGACAACCAACTAGTTATTAACAGTAGCTAGCACCTGCCAGTGAAACTTGTTCGGTTTCGACAAGAAATTGAAACAGATAATAATAATAATAATAATACGAGCGTGGAGACTATGGCCTACAGGCTTACAGATGACAAGCAGGTGGAAGTCTTTGACGTTTGGAAACTATGGAGATACGACGGCTTTCTACATATGAACAAGGTGCAGAAGGGCATTGAGATAGATTAGTGGCGCGCAGGGCAGGTCGACCACAGCGGCAGCAGGCACACCCTAAAACCTAATTTGAATTGTCTCAAACTCACACACACACACGCTCAAAGCGGCTGTTCTCTATCTCACACCTCACCACCAGACTACTACCTGTGCCACTCTACACTTACGCTCCTGGGTGCCTCAAGTCATGAAACTACAAGCCCGGTGCTACGGACCCGAAAACCGGGTCACTTGACCCGAAAGCCGGGCCACTTGACCCGAAAACCGGGCCTTCTGGCCCATCCCTAACGTCGGGGCTGCGATGCGCACTAGATCATCCAGGATGCCGGAACCCACTGTTCGTCGGTGTCGATCTCGGCGAGGCGCTCCTGAAGCTGGTGATAGGTCTGTTCGATATTGTCGTTGACGATGGTCGTGTCGAACATGTGCTGGTAGAGCTTCTCGATGTGTTCGCTCTCCTGCAGTGTGCGGTGCAGGTCCTGATCAGTGTAGGCGTTGGCTGCCTCCTGCCGTGTGTCAGTGAGCGAAGGCGGGCAGAGCAGCAATGCACGCAAGCATGTTCAAGTTTGCACGCGTGTACACACACACACACACACACAAACCCATGCACAGGCAGGCAGGCAGACAGACAGACAGACAGAGAGACAGACAGACAGAGAGACAGAGAGACAGACAGAGAGACAGAAAGACAGAGAGACAGATAGAGAGACAGACAGACAGACAGACAGACACACACACACACACACACACACACACACACACACACACACACACACACACACACGAATGAGCCGGAATTATAGAAAAGTGAGGCTAACGTCGCTACCAGCTTGTCATCAAGACCAAAACAAGGACTGGTTCCATTCTAATGACAGGCATGCAAGAAGATACACCGCCGGTATCAGCTCGTCTGCCAGAATCCTGAGCTATCCAAGAATAAAGCATCTGGCACCTGATCATGGGGTGGTGACGTCCCACGGAAGCGGAAAGGTATTGCTTGATCCTCCCGATCCCTGCATGGGAACCAGTATCATTTCTTTTCTACTGATGAACTAAAAAATAAATGTAGAAACTAGAAAGAGGTAGCCACAGACAAGCTGCCATACCTGATTGTTGGCCGCCGCTGCTTCTTTGTGCATGACCTTCAGCGTCTCAAAGTCAGGTGCCTTGATGAATATGACGTAGGGCTTGAACTCGGCAGTGCGTAGGCGTTTCAGTGCGTTCGGATTCACATCCAGCAGGCAGATCTAAACGCACACGCACACACACACGTGCAAACCCACACGTGCACATACACACATGGACATACACATGCACACACGCACACACGCACACACGCACACACACACACACACATACACCATGTACCATACACACACACACAAACACATACCCACGTGTGCACACCCATAAGTGAACACATATTTTTTAAAGGAAGACCAAGGAACAAGTTACGCTATAATAGGGAGGTTTAGTCCCACGTACTCCGTGGGTACTTTACGTGTGTGTACCACGTGATACTCAGTGACCCACGTACAGACGTTTTCTGATTCACGACATACCGTGTATGGAGGCTCACCCACGTTCCGCCAGAACGTGGGTGAAAATCAGAATGGAGCGCATTGTGCGAGCTGTGAGGGTGCTCAGCTGAAGAAGTTTCCGAAGCACGAAATCAAAATATTGGATGAATTTCTTAGGCCCGGGTAGCTTCGTCTTTGACCAGGTTTGGGCCTTTCACTTCATGCTTTTGTTTGTTCCGTGTGACTAAACACAACATTGCAACGTGGGTGCCCTTCATCCATTTTACGTGGATCACCCACGTACGCGTTTCCGTTACGTGGGAACTAAACCTCCCTAATGTCCACTAACAGCACCAGTCACGTAACAAACAGCTCATGCGATAACATTGCACGACACTGACCAACGGTACTGACGTTCTACAACTAACTGGCTATCGGCTCTAGCACGTCTTGAAACATCTAGAAGCTTAATTACTGAAACTTGGATGCTGTGCATTCATTATCCAGTTATAGTGGTGGACAGTTGCCCATAACTCGTATCCATGTCAGGGACGCCGGAAGGTACTGTAGGGTAGCATGATCAGCCAACGGCCACCTGAAGTACAATTTACCCGTGGGGTTGGAGTGTCTCCTATGAACGTTTTCAAGTTTTGGACGCCAGTCTGTGAGCGCTTTTTGTTGATTCACAGGGTATGCGTGACGAAGAGTGGTACGGTCAGTAGTAAATTACTCAATAGCGAAGTGGCCGTAGCATGTCCGACCCCCCCCCCCCCCCTGTATGAGGTATGAGTCTCATCTGCTTTCAACCTGTCTGACGACCGCTCATAGGACTTTCAAAACGTGGTCTCTGTTACCAGGTGGTCTCCTTATAGGCGATTCAGACTACTGTAGCAAGAAGGACCCATGAGTGTATGTGATCCCCGGTAGCCTAATCGGTAGGGTACTGTCCCGGAAAGACAGGGGTGCTGGGTTCGAATCCCGCTCGTGGATCCTTCTTTCGCAACATTGGCGCCTGGCAATGGCTTGAACCCACGACCCATCGTACCCCGCAAGTAGGTACGGCGTGAGGACACAGCCTGTTGGGGCAGGGGAGTAGTGTAGCAAGAAGGACCCATGAGTGTGTGTGGTCCCCAGTAGCCTAATCGGTAGGGCACTGTCCCGGAAAGACTGGGTTCGAATCCCGCTCGTGGATCCTTCTTTTGCTAAACTGCGGCCATAATCACGTGTGAACTTGAGTTTCCATGGTGATGCAGTCGTGTTTCAAATGATTCTTCACAATCCCTGATCAAACACGTCTGAGTCGTAGAAATATTCGCGAGATTCGCGTCGGCATCGTTTGAATGTGCAGAAACACAGGTTTTACTGTACTAAATATGGTGAAAATGGAGAAGGACAAAATGTCACGAGTTATGACTAACTGTCCACCAACGTAACCAGATCTTATACAGTCAGCGTGTGTGACAAAATGGCACAAAACTGACAAGGAGTACTGAGACATTCGGAGACATTTTTTTTCACCACAATTTAATAGACCAATCCCGAAAAGATTGTCTGGGTTCGAAAGGGGGCATGTCACTGTACAACACATACATGGCACTACCTGATCAGCATGCGGCACAGGACGTGTTTGATAGTTCGCGTGTGAATGCGAGGGTAAGTACACGGTTTTCTCGTTAGTTGCATGCAAGAGAGACGATGCGACAGAAAGCAAAGCCCTTTGTAGTTTTCTCTCTCGCACTGGTAATGGTCTGCTGTTGGAGTTGAAATGCTAAGACATAATCCTTGTTTCGCTCTTCTGTGTAGTGTGAAGAGGTCAACAAACATGTAGAGCTCACTTTGATGAAGTAGGCAAGGCTGTGAGCGCTGTGGCTCAAAGCGATAGGCCCTAAATCTTACGAGATGTTTCGAGTGCTATTGTTTGTTGCGAGCGCTTCGTCTTCCATGAGTCCTGCCTCTTTCCTGGCAGCTGCCCTCCTATAGGACCAACCACGAAGTGACTGTACTCATCTGCAGCTGATCAATGTTATATTGCACAAGAAGATATCGTTTTCGCCAAGCCAGTGCCCCGCCAAAGACCATCGCCGTGTCACACCGTCGGAACGAGTTCATGATGAGAAACATCATTCGCGCGAGCGTGATGAAGAACTATTTCGAAAGACAACATAGTCTTTACCCCCGAGACGACAACTATGCGCACGTCCTGCAAGGGGAGAATGTCACCAGCGACATCAAAGACGACAACGGCAGTATTTCGGAAACCTGGAGTCAGCGGAGGTCGTCAAGCTCCTCCGCGACCCGGTACATGTACAGTATAGGTGACATGTCGACACGAGCGTGCGGAAACACAGCATACACTGTAGTCTGTAGTAATGTTGCGAGAGTTTGCGGAAGGAGTCCAAGTCGGGAAATCCATCAGCTCCAAAAGCTACCTGTAGGTGGGCGATGAGACTCCAGCTTCAGACTACAACAGTCAGGACTTGTAAATAGTTGAACGTTGTGAAGCAGCAGATCGAGAAGTTAGCTGAAATCGTAGCTGTTGCAGTATGTCGGCGCTATGTAGGTTGCATTTTTTACGGAGAGTCGATCGCCACGCGAATGTTTCTCTCCTCACCGAGAGCTAGCTGGCCTCCAAACTCCGTCAGGGTCTGCCTAAGGTACCGAAGGTCCTTTGACTAGCTGCTGGCAGGACTCCATCAAATCCTTTAGCTTCAGCTCGGCGAGCAAAAGTCTCTCTCTCCTCCGCCATGAGCTGACACACACAAACTGAATACAAAACGATGCACTTCACACGTGCTGGCTTGCACGCGTGCCCCCTTTCACGAACCCAGACAATCTTTTCGGGATTGGTCTATTGGCACATCGTCCGAGTTCAACTTTACTGTACTAAATTCCATTTTAGATTAAAAACTTTACCCGGACTCACCTTCTCATCGGCAATGACCTCGCGCACCGAGTCGGTCTTGGTGCCGTACAGGAAGCCGTTGTACTCTCCGCTCTCCAGGTACGCTGGAGTTTTCACCTCGCGCGCCATCCCGTCGCCGCCGGAGAAGTAGTACTGGACGCCGTCCTCCTCGTCGTCCCGGCGAGGTCGCGACGTCGTCGGCAGGGTGGTGGCGTACTTCTCCCGCGACGCCGTGATCAGACGGTACTTGAGGCCGCGACGGCCGACGCCCTGCGCGCCGATCAGCGCCACCACGCGTCGTTGCTGCGGCGACGTCTTGACAACCTCCTCGTAGGTGATGATGTCGTGGCGATCGAAGTCGGCGTTGTGCGCCGAAGAGTACATGACTGCCTTCGGCTTGCTCTTGCGAATGCCCAGGCAGCCCACCGAGCCACCTCCGTTTGCCGCCCCGCTGCCGTTCTGTGATGGATTGCGCTTGGAGGCGAAACGTCGCTCCTGGAGGCCGCGTGCCGGTATGAGGCCCGTCTTGCGATTCTCGCTGTCCGCTTTCCGCGCCTGCCACCAGCTGGCGTCCTCGGAGTTGACCACCTCCAGAATGTCTCCGTTGGTGAACGGCAGCCCGCCGCTCTGGAACGGATGTTCGCTGTCCGTCGTCGGGTCGTAGTCGAACAGGGCACGGTAGAACAGAGGCGCGTGCTCCACGACGTCCATTGGAGAGGGGACGAGCTGCATTGCAGGGCGTGTGTAAAGAAGAATCCACGCACACACACACCACGCACACACCACACACACACACACACACACACACACACACACACACACACACACACACACACACACACACCACACATACACCACACACACACACACACACACACACACACACACACACACACACACACACACACACACAAACACACACATACACAAACACACAAACATAATTATTATGGACATGACGCACAAGCACACATACGTGTACACACACACACACACACACACACACACACACACACACATACGCACGCACACTCAAAATGCTTCCTACAAACCATTGCTATGCTGCTGATGCAACATAGCAATCATCAGATGTACCCCGAGTCACAAGTTACAGCTCAAATCTATGACTAACAGAAGGGAGTGCACATGCACAATCATCCTAGCGAAACACCCGATATATGCTTTAGCACAGACATCGCTGATGTACTGATCGCAAGCGCCTTCAAGTTGAAGATGGCACGCAGCTCTCACCATCTCCTCCCTCCTCCAAGACCCCTCTTCTCCGATCGCATAATTATGATAAGACATGCCCAGGAAATTCATCTCATCCCCTCCACCACCTATCGCAAACCATTGGCCGGATCACCTCCGCTCGTCAGTGCATCTCACCCCCTCCTACAGCTACAGTAGAGTCTTGTAACTTCTCTTAAATGCATATCATCCGCTCCACCACCTATCTTAAACAACTGGATCACCTCCACCCTTGGACTACACACTACTCACAACGCGTGTACACTACCTTGATAGTAAACGAGCCATTAGCCTTGCGGACCAGCTCCTCGGCCAGGTCCAGACGGCCAGCACAGGACACGCCGTCCACCTCGCAGATCACATCGCCGACGTGCAGCAGGCCCTGCCGGTCGGCGCCCAGGCCGATCAGGATGCGCGAGATGACCACGTCATCGCCGTCGGCCTTCAGCACGATGCCGAGCTTCTCGTTCGGGTTGCGCCGTATTCCCACCTGCTTGACCGGACGCTCTCCACCGCCGCCGGTGGCGTTGCTGCTGGCGGTGGCGGCTCCGTTGCTGGCTGCCGCCGCGCTTGCGTCCGCCACCGCCTGTTTAGGGGAGACCGGCAACGGCGAGAGAGACTGTAACACACACACACACATACATGCACACACACACACACACACACACACACACACACGCGCGTGCACACACACACACACACACACACACACAACCAGGCACCTAAATTTAGAATACAGGCGAAGGGAATGCTGGTCACCTAATTCTACATCACATGCACCAGAAACCTGGCAGGGTTCAGTCACCGAACTATAGTAAACCTAGCCAAATGTTTAGTAACTTGCACCCAGGATGATGTCATCAGAGTCAACCATACTGAATTACTGATCAATTCTATTCCGATAAAACAAGCAGTATTTCCTTGTTGCCATCTTCCATAGGTCCGTCAAATAGTAGTAATAGGTTTTTCATTTGGCCCGACGAGACCACACGACGCTTGCAGACCACAGCACGAATAGTTCACCAGCCACACTCCACGAAAGCGAGTAGTATTACTCTTGCTTCCTGCAGGGCCCACGTTTCCATCGAACACCCAGTGCTGCATTCTTTGACAGCACACCCGGTCTCTACTGAGTTGCTTCGGGACTTTGTGCAACTTGGGACCGTGCATGATGTGCTATGCCTTGATGGTTTAGAACACACTCTCCTCGGAGGAGAATTGACACAAATAGCAGTAAACCGGCAGCATCAAACACGCGACTAACTACAGCTACCAGATAGCCACCCCTAGCTACGGAGTTCTCTTATCGGAGGCATGGGAATAGGATTGAGGAGACATGGCACACTGCGAGCACAGCAAACCGAACTACAGTCAAACCTGTCGCGGAAGACGACCGCTCGAGGGACTTTCAAAACGTGGCCGCCTCTGCTACCAAGTGATCTGCTCATAGTCCAGGGTCATGTGACAGTGGACCGTGGCAGCATCCCTCGATCCTGGTTGCAGTGACACGGGGCGTCTGTGACAGATGGTTGGTTGCCTTATGAAGTTATGGAGCGGTCACCTTGACAGGGTTTTTTTACCAAGAGTAGATAAACAAAAGAGTGCGCAACTCGCGGATGGGTTGGCCCACGGCGGAATGTTTTGTTGACGTTATCTTTTCTACGGCGCACACGCACTGCGAGTCTTTTGGGAAGTCTGCCTTGTGAACTTCGCCGGACTTTATATTACAAGGTCGGTGCCCAGCACGTGCTCCCACACTGCTCTGCGGCAAAATGCACATGTTTCTGAAAAAGGTGACGTCAACAAAAATTTCTACCGTGGGCCGGGCGGGGGTATCTGCAGATTGTGCAGAAGAGATGCGGAGTTGCACACTCTTGTTTATCCTACTCTTGCTTGTACTGTATAGAGCTTCAGTTGTCAAACTAAGTTACTTCTGTACGTGAGTACTAGTACTCAGGGTGGTGTTTTCAGAGTTTCAATGATCAGAACAATGAGAAACCACGCAAAACAAGCGCACCAGCTGACCGCCGCTAGCCCAAGGCACAATGTCGCGCAGCGCTTCGCGTTCGCAGCTAGTAAATCAATCTGTACACTGTTGATTTTTCTAGATACAGCTTGTGCGCGTAGCCCCAGGGTCAGGGTGTGTGCTTAGAGTCTAGCCTATTTCCACGACAGTATGAGACTGGCTGAGTTTCACCATATCTCGCCCCATGGCCCACCCACCCACTGTGCCGCCGTGTAAGGTTACCGCAAACGTAAATACAATGTAAAAATAGTGCTGCAATTTAGTAATTTAGGGGCAGCGCAAGCGGTGGGATTGGCCCTCTTCGTAAATAACAGAAAGGGAGCGTTGAATTCAATTCTTTATTCTCACGATGGCACCAGTAAGCGTGCAGACTGCATTGTTGCAATTCGCAGCCAGCGCCACCAAAAACTCTTCAGGCTCCGCACAGGCTCTTCCAGATGAGCGGAGCGCACCGGCAATGCATATGCACTGCGAATTCAAATCGCTCACTCTCAACAGCATGCCCGGGGCCCATAACGATGGGGATCGCGGCTGCACGAACGGGTCGACAGTCGCGGCATGCGCAGGTGCAATCTTATTTCGACCGCCGCGCAACAACAAACTGAAGACATGGGGGTCGACTGGTACAAGCGAAACTCAACATGAACACGAACGCTGAGAAGTAGTTAGTTTGGAGCGGGCATGCCTGACAAACATAACAATTACATAGCATTGACAGTGAGGTCGATTTTGAATGCTGCGGCTCACCTTTGGAGCTTCTTCCTCCTCCTTCTGGCTCTCGACAGCATCGTACGTATCCATGACGGCGTTGAAATGGGGCTTTCTGAACAGCTCCAGCAGCTGGTCTAGTCGCGATTGTTCGTTGTCAAACTCACTGCCGACACCAGCCTCTTCACGATCCGCGTCCTCGTCCTCACTGTGCTTGTGTGTCCAACCGAGTGCAGCCGACTGACGAGCAGCGACGACCAAGTCACTTCGCCAGCGCTGCAAGCAAACCCCTGCGCGAAACGGCTCCGCGCCAGTCGCTGCTGCTGCAGCCCGCGCCTCGCTGAGTTTCTGGTATGCATCGACGAGCTCGCTATGTTCCGGCTTGGACAGCAGTCCCCGCAAAACGCCACCGTCCAATAGGCGATGGCTTCGGCGGTGCGTCGACCCAGTCTCTGCCCGTGCACCGTTCTCCTCCATGGCTCACGGCGGCTCTGCGTCAACGCCGTTGCTAGCGAGCGTGGCCGGTAATAACGACACGCAGGCGGCTAATGGATTGGAGCAGTGGTTGGCCTAATACTCGTAATAGTTGCCGTGTTGGCCAAAAATCAACATCCAAGCAACCAAGTCCAAGGTGGGCCCGCGTGGGTCAGATGCTGATCCGTGATCGCCACTGCTGTTTTCAGTCGTGTTTGTTCTGCAAGCTAGCTGCGTGCGTGCGGAGCTTCCTTGCTACGCCCACGACTTTGTAAGTCCTTTGGCCTGGCGAGCTGCGGCTTGCGCTTGTACTTTGTAGTAGTAAGTAATACAATCATCATGTACTAGCGAGTAGCGTGTAAAAACTAAACTGTAAGTGTAAGTGTAAAACTAAAGGCTGCTAGTGCTACAAAAACCATAATACTATTAATAGTGATCATGGTGATACAGTACGTAGATCTACTACTTACTACAGTACAGTGCATGCTGGCAACTGAAATCCGATCCCCCTAGCGGTGCGCTAGCCGCGTTAGCGATTCGTACGAGACGGTAGGGGGGTCGGATTTCAGTTGCCAGCACTGTAGTACTGTGTACATGTAGTCTGTACTGTAGTAGATCTACGTACTAACGTAGTGCAGGAGAAAACTAGCAGTGGATGGTCTTGACTTGAGCCACCATCGGCTACACAGTACACTACACTACAGTCTACAGTACAGCCATGCACGCATTTGGCCAGGATGTACATGAGTGTACTATGTACTATGTAGATAGAGCTGGGTGGCCGGCATGTGCACTTGATAGACACAGCATGCACTGCTGAGTGCATGCTCGAATGCAATGCAGCCAAGAATGCATGCAATGCACAGCCAAGAAGATGATTGTAAAAATGCATTACATACAGGTACATTTTAAATGGACTCGGATGGAGAGCCAAGGAACATTTTCAATGATAGAAAAGAATAAGGACCAAGGGGAGCTACAAGTTACGATATAATGTCCACTAACACCACCAGTTACTAAACAATCAGCTCATGTGACAACATTGCACGACACTTGTGACTGACCGACGGTACTGAGGTTCTACAACCGTGACCATGTTGACCGTGCTGGCTAACAGATCTAACACATGATCTTGGATGCGCATTCCAACCGCCTTCCACCTTGGAAGTTATAATAATAATTATGATAACATAGGAGGGGAAGGTGAGCGCAACCAAGACATTGTTTAGTAACTGGTGGTGTTAGTCAAGGACATTCAATCGATAGCGTAACTTGTAGTTCCTTGGTCATCCTTTTTTTCTAAACAGTTTATAAATAATAACAATACTATTAGCTACAGTTCTCATGTCACTCACTCAATATTGTTAGAACGTGTAAATGTGTGAAGGGTAACCATGGTAACTGCGCAAGCGCAGCACATTTTTCCACAAGCATCAGCCATCCTTTAAGTTAAGCTTTCTTGTCTAGAGTCAGTTCAAAACAGTCAGAAATATCAATATTGGCCGCCGTGCTTTATATCATTAATATCGTCAATCCATCTGAGATGGTACAATACTCAGTTGAGTCGATAGTCATTGTCGTGATGTACAGTCGTACAGTGTAACAGAGAAGGGGGACATTGTGGCATTGTGGCTCTGAGTTTCATGCGCAAATACCGGTACTGCCTAGTCTAGTCTTGCATGATAAAATACGTCGTGCTGTTGAATGTTGAGGCAACGCTAATCTTAGGCCTACTACTAGTACTACTACCGGGAAAAAAGTACAAAAAAATTCACGGTTCGCGTGAGACTCGGCTGGGAGCCGGGCTTTCCGCATCCATAGGAACGCCACCACCCTTCAAGGATCAAGGCGCAAAGTACAATAGCTACTATAAATAAAAAACTACATTGCACCAAGAGAACATACCCCTTACATGTACAGGACTTGTATTGTATTGTACTGTTGATTGTGATGGGTGTTACCATGGCTACAGAGGTGCTAGCTTTTAAAGTACAGTGCTGCTCAATGAAATCCAGTCGCATTCCTCAAGTACGCGCCGGGCGTTGCGCAGCCCCCGGACCTGCAAACACTGGGCTGCGAAAATGTGCAAGGCGCAAACGTGAGTGAGTGACGCGACTGGACTTCATTGAGCAGGACTGTCGACTGTAGATGACTGTACTCTGTTTTCCCATGGTGCATGTACCGGTACATGTACAGTAGGCATTGGCGGATAATGCTCGAAAAGGTGGCAGATTCTGCTCGAAAAGCAGTGAAATTGGCAGAACCATACAAACCTTATGGCGGGCAATTCCTCGAATTCTGCTCCATTTCTTTATCCACATACCAAACAGTCATGCATGAAACTTACCGGAAAAAGTACCGAATTCTGCCAATTTTTCTGCCGGCATTATCCGCAAAGGCCTAATGTACAGTGATGAGACTTGTCAATTATTATCATTCCTTGGTCCTGGTACATTACTAGTACACTGTAGATCTACATGTGCCCCCTAGTTGGGTTTGTGTAAAACCTGTCAAGGCGACCACTCAGACAAGGTGACTGTCACGGAACACAACTACAACTAGGACCAAGAGATCTCATTTCCAACAGGGTCCAAAAAACCAAGGTTTATGCGACGTCAACGCGGAAGTTGTGAGAAAAATGCGATTCATGTTCAATAAGTTTTTTTAGAACTCATGTTCAATAATGCGAAAAAACAGGGACACGGCCGCGCAATCACGCAATCCACGGAGGACAGCAGGGAGTCGTATTCGGCAGGTCTCACTGCACTATACTGTGTAAGTACAACGTTTCGTTTGGAATTAACTTTCGCTATATTCGTTAGGCCAATAGGGGGCACGAAATAACTAAAGTTTGTACCAAAGTAACCAAACTTAAGATTTTTTCTGCACGTTCGGGATGACAGACACAGACCTCGACCAAAAACGAAATTTAGTACGTAACCGAGAGCGTACTCTTGAGTCTTGACGTAACGAACCCGCCGGTGGAGTGATCTAATGGGCCATTCACACTACGCCCAGAATGTGGCGTATGTGACGTTTTCGTCCGGATAGCCATGACAACATGGAACGTGCCGGGAAAATCGTACCCCTGATACAAAAACGTAGACGACGTATCCAGACCCCTGTACCGAGTTTCGTTCTGTCGTTCCCAGCAGTTTGTATCCAAAAGAAGCTGTACACACAGCTGTGCGAGCAGCGTGTGCTGGCCTGTGTGAATGCACCTGCATGAAAACGACGTCTGCCAGTACGTCGTATTCCAAAACGTGACGCGTATTGTAACGTAATATGAATAGCCTAAAGACTTCGTAAACGAAAATGTGTACTTATACGGTATCAACTACCAAGAGTACATACTGTAAAGTGAGAAATTTTCGCTAGAGATTAAATTTCGCTATTTTCGCGACCATCACACATTCGCGAATATAAATCGCCGCAACCCCCTCCGTACATTGATTGTAGACAGTACAAGATCCGACTGAAGAGATAAAATCGCAAACGTTTCTCATCGTGAACCAGCCCGATTTATGAAAACGCTAAATTTGCACGCCGTGAAAGTTTGTCGCTTTACAATAACTTTTTGATTACTTTTTATGGTAGGATTCTCCCATATCCCACGCAATCAACTGAGTAAGTATGATGCCAAAGTAACTACCACAGAAAAGCATCGTGCATGACCGAGGAACAAACAACCAGTCAACTGCTTACATGTAAAGCTCTCTAGCCCTCGGGTGAAGAGAGAGGGTACAATAAAAAGGCAGGCTCCCGAAGGAGGGTATGGGCAGCTGAAATGAGTAAAAACGTAGCATGCGTACAGTGTGTATAACTAGCAAGGTCAAAAGGTTTTTTTGCGTGCGGTAAGAACACGAAACGTAAGAACGGGGGTTACGCACTCTTGGCTACATGTATTTTTTTTTTTTTTTTTTTTTACTCGTCTGAGACTTTTATTACAAAGCACAAAGCACGAAGAAGTGTAAAAGCAACAGAAAAATGATAAGGCACCCATTTTGATAATCCAGGGGATGGCCCACGCCTGGTACTGCCACTGCATTATAAATTAATCATACGTGGCTACATGCAGTACAGTGCTGTTCAATGAAATCCAGTCGCAACCCTGAAGTACGTGGCGGGCGATGCGCACATTGCGCAGCCCTAGGACCTGCGGGCACGGGTCTGCGAAATGGCGCAAGGCGCAAACTTGAGTACCGCGATTGGATTTCAGTGAGCAGCACTGCATAAACACACTGTAGTGCATGCAAGGAACAATGCTACTGCTGGTTACTCTAATTTCAGAAATTTTAGGTTCTCAATATTTTCGGTATGAGGGCAAAAGGCCAGGTTAGGTGAACAGAAATTTTCGGTACAGAAAAGCAGTTCCCTATTGGATTAAGTGTGTTAGTGATTGTTCGGTGTATTGAAATTGTAGGTATGAAACAGACGCACCGAAAGTGCCGAAAATAAAAGTACACCGAAAATAAAATTACAGTACTTCGAAGTATTTTTTAAAAGTCTGTTAGGATGAAGACGGGAGCATGCCGGGGCTCATTGTCGGACTAAGATCTCTGTCTCTGCCTATACACAAGCTACAAGTCGTAGCAAGTCTAGAATTTGAATCAATGGAATTTCGGTCTAACTGCCACACATTGAAGCGTGGGAGGTACGCGCGTGAAGCGTCCAACCCGATAGCGTATAATTTAATAAAGAGAAACAGCCGAATAGGATAAAATCTGCGCACGTCGGGATAAGAAAGATAGTAAAAAAATATTATTCATCAATCGAGGGAATGGAAAGGGGTAGCTCACAATAGCCTACACACAATCTGAGTGAACGGCGAAGAGCATGTGCAAGTACCACCACCGATTTGATCCTCCAGCACTGAAGAGGAGCCGCACACGCAGGAAGGCGGACCACCGGCCAGCACACGGCCTCGCCGCGCAGTCGCAGGCGGGGACACAGCAGCAAGGTAAGCAGAGCAACGTACCGCTTGGTTTTCGGGAGTTCTGTATTACAATTTGCGGTTTTCACAAATAAAGCTTTGCAGTAGAGCAATGTGGTCCACGGCGGTGGTGGCGGCAGCTGTCCATCTTGTTAACTATCCTCTGGTGGCATGCATGGACGAGCTGCCACGGCAGAGTCGTTCAGAAACAATTGCCGCCCGATGTTAAATAGAAATATCAGAAAATAAAGTCCTCGATTCAAACACTGACCGCAGGTCTCGGCATAGCCGTATCGGCGACATCAACCCAGCACCTTCAAACTCAGCTACTCACCATGCTGGCAGAATATGCCTGGCAAAGCGAACGCATGGCTACTGGCATCTGCCCACACGCCACCAAGAGATGCACATATGTGTCTACTGTCCACGAAGAGTCGTGAAAGAGATGCACAGGCGGGTCTTGTCCACCAAGAGATGTACATGTGTACTGTTCACCAAGAGATGCCCATGCGTGTACTGTCCACAAAGAGATGTACATACGTACTGTTCACCAAGAGATACATGTCATGTGTGGCTTGTCCACGAAGAGATGTACATGCGGTTCTGTCCACAAATAGATGCCAATGTGTGTCCTGTCCATCAAGATATGCACGTTTTGTCCTCCTTGATTTGTGCACAGTTGAGTGCCGAGCAGGCGACACTATAGCAGTGTACCGCAGTGCCACGAGTACCCCCTAGGGATGACATCCACTGCAGCTCTCACGCTCGCTGCAACAGGAACGGGAAGCATACACACACATGCACACGTGTACACACACACCAAAACACAATGGAAATAAGATGGATAGAGAGAGAGAGAGAGAGAGAGAGAGAGAGAGAGAGAGAGAGAGAGAGAGAGAGAGAGAGAGAGAGAGAGAGAGAGAGAGAGAGAGAGAGAGAGAGAGAGAGAGAGAGAGAGAGAGAGAGAGAGAGAGAGAGAGAGAGAGAGAGAGAGAGAGAGAGAGAGAGAGAGAGAGAGAGAGAGAGAGAGAAAAACAAAGAAAGAGAGACAGACAGACAGAGAAAGAGAGAGAGAGAGAGAGAGAGAGAGAGAGAGAGAGAGAGAGAGAGAGAGAGAGAGAGAGAGAGAGAGAGAGAGAGAGAGAGAGAGATTGCTGGCCATGTACTGCTAGAATCGGGGCTACTCCACATGCACAGTTTACATATTCTAACAATCTAAAGACTCACCCTCACCCCAACCCCGCACACACACATCTCCTAACATCACAACAATATCATCCCAGATCACCCGTGCAAGATTCACTTTTACCAAGTGATATAATTATACTGCTTGAACTAGTACTTGAACGTAGATGGTTTGATGAAGACATACTATGCAAGAATCCATGAGTGCTTACAACAGTAAGGTTTCACCTCAAATCCACAATACACTGGTCTAAGATTGAAGATGTGCGTCAAACTAGAAACAAATCTGCACTGCTTTCCCTTCGTCAAACACTCCAAAAGTAAAATCATGCTGAATGTTGGTCCATTACCCCCCCCCCCCCCCCTCTCCCAAGGTGAAGTGGTAAAGTAATGCAGCATGTGCTCCATTACTCCCCCCCCCCCCCCTCCACACACAATCCAAAAGTAAATCCTGCTGAATATTGGCTGGTCCATTATTAGTACACTTAATACCCCCCCCCCCCCCCCCCCCCGGTCCGGAACCACCGTGAAAACTCTAAACAAAGGTATTGCAGCAGCACCTAGGCGTCACACAATCTCAGACCATGTGTTGCTTGGACTTGAATGCCATTGGTCGTCTCCATGGCAGCTGGTGACGTCGCACGTAGGCCATCACCAGCAGCCAGGTAGCCATGCAGAACAGGACGTAGTAGACAAAATTGGGTACGGTGTCCGGATGGTGGAAGACGGCGCTGTGGTCAGCTGACTGGTGAGGTTGCCTTCGGTTCGGCCCAGCTCTGTAACAGCGGGAGAGTGAGAGAGTGAGTGAGAGTGAGAGAGTGAGTGTGAGAGAGAGAGAGAGAGAGAGAGAGAGAGAGAGAGAGAGAGAGAACACACACAAAACACACGTGCAGGTAGTACACACATGCGAAAGGCAGAGGGCAAGCAGGAAAATGTAGGCAAATCATCAAACACATCAAGCACATCATGCCAGTGAGCGCGTTAGATTATGGCCGCGAATCGATTCGCGCTACTCACATCACCACATCTGAATAGGGCGAATGGATCCGAATCGATTCCAGGGCTCATGACACGAAAATCGAACAACTTGAATGCATGCGAATGGATCCATGAATCGATTCAAGTGCATAATCGAACGCACTCAGTGTGTGTGATTCTCGACACCTATAAGTCCGTATGCGACGTATCACTCTCGGTAAGATTTTCTTGTTTGTTCAATCATTGCAGTACCATCGCCCCCCCCCCCTCTAATTTCCACCCTTGGCGATTGTTGCCGCACATGTGTTGACTTACAGTACATGCCAGCACACAATCGTATGTGCCCCAACCCCCCTGTCCCCCCCCCCCCCCCCGAAACACACACAGTCATGTGCAGCCCCCCCCCCCCCCCCTTCTGATACCAGACCCAAACACACATAGGAGCATACACGCATTCTAACCTGGCCATTATCAGACCAGTGAACACCGGTGGGCCCGTAGAAGTGGAATAAGAAAGTCAGAACAGACGACTCTTCCCAGAGCACAGCAGCATCATGGGACGCAGCGTCGCGGAAAAGTGATGACTTGCGACACTCACTGCAAAGACCTTCCGACGGGAACTGGGCCTGGTCGGAAAAGAAATATGCCACCGCACGCACACATACACAAACGTGACATATTTATGCATGAGCTGATAGCCCACAGTACATGCATATCAAGTTCAACACACAACACACACACACACACACACACACACACACACACACACACACACACACACACACACACACACACACCACACACACACCATACCACACCACACACACCGCCGCAAGAGCAATACCTTGGGATACGCTGGGTCGACGGTCGTATCCTTAGCAAGACGCTGATTTACTTTGTTGTGTGCACTCCAGAGCCACATGACAGCCTCGTGATTGCTTCGCACCTATGCACGAATGTTCACATGGAAGTACACATGACAACTACGTCCACAACCACCGCCATATAACACCACAAGCAGCACCAGCATCAGCAACAGCAACACCAGCACCAGCAATAGCAGCAGCAGTCCCATCAAAACAACAATCTTGTTGTTTGGCTTTATTTAGAGTGGAGTTCCAAAACAGGCCTAAACCTAATGACAATGGTCCCACTGATAATAAGAGAAAAGAAAAATACATAAAAATAAGCGGACAAACAGAACAGAAAAGAATATAAGTTAGATAACTAATATGAGCACGGTAGCAGGGAAAAAAATGTCACAAGCACGGCAACCGGGAAGAAAGGAGTGAGTGAGAGAGAGAGAGAGAGAGAGAGAGAGAGAGAGAGAAAGTTAGCGACGACCACAATGCATGAAAAGACATTCTGTGATACTGTGCTGTGACACCGTGCAGGACACACCGCGGTGGCACAGCTCTACTACACAAGCTCACCTCGTGTTTAATGTTCTGCGACATCTCCAGGAAATGCGCCCGGCAGTCGCCACAGCTGAAGAAATGCTCAATGTAGTCACGGATGGCAAGAACAGCAAAGCGGCCGTCCACTCCTGATGCAGACAGACAGACACACACACAGATACACATGGACAGAGAGACAGACATACACACACATACACACACGGACACACACACGCGCGCGCGCGGGGATAGGTAGACGTAATGGTTCTTAGTCCATTCTAATCGTCGGGGACACGCTGTGGCAGAGACCTATGCTGACGAAAAGCCAGTGTCTATTCAGTAACAAGTCACTAAGTGCACACGTACCTGCAACACGACGCCGCATCAGGACATGATTGTCCGTACTGATACCTACACACAGCAAACAAGACAGCAGATTCAAGAACGAAATGTAAGACCTCTTCGTGTAGCGAAAGCTGTGGGTAAAGCCTCTCTCACAAAGCAGTTCAGCCGGAGCCCCAACCCACCACTGACGGACAGATAGGTAAAAGGTAGACAAAGAAACAGAAAGAGAGGTAGATACACCGTTGCAACTTGTAAGCTGGAATTCGCATATTGAGTACTCTCGCCAGGAGACGATAAGCTAGCTTTGTAGATAAATAGTGTACATAGAGAGGGATAGAGATATAGAGAGATAGATAGAGAGATAGATTGCGAGAGAGCGAGAGAGAGAGAGAGAGAGAGAGAGAGAGAGAGAGAGAGAGAGAGAGAGAGAGAGAGAGAGAGAGAGGGAGAGAGAGAGAGAGCCCAAACCACAGGCTATACCTTGTAGCAGTTCACCATCGGCAAGCAAAGAACAATGCGATGTCATCGTGTGAAACAGGGTCCACAGACCACAAGGAAAACCACGCTTGCCAGGGACACTGCCCGCACACCCCACCCAACGTATCTTGTGAGGAAGACTAGCAGATGGGCTCTACACCAATTACCAACGTAAACAGACAAAGAGACAGAGAGACAGACAACAGACAGACAAAGAGACACAAAGCAAACACTTTTTAAATTAATTGTGTGGTTTGGCTAACGACTGTTGTGCCACCTATCCACCTATCCAGCCAGCCATCCGGCCATCCAGACAGCCATCCATTCAGCCAGCCAGCCATCCAGCCACAAACACACACATGAACACAGAAGCAGATCTGTGTTGACCATGTGTTCAGCGGATTACCAGTACCTGACAGACTAGCAGACACGACCTGAAAAATCAACCAAATACTGCTGCTGGACATAATGTATCATTCTGGCCAGTTTCTAGAAAAGAAAAAGGACCAAGGAACTACAAGTTACGCTATAATGTCTACTAACATCACCAGTTACTAAACAATCAGCTGATGTGATAACACTGGTCCTTTTTCTTTTCTACAAATTCATCCTTGGCTCTCCATCCGAGTCCATTCTGGCCAGTTGCGAAGTGTTTTCATTTCGTTCACGATATAAAGTAAAGCCAGACTGCAAGCCTTCAGTAGCCCCTCCATTTAGTTGCAACACCCCTCCTCTACCTCTTCAGCATGGTCACAACACTCCTCCAGCAAAACCCATTGAACTGGAAGAGATCACGCTGATTCAGTAGTCTACAAGGGCGATAGAGGGTATTTTAGTGTGGTACGGTCAACCAACTGAAGTGCTGGGGGGGGGGGGGGGGGGGCTCTGGTTCAAAATTCGGAAATTTCGAGCTCGGATCAGTGCGTTCTATTAATTTTAGGGGGGAAAGGGTCAAGAAGTGGTACGGTCAATGCCGTAGTGACCGTAGCGTGTCCAACGCCCCTGCTATTGTGCTAACGTTAGACACGGTGCGTACAAACCTGCATGGCCTTCATGCGCGCCCAGGTCACGGAGGACAGCGTCCGCGAGTGCTTCTGCAACTTCAGCTGACGTAGCAGGTTGACGACAAACTGTCGCACCTCCGTTGGCAGTGGCAGACACTGTGCATAACAATGCATTGTGACACACACGCACACACGAACACACACACGCGCGCACACACACGCACACACCCACGCACGCACACACACACACACACATAACATAGAGAGACCAGCAACAAAAAGTCACAGTTTGCGTGAGATTCGGCTAGAGGTAGAGTTTTCCGCATCCGTAGGAACGCCACCACCCTTCAAGGATCAAGGCGCAGATGCAGTTCGTAAAGCGGTGGGAGGGGAGTAGATAAGACCCACCACAAAAACTGGTCAAAGGCCGAAAATCCCATTCACTGCATCCATGAGACAAGGGAATGCACAGATTATTACGCGATTCAAAACCTCCTTACACTCAACAAAAGACTGGTGATACAAATTTCATTCGTTTCACAAAAATTACTTTTTCGGCCGGGCTCAGCATAGATTCAACTAAAGATATACTGGTCCAAACCCATTTTCATGCTGAGTTAGAAAAAGGATTTCAAACCAAATTCGCCATATTTAAAGTCGAATCTGAAAAAGAATTACTTCTTCAGCCGGGCTCAGCACAGATTCAAGTAAAGATTCACTGGTCCAAACCTATCTCCTGCTGAATTAGAATAATGCTTTTTTAGCCTATAGAGCTTTTTCAAGGACGCCTTTCCCGCCACCGTCCCGGCGATCACCCCGAGATTGTGGTGAACAGGTCGCATGTCAAAATGCACTGAAAGTTACACGAAATGTGACAGGTTCGTCCCCACCAGTGCTTGGAGTGATTCTGAAGCTTGTTTCTTTTTCGCCCGAGCCATGGAAGGGCTTGCTGGCAACTGCTCTGACTCAACACAAGTGTCGGACATCAAGAGGCACCTCCACGCATCCATTCCCATACAAAGTGAACGTGAACTGGGCTTCGCCTGTTCACCAGCGATTCAAAAATGTCTCACACGGGACCCGAAAAAGTGACCGTTGGTACAACCTTGAAAAAGCTCTATTTGTATATAAATTCGGCATATTACAATTGGATTCGGAAAAGCTCACACAGCTCAAATATTTCTCCGGGACTGTTACTGGAGGTACCGACTGCACTCACATAATGTACAGTTTGAAGAAACTGCGAGAGAGCTTCGAGCGACGAGCCATGAATGACGGAGTGAAGAGGCACCTCGTGGTGGATGATGGACGCCAGAGCGCTGACAATGTCCGTCATGTAGATACCTGGCCTGCATGACGGCAATGATGATGATGGTGATGATGAAGAAGATGATGATGATGGCAACAGCATGAACAATAAGAACAGCATAAACACAACGTGAACAACAAGAACAAGAACAGCATCAGCAGAGCCAGTAGCATCATCATCAGCATCATCAGTTAGTGGTCATATATAAGCGCAGCGCCACGTGCAACGTACTGTAAACAAACAGGACAGTGAAGCAGGATAGAATGATTGATTTGTTTATTCCTCCGGTATGTGTTGAGTTGCGGGCTATTCCTAGGTGCGTGCAGTGCTCGCTCCAGACCTGCCCGGGCAAGGGGAGTTCTACTGTATGCGAATACTCACGCTGCCTTGGACTGTACAGACTGAGCCACCACTGCTGCTGCGGCTGCTGGTTCATCGGCACCCACGGTGCCGTACTCCGCCGCGTGGTGAACGCGTCCACACAGCGACAGCAGCAGGTCGCGCGCACCGTCTCTGCTGCAATCCGACCTGCAGTTACACATACATGTACACACACACACACACACACAGACACACACACACACACACACACACAGACACACACACACACACACAGACAGAATTGGCAACTGAAACCCGACCCCCGAGCGGTGGTGCGTTCACATCCTAGCGGTCTCTATTTCGTAGCTTTACTATCCCGTGTTGGGTCTTTGCGATGTCAGCGCACCACCGCACTGTACATACACACAGAATTGGTTCTTTACAGCCGACGTTCCTTTTTTTTTTAACAGAAGTGCAATCACACACCATATTTCTTCAGCACATGCAACTTGTCAAACCAGGCATGCTGCGAGTGAGTGCAAGGACGCACCAAGTCTTGATTGCATGCTCTCCAGCAAGACACGGCTTGTCATAAACGAAAACAGTTCAGGGTAAACAGTGTATGGGTTCAGGCAAGGACATGGACAGCGGTTCGCTTTCTCACGAAATTCGCTATAGTCGAATTTGTTACAAGTGGAGTCGATTGTATATCCGAACCAGGAGGTCCAATTTGATTTGACTATGACATTCGAACTTGTCACGGCAACGAAACTGCCAGACACCTGATAATGAAACCCGGGGACTGACAACACAAGGCCCACGCTCTGCGAAGGAAGCAGTTTCCCCGACAGTTGGCACAACCTTCTGTAGCTATAACCTTTTCTTCAAACTGTCGTCAGCAGCGCGGGCTTCTGAACTCGTGGTCTGGAGGCAATAACGTTGTGAATGGCCAACCAGCCTCGGTGTTTATTCAGCAGCTCGCGGAGCGACACTGACGTACGCTGCTGTCTGGAGTTCGCGAGGTGTTCGTCGTGCCCGAAACGGAGTTTCATCGTCAGAAGCTGAGCTACAGAGAGAGAGAGGCCACCATTGCATGGGACACACACAGCCTAGCTAAGGAGACAGGCCACCATTGCATGGGGCTACTTACAGCAAGTTCTTCTGTTCGCCATTCCAGGCAAGTAGGGAGGGTAGAGTGCGTACGTTGTGTCGTCCGATTGTCTGTGCAAGACAGCGACGCAAACAACAAGGTGCGCATAGACATTGTTTACTTGTATACCAGTGTGTTTGCACAAACACGTGTGTGCGTGCACACATACACACACGCGTGCACACACGCGCGGCCACGCACGCACACACATACACGCGTGCACACACGCGCGTCCACGCACGCACACACATACATACACACACAAACACGCACACACACTTGTACTTGCTCACTGCCAAAACTGGTCACGTGGGTCTCCCCGGGAGAGGGGAGAGAGACTCAAAAGGCATCTTAGAAAGATGACTCAATTGGCTATTGAACCGCCCAACGGCTGACACACCCTGAAATCCCCAAACTAGGGTGGACTTGAAATGATCCCACTTATGTGCTCACCTCACCTCAGTAAATGGGCGAGGACACGCACCCCCCTCCCCCCCCCCCCCCCCACACACCCCCACCCACACACATACTTACACACATGCACACACAGATCTCTCTCTCTCTCTCTCTCTCTCTCGGACCACTACAACCAGGACCAGAGGAATGCTATTTCCAGCCAAGTGACCCTGGATACGAAGACCACCTCTGCACAGGCACCACATTCATAAGTCCCCCCCCCCCCCCCCCTGAGCGGTCGACTTAGACAGGTTTCCCTGTACCTGTGTAGCATTCAGAATGTGAACATTGGACAAGAAAGCACCCACCTCATCATCAGTGACGATGTGAACCTTGACCGACGGACAAACGAGCAAATCCAGTGACAACTGCAGAAACCAAAGAAACACAAACATAACAATGAAAACAGCAGAAAATTGACATTGCACTTCATAAAGAAAAAACATCACAACCGCTGACAAGCAGAAGCAACAACAATAGCAACGGTAGCATCATCATCATCATCATAGCCTAGGAGCTGTGGCACCACTTATGATCCACAGCAAGAAGGCAGCAATGCCTGTACCTATGGTGACGTAAAATAAAGGTAACATATAACATAATAATGATGATAAAATATAATAATTATATCACACGAAAATCCGGTGGAACAAAAAAAGTTATTAAATGTCTCTACTCACGAGTTTCATGCTGAAAAGCAATCATCAGGAGACTGGGGCTATAGTCGGGGTTGTGTGGTCTTATTCACTATGGGTGTTGTCCCATGGCAGGTATGCAATGCTAGCGTTTCAGCGCGAAGGCAGTGTAAGCGAGCAGTATAGTGTTATGCGGGTGGCATGGGAGTATTAATATATCATCAGCAGCAGCATCAGCTTCAGCGGAAGCATCCCCCGAACAGCACAGTGGACAGACAACACCAGGGTTACAGGTACTAAGTAAAGTAAAAACCGGCCCTAACACTGTAACAGGATGCAGTCGGTGCAGCGAAAACTGTCCCGATACGACAGGATTCCGCTTGAGCTAGCGATGCACGCTCGAGCCACAGCACGTCGGTGCATGGGAATTCGTCCGGTCACTACAGGACTCCGCTTGGCCCAGGGTCCGGCAAACACAGGTTTTGCTGTATAGTCAAAGCGGTTGCAACCAATCAGCTACAGTCCAGGGATGGCCTGTGAGCGTTTGCCAACGGAGCCAGATAATCAGGGTCAGTATACAGTACTGCACTCTCGGTCGCAGAAGAATTGGGGGGGGGGGGGGGGTCAGCCTGCTAGCCTAGACCGTTTTTATTTTCATGTATTACAGTCTATGCACAGTTAAGTCACCGTGGATACATTGGTATGCTGTGCTTGATGAAATCCTAGCCTCGTAGTTCTTCGGCGCCTGGCAGTACTATACCTCTAGAGGTAGGGTGAAGCAAAACGAATCGGGCCAAACCCGACGGTCGCACAATGCACACACACACATACCTCAGCACCCAAGTAGGACTTGCTCTCTTGGAAGACGATGCCAAACTTGGACGCCTTGTCGAACGTGAGCTCAGCTGGATGTTTCCTGTGAGGTGAATGAGAGCAATGTAGCAAAGAAGAGAAAAAAAGGAGAGCGGGAGAGAAATGGAATATATTCATGAGTGAATGCTTGAAAAAAATATGACTCGAGCTACCGTAGCTAAGCGGTAGAGCATCGTGGGCCAAAAGCAAGGGTCCGGGCTCGAGTCGTGGTGGCGACAGCCATATTCTTCCAGACTTTCACTCTAACTAATGACGGGAAGCTACTTTGAGTAATAGCTATCCAAATGGGCGGGATGTTCCCAACGTCCACCATACACTAACACTTTGAAGCGCAAAACGGAACAAAGGGACAGGACACGTTGAAACAGAGCGGGTGCAGCGGCCAAAAGACAAGAACACACATAACAGTAAACCTAGGAGTCAGAGGAAGAAATTTGAAATGGTCGCTCACCCATCGAACTGCAAACTGGGCCATGTGGATGGTTTCACAGCCTGATCTTTGATTACATCAATCATTCGCTGACGTAGGTAAGACGACTTATCGGCCGATTCTAAAACACCAACGCAAACAGGCAAGTGAGTGAGTGAGGCTCACACACGCACGCACGCATGCAGAGAGAGAGAGAGAGAGAGAGAGAGAGAGAGAGAGAGAGAGAGAGAGAGAGAGAGAGAGAGAGAGAGAGAGAGAGAGAGAGAGAGAGAGAGAGAGAGAGAGAGAGAGAGAGAGAGAGAGAGAGAAAGAAGTCAGCCGGAATCAGTAACCATGTATATGCACCGAGCCACAACGCATGACATGAAAGCACTGGAACCCGTAGATTAAAACAGCATTCACAGAGCAGTGCACACATCAGGCATACAACTGACGAATGAGACCCAAATTGGACAGGTCGACAGTGAGAACACAATCATTTCGATTTCCTTTTCTCAGTGTCTGAGTGAGGTTTTACAGCTTCAGAACCAGCATGGTGCACAGCACCCACTGTATACCGCCCAATATTTGCGTCCCTAAATTTTCGTGATTTCTTGGAACCAGCGAGTTGACGATGGCAACTGTTCGTGAAGCACTGGGGCCACCTACTGTCGTGGACATGGAAATCCGGTCGCACGTCTAGCGGCCCAGGACGCTGGCCATGCAGCCGTGGGTAAGCGGTACATACGCCCTGCAGCGCGCTGGTCGCATCGGATCAACGTGACACTGCGTGCAACGACAATACGCTCTGTACGCGCTGAGGGCGCCGGCCCCGCTCATCCGACTGGATGTCCATGTCCACGACAGTACATACACACACTGTTGGAGTGTGATTTCCCGCTGGTAAATATTCGCGTTACTCTGCTCGCAAAAATAGTGAATATTAGTACGTCGCGAATACAAGCCACTGTACAGTACCTGACTTTGAGCCATCGCCATGAAGGGGGATACCGGTGAAGAGCCGACCATCCGATGTCGTGTTGCCCTGGTGGATAGGGAACAACTACATACACCGCACCAGGCATGTCATCGACATAAAATACACGCATTTACACAAACACACACACAACCACACACACAGACAGACAGACAGACGCACACAGCACAATGAGAAATGTTTGTGCCACAAACACCCCACACAACCACCTGGACATGGTTTTGTAGGGTGTTGAACAGTGCATTGCTGATCTATGGTCTGTCCCCACAGGATACCGCGATTCCGTGGACGCGGAATTTTCCGCGTTATAGGTTATCATCCGCGTTTTCGTGAGATTTCGCATAAATCCCGCGTTATTCATGAGAATGTACGAGAAAATAGTGCATGCTGTTGAAAATGTACTACAAAGTCGTATGGGTTCATGAGTTTGTACGACAAAGTTGTATTCTTGCATGCGACTGCACGCTAAAGTTGTACCAGTGACAGATAACTCGTGCATACTAGACACCAGACACCCTTAGCAAACAACGGTAACGCTATTTTTTTTTACGGTACTCGTACCTTGATCACCCAAATAGCGTTGAAGCTGCAGCGTATAAACGTTATGGGGGCTGATTTATCGTTGTGACCAACGGTGCGTGTTTTGGCCAAATATTGCATAGTCCGTACGTATTTCACCTTGTATCGCGTATATGGTGACAAAAATGGTTGTACCGCGCGAAATCAAAGCTATTCTCGTGGCAGCAGTGTACTAAAAATAACGTGCATATTGCTAAAGGTCGAACCCAAATCACGGTATTTTCCCCCTTACGATAATACCGTTACAACATAACGTTTTTTTGCTAAGGGTGTCTAATGACCGCATTAACCCGCATATTTGCCGCATAATCCCGCATATTTGCCGCATAATGGCCTGTTTTCGCCCGCATAATTATGCGCATAATTTTAGGAACTCGTCCGCGTTATTCTGTGGGGACAGTATGGTTGTGTGGGGTGTTGAACAGTGTATTGCTGATCTATGGTTGTCTGGGGTGTTGACCAGTGCATTGCTGATCTATGGTTGTGTGGGGTGTTGAACAGTACATTGCTGATCTATGGTTGTGTAGGGTGTTGAACAGTGCATTGCTGATCTATGGTTGTGTGGGGTGTTGAACAGTGCATTGCTGATCTATGGTTGTGTGGGTGTTGAACAGTACATTGCTGATCTATGGTTGTGTAGGGTGTTGAACAGTGCATTGCTGATCTATGGATGTGCAGGGTGTTGAACAGTGCATTGCTGATCTATGGTTGTGTGGGGTGTTGAACAGTGCATTGCTGATCTATGGTTGTCTGGGGTGTTGACCAGTGTATTGTAGATCTATTGTTGTGTAGGGTGTTGAACAGTGCATTGCTGATCTATGGTTGTGTGGGTGTTGAACAGTGCATTGCTGATCTATGGTTGTGTGGGGTGTTGAACAGTGCATTGCTGATCTATGGTTGTGTGCGGTGTTGAACAGTGCATTGCTGATCTATGGTTGTCTGGGGTGTTGACCAGTGTATTGCTGATCTATGGTTGTGTGGGTGTTGAACAGTGCATTGCTGATCTATGGTTGTGTGGGGTGTTGAACAGTGCATTGCTGATCTATGGTTGTGTGGGGTGTTGAACAGTGCATTGCTTATCTATGTCACGTGGGGTGTTGAACAGTGCATCGCTGACCCCGTGAAGCCTCGTGTACGTCGATGCCCTGCCCATACGCATAACCATTGTGATTAGAAGCAAGAGTGCAAGTACACGAAGACGGACTGTGCAAGCCCGCATACGAGTTCAGAAAAAGCACAACGAGGCGCGCATGTCAGTCTAGACACGGAGCGACAGAATAACCAGGATTTCTTCACGTCAACCCTCTTCGAGCGTCATGTGCAAGACTGTAAGCACCCATCTCTTTTCCCCCCTTCTTCTTCTCTTCTTAACCGTACGGAGTTTCAAGCCGGATAGCAAATTCCGTAAGCACTGCGTTCACGGTGGTCCACCTTACCCTGATATCCGGCACGGAGGAGATCTTATGAGCGGAGCAGAGGCCTAGGTTGCTGTCGTCAGCACAATTCACCGACGCCACTTTAGCCACAGGTGTCCAGGCTGAGCATCGGGGACAAAGACACGCGCAAGCACACCGATGTCAATACAGTAACACTTCCCGGATCCGAACGTCTACCGGGTACCTTTCTGACAGATCTAGAGTCACAAGAATCGGCATTTCAACGAAAAAGGCCCCAAAAAAACTATTGACGCCTTATCAGGTGTGCAAGAATGGACTCGGATGGAGAACCAAGGATCAGTTTATAGAAAAGTGCGGTGCAAAGTTATTGCATGAGCTGATGGTTTAGTAACTTGCGGTGTTAGTGGACGTTATAGCGTAGTTCTTTGGCCCTTTTTCTTGTCTATCAAAAAACTATTGGTTGGCATAAAAATATGTTTACTTGCGCTCAGTATTAAATAGGGGTGAAACAATTATACCGAATACTCGAGTACTCGCTCGGTTTTTTCAAAAATAATCGTACTCGTTCATAGATGGTACGGGCATTTACCACAGAAATCAGCAGTTTCAGAGCAGCATTCGGCAGATATTGATGTGCAGAGTGTGTGGTGAACATTTGTTCACGAGTAGAGAGAGCCCAAAAGACCCACCAACTAATATCCCCGAGAAAAATGACTTCTACTCGGTTCAATCAGGGTTGTATCATGTGATTTTAAGGCCCTTGGTGTGCAATTTTTAGGAGATGAAGAATACTCGAATATTCAATCGGAGAAAATCAGAGTACTCGAACTCGGGATCTCAGTGCCAACTTTCACCCCTAGTGTTAAAGTATGTAAGTTCTTAGTTGCGGGCAATTCCTGGTTACGAGCAGTGCTCAGTGGCAACCTGCCCAGACGAGCAGTGCTCAGTGGCAACCTGCCCAGACGAGCAGTGCTCAGTGGCAACCTGCCCAGACGAGCAGTGCTCAGTGGCAACCTGCCCAGACGAGCAGTGCTCAGTGGCAACCTGCCCAGACGAGCAGTGCTCAGTGGCAACCTGCCCAGACGAGCAGTGCTCAGTGGCAACCTGCCCAGACGAGCAGTGCTCAGTGGCAACCTGCCCAGACGAGCAGTGCTCAGTGGCAACCTGCCCAGACGAGCAGTGCTCAGTGGCAACCTGCCCAGATCTGGGCAGTTTTACTGTATACATGAACGATCACAGAGGCGGTGCGGTGCGGTGCGCCTTAACCTGCTACAGTGTAGAGTGCTCAATGTCCTGCTTTCCGTTGTGTGCCTCACGTGTACACGTACGCTCGTACAGTCGACTTCGCTAATAACGACTGCGGATATAACGACAATTCGCGAATAACGACAGAATTTCCATGCCCGGAGCAAAGTCCCATCTAACTGTAATACATATAATGAGACTTCGGGTATAAGGACACTTCGCGAATAAGGACACTTTTCTGATGCCCCCGCCGAGTGTCGTTATACGCAAAGCTGACCGTACTCAATCACCGGACAGCTACATGTAGTTGTTTCGACCGTGTCTCTCTCGGAGCTCAGAGCTACCGGCCGAACCGATTGCAAACAAGTCTAATGAACAACGGAAATGCACGCTTGCCAGTGCCTGGCGGCAAAAGCTGCCGGCGAGGCAGGCCTTATAAGGGAGTCCACATGCCGGTGACACTCGTTGAAACGTGGCTGCGGTACCAGAATTGCGCAAGCGGCGGCTCGTTATACATGTTGTCACAATGGCCGGTTACACTCGCCATGCTTGTGCGCCGAGCATGCGGCTGTCATCTACCACCGGGAGATGGCTGATACGGAGAGAATCATGCCCGGGGGCCCGCATCTCGATGTGCGCCAGCGGCCATCACGCTGACCAAACTCTCAGACGTAAGGCCACGCCAAGTTATTTCTATGTTTCGCGTCACCGCCCCGCGTGCCTTTTCCGGAAAATGTCCGACGCGGAACATGGAATTAACTTGGCGTGGCCTAATCGTAACGTGGGTGCAAAAAAATCCTGACAGATTCTATGATTGATGGTGACTGCAACACGCGGCCTAGCACTGCTTTTCGGACCACATTTCTTATTGAACGCGGAGTTCACCCCGAGTGCCGTGTCGGGATTTTCTGGGACACTGACTACACTTGCACAAAATTATATCACTAGAGCTCCAAACGCACCTTTGACGTCAGTGGCGTGTGCTGAGTATATGGGAGCATACTGACGACAGTGTCCGCACGTGCTTGCGTAGAACTCCACCAGCCACACCGAGCTGCTCCTATACAGCGCACTGGAGAACTCAGCCTCGCCACGCAGCTCCAACACATCGCCATTGGCTGCGTACAAACTTTCGCATGCCACGCGCGCCACCGCCGACAGCAGGAGCGGCACCAGGGAGAGTACGACTATATTCCTTGGCTCCATTATATTAATTTTATAACTCTCTCAACTGGCAGATGTGTGCTGCATGCTCACGATTCCACGAGAACCGCCTGAGGAAACGCACGTCGACAAACTAGCAAAACAATCATTGTTCAAATCTTCTGGTACGCGCTGTAGATTTACGAGTTTGAACTGGAGTAATCCGGGAACCCTTGTGCCTCCGGCTAGACATGCACTGCAGCTTGTAATGCTTCCTCAAGCCTTTTTGGACAAAGATAAAACACGAACGCACACAGAAGATTAGTATCCAGTTTACTGAAGACAACTACCTACTAGTAGTAGTACTGACTCGACTCCGACGAAGTATGTTTTTGTTTTTGAGAACGAAGTCAGAATCAAGAATCGATTATGATTCAATAAAAATGAAGCTGGCATATCGATCAATCGATCATCATCAGGGAGTCGTCAAATAAGTATTTGACGACTCCCTGATCATCATCATCACATCATGTCAGTGCATGCAGAGCGCACATGCATCATGCATGATTGTGTTGCTATAGCGATCGACAGCATTGTGAATTCTCACGAAAATCCCATTATTTTGCAATAAATAATAGTTAATACCGATATGCTAGCTTTCGCAAATATACCACCAGGCCAGGGCGTCAAAATACTTTGAACGCGGTATTAAAGGGGAAGTCCGGTGAAAAATTTAAATTTCAGGGTCGGTAGAGTTTCGGCCGCTGAGTCGAATGGTGTTGGTCCCACGTGTCTCCGACAAAGCGTTCTCGAGATATTTCCGTTTGAAAAACTGAGTTTCGGGGGCTGCGCCATGACGTCATGCGGCCGCGCCACACCCTCTGCAACGTCATAGCGTGCAGCTAGGTCAAAAGGAGTGCGTGAAAGCAATAGTGTCAGTGCTATTTCAAATGATTTGGCGACTGATATTAGGTGGTGCAAGCGACCCCGAAGACATGTAACTCCTTGTGAGAGTGAGGATGCAGCCATGGCTGACCTTCATGAGTTCGGTCTGGGGCTGAGAACCTCGGTAGTCAGCTGAAGGAATGGCCGCGCGGGCCGGTCAAGAGTGAGCGCTACTGAGTTTCCGACTGATGAAGAAGCAGCAGCTATTGCAGACGAGGCTGATGTAATTATCAGATCGCTGGAGAGCAGGGTCGCCAAAATGGAGAAGAGTGATGCGAGTGCTCTAAATGTTGTTCCATACCGATTAGATTCGCTTAGACTCCAGTAGCCTGCCACATGGTGATGTTTTGGTGCGAACTTGGAATATTTCGGACTACTCAATTGGAGAACAGTGCAGGCTCTTTGAACCACGGGCGCGACTCTTCGCTCGCAACGCTATGGAATCTGAAAGTTCTAGGTCCGAGAGCTGTTCGCTGTTTTGTCACTTGTCACGGTTGTGCACTCATCGCTGTAGCATAAAATAATGAGGCGCCACGGGTGCGGAAAACTAAAATTTTCTTTCTCAAAGCACAAGCACCGGCACCGGCAAGGAGAAACGCGCGTTCTCTGACTACATGACTGTACAATACGGCTGATACGAGTGTAGTACATGACAAGTCCGTGTGTTGACTAGTTTTCTGAGTCTTGTGTCAGTTGTGACATGAGTTTGTTGACTGCACTACAGCTAGATAACACACTGCACGCACTGCATGCACGCAGCGCAGAGCGCATAGATCTAGACCATGTAGACGGGCTAACGGAAAAGTCCAACTCGGAAACGGCTAAAATACGGTATAACCTCGAGGTTTAGCGAGCTGAAAATCACAGGGTACGTAGTGTTTGTAACACTGAATCGAATGGTCTTGGTCCGAAGAAGCTGCGATAAACGGTTCCCCAATCGAACGCGCTCCGAATATGGCCATTTTGTACACAACTAGATGGTGTGGCTACCTGGCTGCACGCTGTGACGTCATCACCTGGATCTGGGTGATGCGCGCTCAAATTCGCACATGTTCGATTGGGCGTATCTGACGAACCATAACTTATACTGGCATAAGCCGCAGCCTCCTCGGACAAAGACCATTTGACTCAGCGCCCCGAACTCTACGGACTGTGAAATTTAAATTTTTCACCGGACTTCCCCTTTAACCAGTTAGTACATAATTATGTAGTAGTTTTCGGCAAAACTTGCCGGATTATGCTAGCGCAATAGTCTCCAAAACTGGGAGTGCTAATCATGCTCGATATCTGACATATAAATGCTAGCATTATCCGCAGGCGTAGGCATTGGCAGATAATGCTCGAAAAGGTGGCAGATTCTGCTCGAAAAGCAGTGAAATTGGCAGAACCATACAAACCTTATGGCGGTCAATTCCTCGAATTCTGCTCCATTTCTTTATCCACATACCAAACATGCATGAAACTTACCAGAAAAAGTACCGAATTCTGCCAATTTTTCTAGTGCACTCTGGATAATGCAGAACCGGCACTCCAATCCAACAGTATAAATAATTTATTATAATTACCCGGGTACAGGATTTGTCAAAAAACTGACGTGTCCTCTCTAAACACCTCTATATTTAAAGTCAAGCGCGGATAATGCTGGCACTCGTAAAAGCTTCTGAAGAGAATCTACTGATATTATACTTAACACACAATTTATCCCAGGCAGAAGCATGGTCATGATTCAGTATTGGAAAAAATTCAAAAATCCCAGGATTTGACACGGCTATAGACTATAGAGCGAGATTTGCATTTCAAAGATACCATGTGCCAGTGCTTTAGAAAAGTATAAAAATCATTACACGTAAATGGCTGCTTTGGAAATTGTGGTGCCTTGAAAAATGAAAATAGAAGGTGCTACAGTTGAAGATACATGTATTACGAACGGCAAAGAGACAAAAAAATGAAAATCAAATGCAGGAATAAAAGACGAGCAGAATGTGATTACGCAAACCGGTTCAACCGGCAGCAGCAATTATTTGTGAAAATGTCTGCTGTGAAAATTGCAGTTACAGTAAGTATCGTTTATAAAGTGACCGGATATAATGATATACCGGTTATAGTGATAGAACACGTCAAAATCAAAATCAAATCAGAAAAAATACAGCTAAAATATCACTTTATACACTATTATCGGCTATACCGATATATCGCTTATTGTGATGGACTTCAGGAAGCAAACCATATCAAATGTACAGGAAAATATCGCATATAATGATCAAGAGTGATGATCACAAAACAATTGTGTTTTTTTTTGTGTTGGCCGATTTTTCTTCACTGTTTTCTGACCAGACAACATTCGCTCCTTGATCGCATCTTTTTGCTTGATGATGGTTGAAACGCTCGACTGAGGCACACCAAACTTTTTTCCTACGGCAGACTGAGACACGCTAGGGTTTCTCTCTACGAACTCTACAATTTCAGCTTTCTTCTCAGTGGAAAGACAAACTCTCTTTTTCGGCGGAGGCTCCATGACCAGACCTTTCACTGGGGAGCAACTTGGCAACTAAACAGGAAGGACAGCGAAGCCCAGACTTTCAGGTTAGCTACTGTCACGAATGTCACTCGACGTAGGTCTACTCATGATCTCTTTTTGATCTCGTTGGACACCGAGTACGCGAGTACGGATCCAGCTCAGGCTTTTTTTTTGGAGAACACGCTGAAGAAGCAGCCATGCCACATGACGTATCGAAGTATTAGTACATGTACAGTCTGTACCAGGGAGTAGTAAAATGTATTTTACTACTCCCTGGTCTGTACTCGTACTGCACTGCCATGCACTGCTCTGTGTCATGCACCGGTACTCAGTCTGCGGAGCATGCATGCACTTTCAGCATGCTTTTTCCAGCGTGTACGCATCATTTCATGTGCAGTCATGTGCCATGTGTCGGTCAAACATGCAAATCGGCTATAGTGATGCACCGGATATAGTGATAATTTTTCGAAAATCAAAAGGGCACGTTATATCCGATATTTACTGTAAAAGAAGAAATTAAAGAAGCTGGGCTTTGAAAATGCATCGTAAAATGAGAAAAAGGGTAGCCAAAGAGGACTGAGAACTTCAAGTCCCCGGGATAGACAGAAATGAGGCCGCCCAGAACCTGATAATGCTACGAGCACATGTGCACACCGGTTCAACCGGAAAAGAATTTAAAAAAAATGTTCCGCTATTCGACATGATGACGTCGGACTAGTGCGCTGCTTTACCAGTAGGGTCTAAGCTCAAATACGTACTTCGAAGTACTAGACACGTTGGCAAATATGGACCTAAAGCGAGGTTCTAAGTCACCAAGATAGACTATGTAGTAGGGCTGAAACGATTTTACCAATTACTCGGTAATCGATCGATAATTCCTTATCAATCAAGTAATCGTTACGTTATAGATTACTCGTTAGGGATTTTGAGTCCAAAAAGTACTGAAAACCCTCGTTTTTGTGAAGTTTGAATCAGTTTCCACTGTGAGTATGCAGTTGCCAATGGCATGGTGCACATTCTGAGGTTATATTGACTTTATAACTACCATGTTTCTGAGCTACCCTGTCACTAATGCAAATTTGTGGTATTATAATGGCTTAGATTTCGGAAACAGAGCAATGTTTACACAAAATTCTGACACTATCTGCTAACGATTATAATCGATAAATCGATCGTTAAGCTCAAGAGTAATCGATAGGTGAAAATCCATGATCGTTTCAGCCCTACTATGTAGAGATATGTTTTTGAGAATAAAAAGAAATTGAACAACAATTCAACACAACTCAAACAATCTATCTAGACTCTACACATGGGTCAGGTACTGTGCATGGAGCGAAGGGCACGCGCGGGGAAATCCAGCATTCTGGTTTGATAACACAGCCCTCATGGTGAACTATGGCGTAAAAAAATATAATTATCTTTGAAAATGTACCAGGCGAAAACAGTATCTGGTGAACAAAAATTTCACGGTTTCACGGCCAAAGGTCGAGTTTTCCACATCCGCAGGAACACCAGCACCCTCTTGGATCAAGGCGCAGATGCAGCTCCTAACTAAGCGGTGGGAGGTGAATCATTTAAAAGTAATCGTATGTACATGGAAGTAGAAGTAGGAGAAATAGTTCTTTAGAAAGAACAAATCGATGACTGTGGTTGTGTGCGGATGTATGTGAGAAACAGATCACTCTATCAGTTGCCATGACCACCATGTTAACCGTCCTACTGCCAGTCACAAGGCTTCAGCTCTCTGTATGTACAGCAGTAAATACACACAAACAAATGCATTCAACCATGCATGCACACACGCACACACACACACATGCACGCACGCATACACACACACACACACATGCGTGCACACACGCACGCACACGCACACACACACACACACACACACACACACACACACACACACACACACACACACACACATGAAACACAAAATGTTATTGCCTTCTTCCCCTGGCCCCCGCCATACAACACACATTTTACGCACATTGTTGTATTTGGTTCTTGAGAACGCCGAAGAGCGTTCCCGGGACTGTTCGCGTCACGTTCCCGTAACATAGAGCAGAGCATCACTAACTATTTCTTAATATGCGCAAGCTCCACTGCAGCCACTTCATTAAATGGAAAACCCTACACACACCATCTTCAATCCAAGTGGTCTCTTCGCTGCAAACATAATTCTCAAGATTGAGAATTATTTTTGCAGCGAAGAGACCACTTGGATTGAAGATGGTGTGTGTGTAAGGTTTTCCATCACTAACTAGTTAATATAATTATTCACATACTAGTACGTCATACGACAAATGGGATGGCACAGTCGATTTTAAGCCGCAGCCCCTTCGTTGCCCGAGAAGTTTAGTATAAAAGGTGGTGCTTAAAGGGAAGAGAGTATTTACACCTAAAAGGGAAAAGGGTGTTATGCCTAAAAGGGAAAAGGGTATTATTCTTAAAGGGGAAGTTAAGGCAAAAATTAAAATTTCACCAGTTGTAGTCTTCGGGGTGCTGAGTCGAATGGTCGTGGTCCGAGGAAGCTGAGATGCTCCCTTCCTACTTGAATCCCAATCGAACTCGCGCACTTCCACCGAAACTGGGTGACTGCGCCCTACTAGATGGGGATTTGTATGCAAAATGTCACTAAAAGCGCCATTTCGTTCTTATAAAAGCACGGATGACCGCGATTGGCCCATATGTTGTAGTCTTTTGGACGCTGAGTCGACTGGTTTTGGTCCGAAAAGGCTGCGATGCGGCGTTCCTCCTTTATTCCCAATCGAACATGGTTGAAGAAGCGGTCACGTGCTCCTGCGTACACCAGTCACCTGGTCACCGTGCCTGCAGGGTACAACTTACTAGCCTGTTTGACCTTTTTTGGGTGCAGTCCTGTCACTCGAGTTGAACTCGAGTTGAACCTTGGTGTGAAAGTTGTCACCTGCTGGCGTGGTGACCAGGTGATTTGGGCACCCAGGAGCACGTGACCGCTTCTTCAACCATGTTCGATTGGGAATAAAGGAGGAACGCCGCATCGCAGCCTTTTCGGACCAAAACCAGTCGACTCAGCGTCCAAAAGACTACAACATATGGGCCAATCGCGGTCATCCGTGCTTTTATAAGAACGAAATGGCGCTTTTAGTGACATTTTGCATACAAATCCCCATCTAGTAGGGCGCAGTCACCCAGTTTCGGTGGAAGTGCGCGAGTTCGATTGGGATTCAAGTAGGAAGGGAGCATCTCAGCTTCCTCGGACCACGACCATTCGACTCAGCACCCCGAAGACTACAACTGGTGAAATTTTAATTTTTGCCTTAACTTCCCCTTTAAAAGGGACTAAGGGGCCATCCGTAATTATCGATCTTTTTCACAAAACGAAAAAGTTTAGTTATGACCCACCCACCCTGAAACGAACAAATTAATTGACTTGAGACTTTGTGCAGAAAATGATCTACTGTAGATTGGCTGTTACATGTATACAACACAGCGAGGCCACATTTTGTGTGATTGTGCAAGTATTAAAGTTATGTTTTCTCGGAAGTCTGGTAGACTCTACTACTTCTTGACCATGGAAACATTTTATTTTCACCTACCACACACATACACTGCTAAATAATTCGCACCTCTAGTCTCTACGCCTAAACACGGGAATTGTACACTTGCAAATCGTCAGAGTTCCGACATTGACATGATACTGCCAAAACAAGTCGACTTCGGAGCGGAAACAAACGCCATAGCTATCACAGACTGCAGTGGTCGTGCCTCGCTCGCAAATGAGAGCAGCATCGCCCCAGAATCGCTGTCGGAAAGCTCTGTAAGGTCGCACGCACGCCGCGCTGCGCTGCCGTCAATCAGGTACGTAGAAAGTCGATGGCCTAAATTTCCGTCTCTGGAAGACTGTCGACACGGGGATCACTCTCCATGGCTTCCCCACCATAAGCACGATCAGATTCTTCCAGGTACATTACGACGACATCGTCTTCAGCGGCTGGCGCTCCCCATATTGGCGTGAGAATTTACTTGGCGTGCGCCCCGCTCCGTAATTTGAAATTCTCTTGCATCGGCGGCTGGAACGAAGTATTTATCTATCTGTCGTCGGTCCCAGAGTGAATGACCATGGCGACTGCTAGGTCCTCGTCGGAGAAGTCATCCGAGGACGAAAGGAACTCACTGCACTAAGTACAGAGTGGTATCAGTGCATCCATGCAGCACTTGCCTGGCCGCGCGACGTACTGTCGATCTACTTCACAATGTATGCATGCATCAATGCATGCAGTGCGCGTTGATTTTTCCGCTTTCGATGTTTTTTCAAAACGAAACCGGCCGCTACCCACCCACCCTGAAACGAAACTTTTTCGTTTCGTGAATAGATCGATAATTACGGATGGCCCCTAAATTGGTGAAACGAATATTCGAATATTCGTTCGGTTGGTCACCTTCGAATATTCTTTAACCCTTTCACGGTCTCAGAATCCAGTCAAAATGAGGCTATTTACAGAATTCAACAATTTCGTACCTTGATTCATCCATAACTTCAGTTTCCCTTCGCTTATTTTCGTGATCTTGGGCTCTCTGGAAACTTGCGGCTCTGGACAAGAGCAACACGCCGAGCTACAATTCGACACCAAGCGTGCCGTGGATCCAGCGCTGCAGCGCAGCGACATCGCCCCAGTGCTTGATTCACGACGAGAAACAAGATTCAACAGCCATTTCCCTGACCTTGCTCACATCGAGCTCATATTTTTTGTGAGGAGTGCAGCGAGTCCATACTCTCATTTGAATCCGTGTCTCTATGGCGACAGGTAGCTGCAAAGGGAAAAACCCGTCCTCAAGACCCAGCTCGCCCACTCAAATCGTAAATGAGCCGTGACGCAGATCGCGAGCTTCGTAGCATCGCAGCCGTTCACTCTATCGCTTCGGCGATTGTTTTTACGGATAGCCTGGAGCTTTCTCTTCAACCCAGATATTTAGATGTGCGAATTTGCTCAAAAATAGACTGAGTTACGATAGTTTGAAAAATCGATCACCGGTGATCGATTTTCAAATGTGAGACCGTAAAAGGGTTAAGTCGCGTTCGAGTATTCGTGACGTCACTTCGAATGCAGTGCATATACGTGCATGCACGCCAAACACAGTACAGACAGTGAGTAGAGCCTGCCTGTGACTTTGCACTGCATACTTGCACATGTATGTGCAGACTGGACTGCCAATGTTGCACATGACATGTATGAACTTCGCAGTAGCCTTATGTGGCAGACTTTCACTCATTGTCCTGAAGTGCTTTTGTTCCACTGGACCACATTTCTTGAGCTTGGTAATTCCTTTCTAAAAAAAGTGAATAGAAGTTCGTGCAGTTTTTTTCGTTTCCGGAGGAAGTGCATCATGAATGAATGACACGAATACATACAAGTAGCACCGACACATTGCACTGCAAGATCTAAAAATATAGTTTTTTTAAAGGTTCTGTCAGCAGATTGAGTAGTTATTAAACTACTCTGGTAGAACTCAGTTTCAGACTCAGTTTCTTTTTACGTACATGTATTCAAACCTGCCCCGTCGCTAGATTGCTGCCTTCTGCCATCACTGACACTCTCTGCCGTTGTTGCTCCGCGTCCCTGCTGAGATTCAGTCTGGGATTGGCCGGTCGTTGCTGACGTTGTTCCTGTTGGTGCAGCCTGGCCATGCTGACGGTGCTTGTCTATGCCTGCAGCAATGGCGCAACGAGGTGTGTGTGTGTGTTTGTGTGTGTGTGTGTGTGTGTGTGTGTGTGTGTGTGTGTGTGTGTGTGTGTGGATGTTCGTGTGTGTGTGTGTGCGTGTGTGTGCATGTGTGTGCATGTATGTTTGATAAGAGGGGAAAGAGAGAGAGAGAGAGAGAGAGAGAAACGTACAATTGCGACACTGCACCACGTGGTGTGAGTTGTCGCCGTCGCCGTACCCCATAGAAAGGGTATCAGGAGTTGCACACTCTTGGGGGGGTTATATACTCTTGATGATATGCCAAATAACGTGCAACTAGACTTGGGAGGGCATCGCACACAAGTTGCATACAAATCATACTACAATGTGTACATGGTAGGCCCTGAGCTCTGCAGGAGCACAAGTCACAGGTAACAGTACAACTTTGAACTTTGTATGCCACTACTCTGCAATGCCCTAGCAAGTCTAGTTGCACGTTATTCGGCATATCATCTACTCAGCAGATCACTCGCCGTCCAGTCGACTCCACTTATAACAAACTCGCTTATAACAAACTCGCATGTAACAAACTCGCTTATAACAAACTCGCATATAGTGAACTTTGTGCCATAGCAAACCGTCGCCCCTGTTTGAACCCATCCAAAAATTGACCCTTCGTTGCGAACCGTTTCCGTTGATACCGATTACTGGACCGTTATCTTGAAGGGCCGCATGTAAACCGAGTGAACTCAGTCCAGTCATGGTCCACATGCCAGTCATGACTTGCTGCTTATTCAGTGTAAGTTCATTTCTGTGATAACGAACTTTGGCTACTGTATAAGTACAAATTTTCGTTTACGAAATCTTTCGTTAGATCACTCCACCAGCAGGTTCGTTACGTACTAAATTTCGTTTCTGGTCGAGGTCTGTCACCCCGAACGTTCATAAGAAAAAAATGTTAGTTTGGTACAAAATTTAGTAATTTCGTGCCCCCCCCTAATGAATAATTATAGCGAAAGTTCATTCCAAACGAAACTTTGTACTTATACACAATATAGAGTATACCGGAGGATGTAGCCAGTGTGCGGCCTTGTTGTTCTGTTCTGTACGTTGTATACATCATAAAAAAAACTGACTAGCACACGAAGCACAGAATTATAGTTTCGACTGAGCCTTTCGTACCATTACTATACCAGTGGAACACAGTGGTGACTGAAGCCGCAGCAAGCGAGTCCATATAGCCGGCACTAATTCACGGCTCTAACTAGTTAAACACACGGCGAGGAGACAATAATTTGATAACCGCAATCAATAAAACTAGCTGAACCGACATTTGTGTACTTTATTCATGCAATGTAAAAACGGTGGAGACGATGTGCAATAAAACGATGAAAATATGAAGAAATGGTGTAGGGAAAAAATATATGGATTCAAACAAGTTTTCGTACAACACTCATCAGGAATCGTCGTTGTACTAAAGGACACTGAAACAAAAATTGAACTATTATAGAAAATCTAAGTTACAGAAATAACACTAAGAGCAACAACAGTGAAATTTACAAGTGTGAATTTTGGGGTGGGGAGGAGAATGGGCGTGGTAGCTCATCGGGTCGGCTTGTGTCGCCGCCTTTGCTCCGGCCGTCGGTGGTTCCCTCGTCAGTGCCCCCGGCGGCTTTGGCTGAGGTGGTGCCGCTTGCGGTCCCGGTCCCACTGCCTCCTCCCGATCCTCCACCATCGGTTCTTGCGGCGGTGGAGCTTGCCAGTGGGAGACCGCGAGCAACACTGACAGCTGCAGCTGGGTGGGGGAGGAGAATGGGCGTGGTGGCTCATCGGGTCGGCTTGTGTCGCCGCCTTTGCTCCGGCCGTCGGTGGTTCCCTCGTCAGTGCCCCCGGCGGCTTAGGCTGAGGTGGTGCCGCTTGCGGTCCCGGTCCCACTGCCTCCTCCCGATCCTCCACCATCGGTTCTTGCGGCGGTGGAGCTTGCCAGTGGGAGACCGCGAGCAACACTGACAGCTGCATTAACACTACAAATGCCGACTCAAAAAGACCCACCTTGCATATCAGTAGCTCCCACACCAACACCAACAACGCAATCTACAGCAACCACAACTAATCCACCATCCAAGCCCACAATTGAAAGACCAAGACGATCAACAGCCAACTACAACAGAAGCTACGCACTCAGCGGACAAGGGCGAAAGGAGGGATGTGATAGCAGGGTGACGGCCGAGTTGACTTCAATGGACCCGGTCAGGCGGGATGGACGAGACAGAGAGAGTACAGAGGAAGCGGAGGATGGAGCGGACGGCGGAAGGAGCAGTGAGTCGGAGAGCAGTGATGGGAGTGATGGTGAGAATGCCGGTGAGAGTGTTAGTGTTGTGCGTAGGTTTCGTGGTAGCAAGTCTTCAGTGTACAATCATCTGCTAGCTAGTCCTGATTGTTGTAATTCGTATTCCGACTCTTCGTTCACTGTATTGTGCCGTGGTCGTCATGGTTATGGACTGCAGTTAAAAGTGTTGGAAGCTATCTATCAGCGTCTGTACAAGCCTAATTTGTGTGTACAGAAAGATAGTATAATTGGGTTGAAATTGTTCAAGTAACGTGTCGTGTTTAGTGCGGCCAAGCTTGGCCGTTAATGTTCTAGGTGTAATGTACTGCTGTTATGTGTTATCACGTTGTCTTTCCTTCCTTTCTCCTTTGTTCATTTCTCGCTTTGATTGTTAAAATTCACACTTGTAAATTTCACTGTTGTTGCTCTTAGTGTTATTTCTGTAACTTAGATTTTCTATAATAGTTCAATTTTTGTTTCAGTGTCCTTTAGTACAACGACGATTCCTGATGAGTGTTGTACGAAAACTTGTTTGAATCCATATATTTTTTCCCTACACCATTTCTTCATATTTTCATCGTTTTATTGCACATCGTCTCCACCGTTTTTACATTGCATGAATAAAGTACACAAATGTCGGTTCAGCTAGTTTTATTGATTGCGGTTATCTAACTAGTTAATTATTATTATTAAATTTTGAATAGGGCAGTCCCACAGGCCTAGGGCCTTTTTACGGGATACCCTATGAATTGTTGAATAGATGAACGGAAACTTCTGAGCAAGGGGATTGTGCTAGTTAATCCACTGAGTTAATCCACTGAGTTAACCCTTTAAGAGCCGCCCCATACTTGAATGCGTCGTAAACGACGCATTCAAATGCAAAACTTCAAAAGATCGTAACTCAGTCCAATCTCGTTCAAATCCATCGATAGAAATATCCAGGGCAAAGAGAAAACTCTCACCTGTCGGGAGAAACAATCCGCGAAGCGCTGGGAGCAACGGTTCCTGAGATAAATCACTCGTAAGTTGAGCCGCGATCGCGGCAATTTCAAAAGCGCGCAGTGCGACTTTAGTATTGAGAATTTTGAGACTTTTCGTCACGCTGGTTTACTCGAATTTGCACGGGTTTCACTGTAGATTTTGTCAAGAGTACACAGCGAAAAAATTGAAACTCCACGATCGAGTAAAATGAAATATCTGGAGCGGGACGCAATTGGACGCATTTTGGGGCATTTTTCGTACTGTCGCTGCGATCTAGCGCTGGATAGACAGTGTGCTAGCTATCATGATCGACCTCATTCTCTTCCTCTCGCGGAGACCGTTCCAGGAAGCCCTAGATTGTGAGGATTGAGTGAGTAGAACTGAAGCTATGATCCAAGGAACACGAAAAAATGCAGAATTTTGAAATTTTCCTGTGGCTCTTAAAGGGTTAATCAACTGAGCTAATTATTATTATTATTATTATTAGTGTTGAAACGATCTCACCGGGTACTCGTTAGCTCGCTCGCCAGAAACTCGGCTCGTTTGTGCGGCCAGCTCGTTTGCACTAACGAACACCGTACACCGTAATCCGTACACATGGCAGTACAAGTCGAGCGGGGAGTCGGAAATTTTTTTACGACTCCCTGGTCGATCGAGAGTCCAGTCCCGCGCAAAGTGAAAATCACTCGCAGTTACAGTGACTGCATGCCGCCTGCACGACACTGAGTTGTTTCAGTTGTCGTTGCAGCTTTGGTGGACTCCACTGATGTCTTGTTCCGCATCTGCTGACCTGCTGCAGGGCAAACTTCTGTCTACTCTCCATTCGAGTGAAAGTTACGCTCAGTCGTTTGGAAGTTTTCTCCCGCGATGCAGCGAAGAACAGGGCAACAGCCTTTGCAAAACGGTCTATTGTTACAAAGGCTGCTCAACGACGGCACTGAAAAGACATCTCGACACCAAACAGCAGTCCGAAGTGAAGCAGCAGCATCACCAAACGCCGGCGGTGATAATTTGGACCAGCTGAATTGAAAAAAATCGAACTTAGGAAAAAATATTCTAAAAAATCATTATTTGCCACATCAATGAAACTCGTTAGCTCGCTCGATAGCTTGTTCGTTAGTGGAACTGATCGCTCGTTTGTTATAGATACGCTCGTTTCAACACTAATTATTATTGCAAATAACGCTGAGTAATTACACGAATGCATAAAAACCAGCATTTGCTTCCGGGAAGGATTCACAAGCATAAGACAAAAACGCTATGGCTCAATGTAACTGCACATACGAAAAGCAGCTTCTATTGTCAAGTTCGAGTGGCAATGTCAGAAAGACGGTAGTGAGTTAATCCACTGAGTTAATCCACTGAGTCAATCCACTGAGTCACCCGCATGACGTCGTTCATTATAATTATCCGGAGTCGACTGTACATGGATTTGTCTGAATACACGCGTTCGAGCACACATGCTGTGGAGGAAAAATCTTGTCATGCGCTGCTGCAGTCTCACGGACACGGTACTGTCACTACGGTATTGACTGTATCACCACTTTTTGCCCCAGGTACCTCGTGAATTAATAAAATACTCTGATCTGGGATCTATTTTTTCCATTTTTTTTCCGGCTCAGCCACCCCTCCCCCACAAGTAAATTGTACTTCAGATTGCTGACCATAGCACACTAAAATACCTTCCGACGCCCCTGCGCAGTCTCACGGAAACGAGCAAACGATGCATGCCACATGGACACAAGCACACGCCAATTCTAGGTTTGCATGTTGTTACGCGCGTACTCGCAAAGAAAGTGCACTTACGTTCTAGAATAACGTCAAGACGTGGATAGATTTCGGAGAAGTTGAACTTAACAATGCGGTCTGATCGTAGCATGCGATCAAATATCCTAAACGAGTCAGCATCCCCCTTCTGCAGTAGGTCGAGAAGTAGGTCGTTGTGTTCTATTTCCTCTCCTGTTGCAAGGAGCTTCTTCTCATCTGAACTGGAGATCAAGAGCTCGGATCCGCACAGGACTCTCATGGTCCGATTGTCCATCTTCTCCGCCAGATCTGGCTTCAGTTTGAGAAAGTCTGCGTCTTTCCACGGATTGTACGTGGTCGGCATCGTTGCAGCTGCTGAGTACAAACACGATGGGCACATGCACACACGCATGCATGCACATACACACACACACACACACACATACACACGTACACAAACCTCTTTTTGACATATACACACATGTGTACACATGCACACACACACACGTGTACACACGTACACACACACACACACACACACACACACAGAATGATCCTTGAAGACACGTTAGAGTGCTCAATATGAGTGTTGGCAGATGAGCACTCCAGAGCTCCCCCCCCCCCCCCCCCCCACACACACACACAAGTTCCGGTGTCTCCCGATGATTGTAGAGAGCAAAAATTCGGAGTAGACGCGAATCCCACTGGACATAGTGTGTGTGTGTGTGTGTGTGTGTGTGTGTGTGTGTGTGTGTGTGTGTGTGTGTGTGTGTGTGTGTGTGTGTGTGTGTGTAGTTAATATATGTACGTGTGATTCGCTTCAAGAGAATTAAAATTTACATTAGTGAAACCATCGTCACGGCTCAAATGATAACATGTGCGTCAAACACGGTGCGACCAGTATGACCATGGTCATACTACTTTTCGTCCAGGATGGTCTGCCCAGAGTGCCTGTAGTGCGCTAAAACGTGCCTGCCCTGTTGGCCGAAAATTCCAATTCTTCCCCCCCCCCCCCCCCCCCCCCGCCGGATGCCCGATAGGGCTTGAAAGTGATGACGTCAAAAACGGCCTGGGAGTAGTAAATTGACATCAGATTTCTATTTTGGATCCACTAAGGTGTGACTTTGCTATTGCCTCAGTATGTGGGTGCATAGCAACCCACTCATGTCGTATGCAGGTGCAACTTTTACTTCGCCACCAGTTGTCACCCCGCCCCCACTAGCCAAATCAGTCAGTTTCACTGGCAACATCACCTTGCTGTGAGTGAGACCGCTTGAAATGTGCTTGGATCCATACAAAAACTGGATCCAGGTGGATCCAGTTTTCGAATTTTTCAAATTGTTGCTATGCCATTGCTATGGAGTGACGTAGCACTTTCAAGCCCTATTATACCCCCCCCCCCACACACACACACTGCCCCGTGACGCCCCTGGATAATCTACCGTCAATGCGGAGAACGGCCTGGCCTGGTGATCGCTTAGCAGGTGACTCTGAGCACATACTCGTCTCTACCCACTGTGTTGTAGGTGTAGGCTCTATCCAGCCCGCGGTGCCGTGCGCTCTTCAGTTGCCATGGGTACTGCACTTCTAAGCACAGCAACCATGGCAACGCCTGGCACGGCTCTGCGGGTGTCAGAGGATTTAGGGTGGTACTTCCAGCCATCTGACGTACAATTGAATTTTACGTGTGTCTGTGTGTGTGTGTGTGGGGGGGGGGGGGGGGGGCATCTCTGACATTTTCAATATAATTATAGAGCCAACATCGATGCCTAGTTTATTGATTCACAGGGCAAAACCCGGGGCAAAGAGTGGTGCGGTCAATACCGTAGTGACCGCAGCCTGCACAACGCCTCTGCATGGTAGCCATAGCAACTGCCGGCAGTTAGCAAGGCAGTCGGACCATGAGTAGATCGAAACGTACACCACGGCGTACAGTTGAACCAAGATTGATGTCGCTCGATAGCTACATGAGCTGAGGGCTGCCACCCTTTTTACCATGTAAAAAAAAGTGATATGTGGCGAAGTACAGTCATGGCCAAAGAAATCCGCCCCACACGCCGAAAGCAGCGCCTTGGCTCATGCGTCCCCTGCGGTCCTCGGATGTTGTTGTTGTTGTTGTTGTTTTTTTGGACCGTGTATAATAAAATAGAAATGGCAACGCGGCACTGACTTTTGACTCATGGGTAGGATTTCTTCGCGGCCAAAATTGTACTTGAAGTTTAGTTGATCGGCACAGGAAGGAAGACAGACGCAATATTCGACTGCCGGGGCACCTGCTAGCAACGCACCCTGGCCAGTGAAGCCTGGAGGCATCCTGACAAAGGAGGTGTCCGCATCACACAGGTTCTATGCAGAATAGGCACGCAGACTTCTGTGCACATGCTGTCATTTCTGTCCCACACGTCTTGCAATAAATTGTTGCAGGATTGTTCACCACGTTCACACCGCCAGGGACTACTACATGTAGTACTAGAAATTTTTCAGTTTAGCACTCCCTTTAGCACTCCCTTTAGCACTCCCTTTAGCACTCCCTTTAGCACTCCCTTTAGCACTCCCTGGTTCACACTCTCACCTTCTTCTATGCGTGCTTGCCGTGTGCGCAGCCAGCGATGTCGACGTACAGAACGGTTCGTAGCGCCCAGGGAGTCGTAAAAGCCCGGGAGAGGACACGGCACACATTCCCAGAAAACATCTTTGCCTCGCGCTGCCGGGGAACGCTGCCAGGGAACGGTGTTGCGAGGCAAGGAAAGTATTATTTTCGAAAATTGTGATGTCTTCTTGAAATACTAATTGGGACATTCTCCGATTTCTCTTAGAGCACGGAGACGATTGCTCCGTCGAGTCTTCTGATCTCTATTTTCATCCTCAATTCTTCCAGCTGCCTCACTCATTCTCTCTCAGTTTATCGAAGTTAATTTATTCTGAGGCGATGGAAATGCAAGATAAATCCCTAATTGTACTTCACTTTTATTTGAGTTGGGGTGAACGAAATGAGATTTGTGGAAAATGACGCCACTTCCCGTGTTAGCCGCTGGTCGTATCATACAGCCCATATTCCATTGCAGGTGATGGGCGAAAGTTCTTGTGGAGATCCGCTGAGCGTCCTCGTACTCATGGAGTTATGAATTTGTGTCAGAAATTGCACTGAAATTGCAGTCGAGTGGACTTCTGTGCGTGTGTTGTGAGTGAATCGCAACGGTTCCCTTCCTTCAGCATCGTCAAAACGCAACATAGAGCATTATTACGCACTCGTTCCATGATTCATGATATTGCCTGGATTCTTTTAAAAACAATCAATGTGTGTTCCCTATCTATCTACATTGTACATGGTTGCAGGTCGTTATTTATAAATCTTGATAATTTCAACACTTTTCTACTCGTATACTGAGTACGCGGTGACTTTAGGCGAAACGGAAAGCTCAGCCTCCAGGTTGGCCAGAAAGGTTCTCAGTGAATCTAACCCAAGTCTTGGCGAGTGTACAAAAGGTAAACCTATCATTTGTACTTCATAACGGAATTGTGCACAAAATGCGCACACACGCACGCACGCGCGCGCACACACAAACACTGTACAAACACACACAAAAGTACAAGCACATGTGCACAATCATACACACGTCTCCTCCTCCCCCCCCCCCCCCCCCCCACACACACACACACTCAACTCCCCACCCCCTGTACCATGTGTACTGAGTCTGACAGACAGACACACAATAGACCCTTTGCGCAATAAGCGAGAGGGGTCGAGACGGGGCATGCTGTGCACGCGCTGCACACTTGGCATGCAACCAGCATGCATGGTTTTGCTGCAGGACGTGATCAAGTTTCCTGTGACAGGCTGTGTTTTCACGGTCCCGACGCGATGTTCATGTATGTACTCCCCAGCCTTTTTTTCATTTTGAAGTTAGTTTTTCTAGTTCTGAAGGAAGAAGTCCCGAAATGCTTTCCAAGGACCACTGTTGGGTTCTTGTTTGCAGCAACCGTCATCCCTAACGTTAGTCTAAGGAGCCCACTTGTCTTTCCATGCGTTCCCTGGTGATGCTGGCATTCCACACTCTGGAATCCTGGCTATCTGGCGAGAAGAGGGCCGCAGTGCTGCGATATCGTTTACAGTGTTGTGTTCGGAACACTTTGTCCATGACGACTTTCATCCTTGCTTTTGCGAAGATATGGAACGCCCTGCCAAGAGACTCTGGAGCTTGAGAAAAAGCATGACCCATCCCTGTCTTCGCTATTGGAAGATCGACTGCTTGCTGGCGCTGCTCGAGCTGCTGATGTTGAAGTGGAGAGAGACGCGGCCTCATCGCTCAGGTGTGCGGAGAAAGTCATCTGAGTTCGAGCTGTGGCTGTGTTCACGATATGACAGACTTTCACATTATGCACATAGCCACCAAAGTAAAACTCATGGACACTATCCACGGGCTTGTTCACTAGTACTACTCCATCAGCTCCCTCTTCACTGTCGTCGGCGACTTGCCCCTGCGTTGGAGATGAGCCGGCAAGCATGGTGTGGCACTCACTCTGGGAAACAGAGGTTCATCACTCATCCACTCGGACGCATGAAATGTTGGGCATGATGAAGGTACACTCGAGGAAGTGGTGCCCTTCTTAGTTCTAGGAGCATCAGGGTTCTGCATAGAGAAGTGTTCTCTACATCGACAGAGGAGAGAAGGTAGAGAAAATAAAATAAATTTCAATCTACAGTAATCCGAAATATCCACTGAATGCGGAAATCTTACCGCTCCAACAACTCCTTCTTTTTCCAGACAGATACGCACCCTCATTCAGCAGAAAACTGTTCAGTTCCTTACACAACCGATCTTCATTTGACAGTTCGTCCACGGGTTCCAAGGCCATCGATGGCAAACCACTCGACACTCTCTCCTCCATCTCCAAAATGGAAAAATACAGTGTTCCACCATGCTCAACAACTGATACTCTGCACAAAAATCGAAGAGGATGCCCCGTCTCGGATCACGTGACCGTTATTGTGCAAAGGGTCTATCATGTTTATGCTTCCTTCGCCACCAGTTTTGGATATGGTGTCAACAACGAGTTGTAAAATATTGGTATTTTAGGACTCCCTGCCCTGAAGACGAGCACAGCGCCGTGGATCGAGCAGATCCGGCCGCGCCGGCCTAGCGTGCTTCACTTTCTGGCCGAGGCAAACATCGTCCGCGTGCGCGCATCCCGTGTCCTCTCCCGGGCTTTTACGACTCCCTGGTAATGACTATGTAACTGTTGCCACCAGGGAGTCGTAAAAGCCCGGGAGAGGACACGGCACACATTCCCAGAAAACATCTTTGCCTCGCGCTGCCGGGGAACGCTGCCAGGGAACGGTGTTGCGAGGCAAGGAAATTATTATTTTCGAAAATTGTGATGTCTTCTTGAAATACTAATTGGGACATTCTCCGATTTCTCTTAGAGCACGGAGACGATTGCTCCGTCGAGTTTTCTGATCTCTATTTTCATCCTCAATTCTTCCAGCTGCCTCACTCATTCTCTCTCAGTTTATCGAAGTTAATTTATTCTGAGGCGATGGAAATGCAAGATAAATCCCTAATTGTACTTCACTTTTATTTGAGTTGGGGTGAACGAAATGAGATTTGTGGGAAATGACGCCATTTCCCGTGTTAGCCGCTGGTCGTATCATACAGCCCATATTCCATTGCAGGTGATGGGCGAACGTTCGTGTTGAGATCCGCTGAGCTTCCTCGTACTCGTGGAGTTGAATTTGTGGCAGAAATTGCACTGAATTGCAGTCAAATGGTTGTGAATGAAACGAGATTTGTGGAAAATGACGCCACTTCCCGTGTTAGCCGCTGGTCGTATCATACAGCCCATATTCCATTGCAGGTGATGGGCGAACGTTCGTGTTGAGATCCGCTGAGCTTCCTCGCACTCGTGGAGTTGAATTTGTGGCAGAAATTGCACTGAATTGCAGTCAAAATGGTTGTGAATGAAACGAGATTTGTGGAAAATGACGCCACTTCCCGTGTTAGCCGCTGGTCGTATCATACAGCCCATATTCCATTGCAGGTGATGGGCGAACGTTCGTGTTGAGATCCGCTGAGCTTCCTCGTACTCGTGGAGTTGAATTTGTGGCAGAAATTGCACTGAATTGCAGTCAAATGGTTGTGAATGAAACGAGATTTGTGGAAAATGACGCCACTTCCCGTGTTAGCCGCTGGTCGTATCATACAGCCCATATTCCATTGCAGGTGATGGGCGAACGTTCGTGTTGAGATCCGCTGAGCTTCCTCGTACTCGTGGAGTTGAATTTGTGGCAGAAATTGCACTGAATTGCAGTCAAATGGTTGTGAATGAAACGAGATTTGTGGAAAATGACGCCACTTCCCGTGTTAGCCGCTGGTCGTATCATACAGCCCATATTCCATTGCAGGTGATGGGCGAACGTTCGTGTTGAGATCCGCTGAGCTTCCTCGCACTCGTGGAGTTGAATTTGTGGCAGAAATTGCACTGAATTGCAGTCAAATGGTTGTGAATGAAACGAGATTTGTGGAAAATGAAGCCACTTCCCGTGTTAGCCGCTGGTCGTATCATACAGCCCATATTCCATTGCAGGTGATGGGCGAAAGTTCTTGTGGAGATCCGCTGAGCGTCCTCGTACTCGTGGAGTTATGAATTTGTGTCAGAAATTGCACTGAAATTGCAGGCGAGTGGACTTCTGTGCGTGTGTTGTGAGTGAATCGCAACTGCTCCCTTCCTTCAGCATCGTCAAAACGCAACATAGTGCATTATTACGCACTCGTTCCATGATTCATGATATTGCCTGGATTCTTTTAAAAACAATCAATGTCTGTTCCCTATCTATCTACATTGTACATGGTTGCAGGTCGTTATTTATAAATCTTGATAATTTCAACACTTTTCTACTCGTATACTGAGTACGCGGTGACTTTAGCCGTTTAGGAAACGGAAGGCTCAGCCTCCAGGTTGGCCAGAAAGGTTCTCAGTGAATCTAACCGAAGTCTTGGCGAGTGTACAAAAGGTAAACCTATCATTTGTACTTCATAACGGAATTGTGCACAAAAATGTGCACACACGCACGCACGCACGCGCGCACACACACAAACACTGTACAAACACACACAAAAGTACAAGCACATGTGCACATCACACGCCCCCCCCCCCACACACACACACACTCAACTCCCCACCCCCTGTACCATGTGTACTGAGTCTGACAGACAGACACACAATCATGTTTATGCTTCTTATTCCTTCGCCACCAGTTTCGGATCGACAACGAGTTGTAAAATATTGGTATTTTAGGACTCCCTGCCCTGAAGACGAGCACCGCGCAGTGGATTGAGCAGATCCGGCCGCGCCGGCCTAGCGTGCTTCACTTTCTGGCCGAGGCAAACATCGTCCGCGTGCGCGCATCCCGTGTCCTCTCCCGGGCTTTTACGACTCCCTGGTTGCCACGAAGATCCGTCCAAACCAGGGAGCCCTAGCCTGGGCATAGTCATACTGTGTGCGTACCGCGTAGGGCTCTCTGTAAGGCGGTGTTTACATGAGGCGTTTCAACCCGGGTTGAGTTCGACCCGGGTCAGCTTTCAACCCGCCATGTGCATAAAATGAATGGCGCGTTTACATGACGCATTGCGCTTGACCCGGGTTGAAATTTCGCCCCGGGTTGATTTCAACCCTCCCCCCAAGGGGAGGGTTGAAATCAACCCGGGTCAAGAAAATCGTACAAACGTACTTCTGTGCGTATCTCGCGCCAGGTTTGAACGGCACTGCAGATGCAAATTTCGCGCGAACGGATTCACGTGACCATACAGGACTGTAGAAGTGGACTTTTGGCGGCATATCAGTATTTGACCCGGGTCAACTGCCTTCATGTAAACGCTCACCTCTTTTGTCTATCGTACAGACTTTCAACCCGGGCTGAACTCGACCCGGGTTGAAATTTCTCATGTAAACACAGCCTTAGGGTTGGTTCACATCAGGGAATAGTACAATACCCGGTATTGTATATACAGAAGCCTTGCAAGACCGGGACTCTGCCAACCGGTTTATGGTTGTAGTCAGGAGCACTACGCGTCCTCGCCTTGTAACATGCTGTCAAAATCGAAAATACCCGGTATTGTACTACTCCCTGGTTCACATAAGCAAAATCGGCGCCGCAAGACATCGGCGGTGAGCCAGCTCCCGATCCGTTGCGCATACTGTTCGAGTACCAAATCTACTACAAAGTAGTACAGAATGTGCCCAAATGCTACGACAGGTTTGCCAATTGAAGCTTGAATTCTTTGTTTCTTCAGTAGTTCAAGGTCTTTCGGTGATGGCCACTCGGTGCTACCTTTTACTGGAGATCATGAAAATACTTCTACACATGTTATTGCAGTATAGTAAGCGATTGTGTCGAAATTATGCTTGCAAACGTTGGTGAAGTCACAAGAACTTGCCAATGTATCCATCATAATTTTTTATTTGTTTCAATTGTATTTGTCTCATAAGTTGCACAATGGTCAAGCAGACCATCCGAGAAGGACGGGCTGGTATGCTGACTTATTTGCCACCTTGAAGCGACTACAAGAATGGCGAACGGACCTCCTCTCTAGCTTCAATTTAGGAAAATTTAGGACAAGTATTGGTTTGATATTTTGACGAAGTCTGGCTCCCGGCAGCCGGCGATCACCGGCGCGAACGGTTCACAAACCACTTTTGGTCAAAACTGTACGGGATCGGCGCCGGGGCAGATCGCAAGAGTTGGGCACAGTCCAACTTTGCCGGCGGTCCCTTGCGATATTTTACCGTACGATTTTGTTACGACTGCACTGGTTCACACAATCGCAATGCGCCGGGAGAGGTTGCAAGAAGCCCACCGCCGGTGACTCCCGGCGCGTACCGGCGATATGTGAACCAACACCTGCGCACAGTCATTCCGTGCATTCCGTCGGCAGGCCGGATCACCATTTTTTTCATCAATTTCTGACTTTGGTCCTGAGGGAAAATAGCAGGGGCCGGGGAGATGACTGGAGAAAGCTCAAGAAGCAACCAATCGAAAAGCCAAAAGCCAAGATTCGCTCATGCATAACCTTCCTAGGGGCTCCCGTAAGAAGACCATAGGTCTGTGGGAAACACCCTAGTAAAATAAAAGTTAATAATAATAATAATTAAAAAGCTTCCGTGGAGATAAAAATGTAATCAACGCAATAAATAGAGTAAGCTGCGCACTCAGTACAAACACCATTAGCAAAACTTGTTTTCATGTATAATAAATAAGCTTGTTCCTAAACGTTTTCGTCGCCATCTCATCAGAGGATTACTGGCAAATCAAAAAAAGCTCTTAACTCAATATATATACGCACAATGCAAGTAATAATTTAGACCCTAACTAGCGCGATAAAATGAGAGCTGAAAACATTACACCATTCAACGATATCAGGTGACAACAAATGCGATAAATTCACCACTAGAAAGTTACCAAGCAACCACAAACGAGAACTACTGATCTAAATTCACAAACAATTTCAACGTAAACAAATTCTTTTTCTGCCTACACAAAATCGGCCTGGTGGTAAAAATGTAAATAGACTCCAATACACGCAAATACCTTTGACTACGTGAACGAGACCAAACAGAAAAGCAATCATCAGCATAACTAGAACGACAATCACTATTCTGAACAAGGTGGTTGGCGATAGAAGATTCATACACCCTAACAACGCTACTAAAACCAGTACATACTTTGGAATTACGTGACAATGAAACCGACCTGACATTCCTTGCCGCTACTGCCAATCCAGACGAGGCCGATGTAGATGTCCGTACCAAAGGCACGTCCGTTGCTGGCACTGCCTGCTGCGATGATGCTCCCTTTGACGTTCCAATGGCTGTTGATGTTGATGAAGAGGAGGAGGGAGATGAGGAAGACGCTGACGACGACGATGACGACAACGACGGAGACGATAAAGACTCTGCTAACCTCGCCCTAGAGCGAGTCACTGGTCCCGCAGACACACCATCCGGTGGTTTCTTCGGTGGCCGGCCACGCTTTTTGCCACCGGAGGTGGACACACCGGATGACGGTACAGAGGAAGTCAAAGAAGACGAAACCGCAGATACCAACGATGATGACGGGATAGAAGGAAGAGACGGTAAAGACGAAGGCAATGACGAACAAGCCGATGCCGACGAAGAAGACAACGACACCCCAGTTGGTTCCGTCCCCAGCGAGGGTGCACCTCCAGTCGCAGTACCAATCTTTGGGGGACGACCTCGTCTAGGCCTTGACGACCGTGCCTCAACAGGCATAACGTGAAGAGGCACATGCTGGTGGATCCGTGCCTCCAGGTGCTGAAGGGTCCTACCCACATACCGGCTCTCACATTGCCGGCACTCGAAGTTGTAAATAAGATGTGATAATTTAAGAGTGGGTAGGACATCCTTCTTCACCATGAAGGCACGAGCTGTTGTGTAGACGAACCGGACACTAACATTACGAAAGTTCGATTCTGCAGCTGACTTAACTCGACGTTGCATGGTACGACAAACAGCTTGAATTTTCGTTTGAGAATGTTATGTATCGTCAGATAGATGGTGTCGTGATGGGTTCACCGTTGGGTCCAGTTCTTGCAAATATATTTGTGGGTTACTGCGAATCATTGGTCCCCAAATGTAAATGGCCTGCGGTGTATTGTCGTTTTGTTGACGATAGTTGGTCCTACTTTCAGTCTCGGAGCGACGCGCAGGAGTTTCTTGAATTATTGAATAAGCTGCACCCGTCACTGAAGTTTACTTGTGAGTTTGAATCGGCTAGTAAATTGTCCTTCTTGGACGTTCTTGTAGAGAAGTCTGGTATGGGTGGTGTAATTACATCAGTGTACCGGAAACCAACGTTCACCGGCTTGTACATTGTTTGGGACTCGTTTACTGCGAGGTCGTACAAAATTAATCTCGTTCGTAATCTAGTGGATCGTGCTCGTCGATTATGTTCGCCTTCAAAGTTGGATGAGGAGCTGGAGCGGCTACGCACTTTGTTTCGTTTAAATGGGTACCCGGAATATGTGATATCTAAATATGTCGTAGTTAGTACACTGGGTGGAGCGAAGGAAGTGTCCTCCGAGGCCACTCCGGTGTATCTTCGTTTGCCTTGGAAGGGTGAAGCTGTTTGTCGTACCATGCAACGTCGAGTTAAGTCAGCTGCAGAATCGAACTTTCGTAATGTTAGTGTCCGGTTCGTCTACACAACAGCTCGTGCCTTCATGGTGAAGAAGGATGTCCTACCCACTCTTAAATTATCACATCTTATTTACAACTTCGAGTGCCGGCAATGTGAGAGCCGGTATGTGGGTAGGACCCTTCAGCACCTGGAGGCACGGATCCACCAGCATGTGCCTCTTCACGTTATGCCTGTTGAGGCACGGTCGTCAAGGCCTAGACGAGGTCGTCCCCCAAAGATTGGTACTGCGACTGGAGGTGCACCCTCGCTGGGGACGGAACCAACTGGGGTGTCGTTGTCTTCTTCGTCGGCATCGGCTTGTTCGTCATTGCCTTCGTCTTTACCGTCTCTTCCTTCTATCCCGTCATCATCGTTGGTATCTGCGGTTTCGTCTTCTTTGACTTCCTCTGTACCGTCATCCGGTGTGTCCACCTCCGGTGGCAAAAAGCGTGGCCGGCCACCGAAGAAACCACCGGATGGTGTGTCTGCGGGACCAGTGACTCGCTCTAGGGCGAGGTTAGCAGAGTCTTTATCGTCTCCGTCGTTGTCGTCATCGTCGTCGTCAGCGTCTTCCTCATCTCCCTCCTCCTCTTAGTAGTAGTAGTAGTAGTAGTAATTATTATTTGACTAGGGGAGTCCCAACAGGCATGGCCTTGTTACAGGGAACCCTAGGTGAATCTTTGTGAGGTGAGCAAAAGTACCAGCAGATTGTGCCTGACGACAGTTTGGAGGAAGAGTGTTCCACCGACCTGCCGCCAGAAAAGAAACTGAGCGCAGTCCATACCCAATATGTACAGTAGGTAATACTAAGGCAGCTGTATCCTGGCCACGAGTACGAGCATTTGTGTGCGGGCCAACTGAACGCAGGAGAAACAGTGACTGAAGGAGGGGGCTAGTAATTGATGACAAGCAGCGATAGACCAAAACGTATAGTTTCAAATTAACTCGTTGCTCAAACGAATACAGATGACACCGTTGTAAAACTAATGCAGTTGGGGTTATTCTATCTAAACCAAATGCCTTCTTCATCGCAATATGGCTGACCGTCACAAGCCTGTTATATAGGGTAGTTTTCAAACAGTGCACATACGCATTACTTGCATATTCTAGAGTAGACTGTATAATTGACAAGAAGAAAGTTCTCCGAGCTGTAGCTGATAAATTGCGACGGCCATGAGCAAAACAGGCTAGTTTAGCGAAGACCACTGAACACACCTTTTCTACTTGTGGGCGGAACGTTAGATGCTCATCGATTAGTATACCGAGGTATTTCACAGTAGAGACAGGGGAAATGACAATACCTTTACAGGTCAGGTACAGGGCTGGGCTCAGTGCAGGCAGGGCAGGACGCCGTATCAACATGAACTGTGTTTTAGTGGGGTTGAGCAGAAGGCCTTTCTCATCAAGGTATTGCTCTAGCAACCGCATACTATCCTGCAAGCGTAGCATAATTGTAGCCACATCAGAGCCGAATACGTAGAACGCAATATCATCAGCGTACAGCTGCACGACACTCTGGTGAAATATATCGGGTACCCGGCGAATGTAGACGCAGAAAAGCAAAGGCCCAAGAACAGACCCCTGGGGGACCCCTCTTGTACAGGGTTTGGTGTCACCCTTCTCACCATTGACAGTAACCTGCTGGCTGCGGTTCGTGAGATAGTCTGAGAACCACTTGAGGACAGTGCCGCCTAAGCCAGTGGTGGCTAGCTCTCCCAGCAGACCTGTGTGCTGCACACGGTCAAACGCCTTGCTCATATCCGCAAAGACTACTCCGCATTGGTCACCGTTGTCAAGTGCTCTGTTCCATCTGTCTATGCAAAGTGTCAGGGCATCCTCACAGCTATGGTGTGAGCGGTACGCAAATTGTTCAGCTGGTATGGCTGACAGGTCTGGATTCTGGGTGAAATACGAAGTGACTTGCTTGTGGACAACCTTCTCTAGGATCTTGGCCGCGATAGGCAACAGTGAGATTGGCCTGTAGTTGGTGGCTGAGGTCTTATCACCAGATTTGTAAACAGGGCAGACATGGGCATGTTTGTAGGCAGCTGGAAAGATGCCAGAGCGAAGAGACTGGTTGACGATAACAGTTAACGGATACGAGACTGAATCTCTGCAGGATTTCAGGATGCAGGGCGGAATATCATCGGAGCCGGTGGCTTTGTTGGATACCAGAGATTCAAGCAACTTGGAGATGGTATCGACGCTGACGGTATCAAACTCCAAAAGAGTAGTGCTATTGGGGTCTGCAACGGGTAGGGGCAGCTCGACTGGTCTGGCAGGGTCATGGACGATCTCGGCGAAGGTAGTTGTCAGATCGGCGAGTGTGGCTGCTGGGGCAGCCCTCACTGCTGTTCTACCAGACAAGCTATTGATAATGGCCCATTGGCCTCGTGGGTCGTGGCGACGATTTTTGAACTCTCTGATGTAATACTGTGACTTCAGCTGCCTGTTGAGGAGAGTGCCTTCTCGCCGTATTGCACGATACCTCTGCAGAAGCTGTTGATCTGACGGGTGAGTGCGTACTTTTCTATGTAGGTGGATTCGTTGCTGGAGGAGGTGTTTCAACTGAGGTGTCACCCATGGCTGAGGCTTCGGTTTACTGAAAGCTGGTGAGACCACGGGGCAGATCGGTGAATGTTTGTCTAAAACTCGAGTAATACAGTGTGAAAGCTGGGTGACTTGTGCATTGACATCAGCTGACTTGGGGAGAGGCTCCAGAGTGCTGTCGATATCATCACAGAGTGTAGCGGGGTCAATTGCATGTGGGAGCGGTTTGCGCACGAATTTGAGGCGGGAGTTAGCTTGCTGCGTGGCTTTGTAGGAGAAGTTAGTCAGAACGAGATCATGGTCGCTCACGCCGTCTACAGATACTACAGTTGTCTTAACATGTGGTGCGGCAGCATAAACGAGTATTAGATCCAGACATGTCTTGGCAAGTCGCGTTGGTGAAGTCACGACATTGCGGAGGTGAAACTCCTCACACAGATTGGACAGGTGCTTGTAATGGTGGTTATTTGATGATTGCTGTAGCACATCAGTGTTAAAGTCCCCTAGTACAATAATCCTGCTAAATTTACGGCTGATGACGTCAAGATGCTGACTGCACAGGTTCCAGAAGTCGACAGTTGCACTCGGTGGACGATATATACTGCACACAGCCAGCTCAATAGCCTTAGGTTTGGTACACAGGCGAAGACGAACAGAGACACACTCCACTCCTAGCTCAGTGATGGGAATTCTGATAGAGTGAATATCAGAATGGACATAAATGCATACCCCTCCACCATGTAGATCTCTATCCTTGCGATATAGATCGTAGCCTGGTATATGAACACTAGAATCGGGTATGCTGCTGTTTAGGTGGGTTTCATTCACTGATAGCACGTGGATCTTATGGTGGTGCAGGAGATGGTGAATGTGATGGACCTTGTTTCTGAGACTACATATATTAATGTGAGATATGGTGAGTTGGCTTACTGGAATGATGACTTCTTGCTCTTCGGGTAGCAGCACAGGTACGCATATTGGTTTAGGTGTTCTGGTTTGTTTCACGAAAGTCCCACGGGCGAATGTGTATTGGTGCTGGCCAGAACCCATCCTTCTCGATCAGTGCACATTGGTCCTCTCGGATCGTAAGCCGTGCAGCCTTTGTACCAATATGCTTACGAGAGGGAAAGGTGCGGCATGCTGTTGGTGTGATACCATTGTGCTTGCAGTGGGCTATTATGGTATCCGCGGTGCAGCTGCTGTCAATGTTACCAACAAAGTATACTTTTCGGAGTGAGCCAAGTGATCCTTTCAAATTGCGGTTAGTAACCTCAGTCCATTCCTCATCGTTTGGCTGCTGCTGCTGCTGCTGCTGTTGTTGTTGTTGTTGTTGTTGTTGTTGCTGCTTCTGGCGCTGTTGTTGTTGTTGTTGTTGTTGTTGTTGTTGTTGTTGTTGTCGCTGTTGGGGTCGTTGGTGCTGGTTAGTTTGCTGGCGGTGCTCCTGTGGGAGAGGTGGCTGCGCAGTGACCGATGGCTTGGAGGAGGGCCGAAGTGCTCCGTTGTCACTGGAGCTATTGAGCACTGATGCCCATACGCGCTGCTGGGTCGTGGATCTGCAAGTGCTACAACTTGTAGTCGTATCCATGTGGTTGGCTTGCTGCATTTGCAGCCCATGTGCACCCGGCTTGGATACGGTATCGCCCGCCTTTTTGAATGGGGTCGGTGCAGTGTGTTGTACATGCTCTACTGACTTGAGGCGCCCTTGGTTGGCTTGCTGCATTTGCAGCCCACGTGCACCCGGCTTGGATACGGTATCGCCAGCCTTTTTGAGTGGGGTCGGTTCAGTGTACATGTGTTGCATATTATGCTCGACTGACTTGAGGCGCGCTTCCTGTTCCTTACACTTGTCCTCCAGCGCAGATATACGGGAATCTGATTGCACCGTACTAATAGGCGTATGCGTGTGTGCAAGGTCAGCTTGCTCTTTTCTAATCATGGAGAGTTCCCCTTGCATGTTGACGATTGCCGAGGAGATCCCTGAAAAAACTTCCTGAAGGGCGGCCAATTCAGCCTTGACTGTCCCAACTATTTCGGTCTTGATGCTTTCGATCAGGCCATTGACATCTAATATGGAGTCTTCGGGAGGCGAGATAACCTCTAAGTCACTTACCCGCGACTTGCTGCCTGCATCTCGACCGCATTCCGTAGGGTGTGTGGTTCTGCCCGCAGAACACACGTTCGCCTCTCCAGTAGAGTCACCAGCAGACCAAGAGTCTGTGTCGTCCTCCTCAACGTAGAGATCAAAGCATGGCTTCCCAAAGGCCTGCTTTGGGGTTACCGATCCTTGCTTGTAGCTATCGTTTGGATATGAATAGTCGATCAACGGCATGTTCACAGCTCAAAAAAAATGCAACCGCACTCTACGATGTACAAAACTTAATCCTCTTCATCAACATCAACAGCCATTGGAACGTCAAAGGGAGCATCATCGCAGCAGGCAGTGCCAGCAACGGACGTGCCTTTGGTACGGACATCTACATCGGCCTCGTCTGGATTGGCAGTAGCGGCAAGGAATGTCAGGTCGGTTTCATTGTCACGTAATTCCAAAGTATGTACTGGTTTTAGTAGCGTTGTTAGGGTGTATGAATCTTCTATCGCCAACCATCTTGTTCAGAATAGTGATTGTCGTTCTAGTTATGCTGATGATTGCTTTTCTGTTTGGTCTCGTTCACGTAGTCAAAGGTATTTGCGTGTATTGGAGTCTATTTACATTTTTACCACCAGGCCGATTTTGTGTAGGCAGAAAAAGAATTTGTTTACGTTGAAATTGTTTGTGAATTTAGATCAGTAGTTCTCGTTTGTGGTTGCTTGGTAACTTTCTAGTGGTGAATTTATCGCATTTGTTGTCACCTGATATCGTTGAATGGTGTAATGTTTTCAGCTCTCATTTTATCGCGCTAGTTAGGGTCTAAATTATTACTTGCATTGTGCGTATATATATTGAGTTAAGAGCTTTTTTTGATTTGCCAGTAATCCTCTGATGAGATGGCGACGAAAACGTTTAGGAACAAGCTTATTTATTATACATGAAAACAAGTTTTGCTAATGGTGTTTGTACTGAGTGCGCAGCTTACTCTATTTATTGCGTTGAATAATAATAATAATAATAATAATAAGAAGAAGAAAAAACTTCGTACCACAAATACAAAAGAAAGAAAAAACTTCCTTTCAGGGAGTAGTAAAATACCTACTACTCACTGCATTCGACCTCGCGGAATACCACGGCATGCCATTTCCACCCCCCAGAGGCCCTCGGCACCGGGATGTCCACGGCGCGGTACGGCAGGAGCCACGGAATGAACTCGCGCCAAAACTGCCCCTCACGTGAGCAAATCACCATGGGTACTCACGGCACGGCACTCTCGGTACCGTAGTGGGAATCGGCCCTAATCACCATGGCATGCGGTACACAAACCCTCTCATCCGGGTCACTAATCACCATGCTCTACACACACCCTCAACCGGGTCACTACAAAGTACAAACACCATCTGTCCCCGGGGAAAATTGCGGAAAAAATCGCAAAAAAACGCCGGGAAAACGCGGCATAATATGGCATAATTTGCGGTGAATATGCGGTAAATATGCGGTGAATAATATTGATGTGCGGCAATTAGGCCTTGAGAGATTATGCTAATATTTTCGTGAAATTATGCTTTTCGCATTGCTGAAAATATTGCAGATTTATGCTATTTTTATGCTAAAAGTTATCATATTATGCCGCATTATGCTCACATACATGTACATGTATGCTGCTAATGTATAATGACCATTTGTAATGTAGAATGGTTCTGTACAAAATAACAGGGCGTTGTACTGTAGTAGCAAAAGTTCAACGGGCTCCACGCACCGTCCGACTTAGCTACGACCATCACCAAGAGTACATGAAAACCATGTACTCTTGCCATCACTGATTGTAGTGGACTGGACATGTTATCAAGGGAGTCGTAAACCTACGACTTTCTGGTGCATCTACATGTACTTGTACTTATACTTGTAGAACATGTACAACTGTATGGAATTTGATGCGAACAGGCGGATTATTCCAATTTTATGCGATTCGTATGCAATTTGCCTCGAATTATTCGATTATTCGATTTTGGTAGGAATTATGCGAAAAATTATGCTAGCATAATCTGTCAAGGCCTAGCGGCAATTTTCAGTGAGTATGTAGTGAAATCAATCAGTTACAAGTCTCTGGTCTAAGCACTCGTCATATTTGAGTAAAAAGCCGCCACGATGAGACGTTGCTGACCGAACACTGCACTGTGTGTACGTGTAGTGCAACAAAAAGTAAAAAAACGGGGGAAAATCGCGGAAAACGCGGTCTTTTTAAAATCGCAAAAAAACGCGGCCGCGGAATCGCAATTTTCCCCGGGGACAGCACCATGCTGTACACACACCCTCTCAACCAGGTCACTAATCACCATGCTGTACACACACCCTCAACCGGGTCACTAATCACTATCCTGTACACACACACCCTCTCAACCGGGTCACTAATCACCATGCTGTACACACACCCTCTCAACCGGGTCACTAATCACCATGCTGTACACACACCCTCTCAACCGGGTCACTAATCACCATGCTGTACACACACCCTCAACCGGGTCACTAATCACTATCCTGTACACACACACCCTCTCAACCGGGTCACTAATCACCATGCTGTACACACACCCTCTCAACCGGGTCACTAATCACCATGCTGTACACACACCCTCTCAACCGGGTCACTAATCACCATGCTGTACACACACCCAATCAACCAGGTCACTAATCACCATGCTGTACACACACCCTCTCAACCGGGTCACTAATCACCATGCTATACACACACCCTCTCAACCGGGTCACTAATCACCATGCTGTACACACACCCTCTCAACTGGGTCACTAATCACCATGCTGTACACACACCCTCTCAACCAGGTCACTGTGTGTCGTGCGCAAAAGAACGGTACATGCAGGCCACTGTAACAATCTCAATGTCCACGTGAAAACGAGAGAGTCATACCCCCTCCTTTCCCAAGATGAATGAATCTAGGGCGAGATTTGCAGTTTAAAAGATACCATGTGCCAGTGCTTTAGAAAAGTATAAAAATCATTTTATATAAATGGGTGCCTTGGAAATTGCGGTGCCTTGAAAAATGAAATAAAAGGTGCTTTGAAAATAGAAGTACGAAGGCAAAGAAACAGTAAAAATGAAAAGCAAGTGCAGGAATAAAAGACGAGCAGAATGTGATTACGCATACCGGTTCAACCGGCAACAGCAATTATTTTGTGAAAATGGCTGCTGTGAAAATTGCACTTCCTTAGAAGAATTAAAGAAGTTGCCATTTGAAAAAGCATTGCAAAAAAGTGAAAAAGGGCAGCCAAAGTGAAAAAGGATAGGCAGAAATGAGGCCGCGCAGAAGCTGATAATTCTATGAGTATACCGGTTCAACCGGAAAAGAATTTTTACAACATGTTCCGCTATTCGACATGATGACGTCAGACTAGTGCACTGCTTTTCCAGCAGTGTCTAAGCTCAAATAGTCAAATACGGACCTAAAGCAAATACTGACCTAAAGCAAATACGGACCTAAAGCGAGGTTCTAAGTCACAGAGATAGAATGTAGAGATATATGTATATGTTTTTGAGAATAAAAAGAAATTGAATGACAATTCAACACAACTCAGACAAGCTATATAGACTCTACACATGGGTCAGGTACTGTGCATGGAGCGAAGGGCACGCGCGGGGAAATCCAGCATTCTGGTTCCTGCTGCTAAGAAGTGAAAAAAATACTTTGTGATCATGTACCAATAAAAGGAGCTAGGTAGAAGCTAAGGGAGAGCAGTCTCTAGCGAGTCATGTAGCAATTGAAAGGCCGAGAAGAAGAAGAAGAAGAAGAAGAAAAAGAAGAAGAAGAAAGGCATACTCAAAGGATGTAGTGCTTACGATAGCGAATGCAGCAGGCAAATGAAGAATATCGCGACTTAATGAGTGAGTGGGCGCGGGAGACTGGGTGAGAGCGAAAGCAAGCGAGAGTGAGAGAAAGTGAAGGAGAGAGCTCAGTCTAGAGTCTGAGGTGAAGCAGAAAAACGGACAGAAAGACGTACCGGCAGACAGACAGAAGGACTCACAGGAAGAGAGAGAGAGACAGACAGAACAAATTCTCGCCGCGATCCAGTGTTGATCAATCATGGCCACCATCACCATCATCCTGTGTCCATACACAAGAAAACAACAAGACACAGCAATAACTACTTGTACTACACGTACACAGGGCAGAACAACAGAGACGAAAAATCCTTCTCGTGACTCCGAGTTTCGTGCTTCAAAAAACACTCATCAGACGAATGATGAGTGTTTTTGAAACACGAAACTCGGAGTTACGAGAAGGATTTTTGGTCTTTGTTGTTCTGCCCTGTGTGGTAAGCTCTGCCCCTTTTTGAGGTATTGAGCAGTGTTTGCAGCAAAGACTACAGACACTTTGTGTATTGCATGTACAGTAAAACCTGGTGTAAGCGACCTCTGGTTTTAGCCACCACCTGCTCTTAACGACCGTTTTTCCATGCACCGACAGATCTACACTGAACCTGTTGGACCTGGTTCTAAAGACCACCTGGCTTTAACGACTGCTTTTGCTTGCACCTAGGTACCATGGGGTTGTGCTTGCACCGTGGTACCGTGGGGTGGTGCTTGCACCGTGGGGTGGTGCTTGCACCGTGGGGTGGTTCTTGCACCGTGGTACCGTGGGGTGGTCTCTTAAACCAGGTTTCACTGTACAGTGATGGCAACTGAAATCCGACCCCTGACTTTCATGCTCGAGTGCGGCGCCGATTATATAGTGCGTTTCAAGAACATTCATCTCTAGACTTTTTCACATAATTCAAATTCGGTTGGAGCTTTTTCAGAAATTTCTTCGGGATATTGCTCAGGCAGCTCCCCCAATGTTACTCATATTTTAATTTGAAACCTACTAACTTTCTAGGCGATTGGATAACACACGGCCATTTTCGGAAAATTGTTATACACAAAATGATCACAGATTATGTGGTATAAATGCTGGCCCAAGGTTCTTTTTTGAAACTTTTGAACACACAGTAGCGGTCTCTTGGCATTGTAGAAACGTGTGCTGGTTTGTTTTTGGAATCAATGTGAGTGCACCGAGCTGAGGTCGGATTTCAGTCGCCACCATTGTAGTGAGTATTAGAGCGGGACAGCCATGACGTGAACAACACAACAATGTATACTGTACACTGCATGGCAAATTTCTTTTTTATAATTCACGGTTCGCCTCAGACTCGGCTAGAGGCCGAGTTTTCCGCATCCGTAGGAACACCACCACCCTTCAAGGGTCAAGACGCAGATGCAGCTCCCGAAGCGGGGGGGGGGGATGAGGAGATCAGCTCACCAGCAAAAAGGTCAAAGACCGAAAATCCCATTCACTGACAGCTGAGACGACAATTTCAGGCATGCCCCGTTACCAGAGATACCGCACAAAGCCAAAGGCTTGACCCTCTGTGCGATAATAAATTATACACATACGTATGAGCGATTTTCTAGGAGACAACAATGCTATCAGACAGGAGAACAGAATAGTCTCCAAGAAGCAACATGTCAAAATGCCGCTTACACGCCTAGCCCTATGAATCTTTTCGCCGGAAAAAAGACAGTTATTGCAATCCCCAATGCCGTCCAGCCTCTCGACCGTCAGCAGTGTACACTCATGTACTGTTTTACTACTGGCATTGCGTAATGTGTGAGACAGACTGGCGAGAAACAACAACTCGCAAACAAGTGGAAACAAAGCGGTTGCTTTGGATAGGGGAGAGCCGCACAGATACAAACATCTGTATAATATACACCAGGCTCTGCACGTTCCGAGCATGTAGAATGTACTAGAAAGACATAGGAGCACGTTTCCAATGGACCGTGACAGGGATTGCGTACCTTTTTCACACGTCACTCGGGTTACAGCAGGTTTTTCATGTCTTTCAACAGTTCTGGGTCAACAACTGTCAACTCCTGAATAACCTCGCACAGCGCAACATATCCATGGCGACGTGACGACTGAATCCACCCGATCAACTCGTTGTTATGCGTTTCGCTCGACATCTTCTCCAACCTCTTCACTTGGCTCTTGGTTAGTAATCCCTTCTTCTGCAACCTCTGCCTTAATTCGACACCGTCAAGATCTTTCAATGGCACGTCGATTTTCGCCACATAGTCGGGGTGGTTGAATGGGTCATCATAGACTGCATAAACATCAATGAAAAGAGCATGCAAGCAGCCATGCAGGATGCACTGAACACAGAATAATGACAACTTCACGATAAAGCTCACTGGAGTTAGACTTATTAATAACCGGCCGTCACACAGTGGTTGCAGTGCATATCGGCAAAGTGTTTCCCCAAGTGCGATACGAAGAATGAATCAAGCTTCGACGGCGCATTGCAAAGCGTTTCCCAAAGCGCGATATGAAGAATAAATTACCGTGTATTCTCTATTATAAGCACAGGTCTCCATTACTAACACAGTCTCTAATACTAGCACACTGTGAGCACCTTTCGAAACATTATAAGCACAGTCTCTATTATTAGCAAGGTCTTGGTGGAAATCAATGCGGCATGCATGATATCTAGCATGTATTTCTTCTTGCTCTGTATGGATGTATTGGTTGAAAAAATATAGGCGCAGTCTCCAATATAAGCGCGGTCTCCAATATAAGCACGGGATAGAGGGGTGTTGAAAAAATATAAGCACGACGCTTACAATAGAGAATATACGGTAGGTTCTGAATGGCTACACTGCCCTACCCCTATCGCACTAAACTGCCCTACCCCTATCGCACTACACTGCCCTACCCCTATCACACTACACTGCCCTACCCCTATCACACTACACTGCCCTACCCCTATCGCACTACACTGCCCTACCCCTATCACACTACACTGCCCTACCCCTATCGCACTACACTGCCCCACCCCTATCACACTACACTGCCCTGACCCTATCGCACTACACTGCCCTACCCCTATCGCACTACACTGCCCTACCCCTATCACACTACACTGCCCTACCCCTATCGCACTACACTGCCCCACCCCTATCACACTACACTGCCCTGACCCTATCGCACTACACTGCCCCACCCCTATCGCACTACACTGCCCTACCCCTATCGCACTACACTGCCCTACCCATATCGCACTACACTGCCCCACCCCTATCGCACTACACTGCCCTACCCATATCGCACTACACTGCCCCACCCCTATCACACTACACTGCCCTGACCCTATCGCACTACACTGCCCCACCCCTATCGCACTACACTGCCCTACCCCTATCGCACTACACTGCCCTACCCATATCGCACTACACTGCCCCACCCCTATCGCACTACACTGCCCTACCCATATCGCACTACACTGCCCCACCCCTATCGCACTACACTGCCCTACCCCTATCGCACTACACTGCCCTACCCATATCGCACTACACTGCCCCACCCCTATCACACTACACTGCCCTGACCCTATCGCACTACACTGCCCCACCCCTATCGCACTACACTGCCCTACCCCTATCGCACTACACTGCCCTACCCCTGTCGCACTACACTGACCTACCCCTATCGCACTACACTGCCCTACACATATCGCACTACACTGCCCTACCCCCATCGCACTACACTGCCCCACCCCTATCGCACTACACTGCCCTACCCCTATCGCCCTACACTGCCCTACACATATCGCATTACACTGCCCTACCCGTATCGCACTACACTCCTACCCGTATCGCACTACACTGCCCTACCCGTATCGCACTACACTGCCCTACCCCTATCGAACTACACTGCCCCACTCCTATCGCACTACACTGCCCTACCCCTATCGCACTACACTGCCCTACCCCTATCGCACTACACTGCCCTACCCCTATCGCACTACACTGCCCTACCCCTATCGCACTACACTGCCCTACCCCTATCGCACTACACTGCCCTACCCCTATCGCACTACACTGCCCTACCCCTATCGCACTACACTGCCCTACCCCTATCGCACTACACTGCCCTACCCCTATCGCACTACACTGCCCCACCCCTATCGCACTACACTGCCCCACTCCTATCGCACTACACTGCCCTACCCCTATCGCACTACACTGTCCTACCCCTATCGCACTACACTGCCCTCAGTGGCGGATCTAGGGGAGGGCGCGGTGGGCGCGCGCCCTCCCCTCAAACAGTTCAATTTTTTTTTAGTGCATGCACATGGGCAGTTGCGCAAGTGTTAAAGGGGAAGTTAAGGCAAAAATTAAAATTTCACCAGTTGTAGTCTTCGGGGTGCTGAGTCGAATGGTCTTGGTCCGAGGAAGCTGAGACGCTTCCTTCCTACTTGAATCCCAATCGAACTCGCGCACTTCCACCGAAACTGGGTGACTGCGCCCTACCAGATGGGGATTTGTATGCAAAATGTCACTAAAAGCGCCATTTCGTTCTTATAAAAGCACGGATGACCGCGATTGGCCCATATGTTGTACTCTTTTGGACGCTGAGTCGACTGGTTTTGGTCCGAAAAGGCTGCGAAGCAGCGTTCCTCCTTTATTCCCAATCGAACATGGTCGAACAAGTGGTCACGTGCTGCTGCGTACACCAGTCACCTGGTCACCGTGCCTGCAGGGTACAACTTACTAGCTTGTTTGACCTTTTTTGGGTGCAGTCCTGTCACTCGAGTTGAACTCGAGTTGAGCCTTGGTGTGAAAGTTGTCGCCTGCTGGCGTGGTGACCAGGTGATTTGGGCACCCAGGAGCACGTGACTGCTTGTTCAACCATGTTCGATTGGGAATAAAGGAGGAACGCTGCACCGCAGCCTTTTCGGACCAAAACCCATCGACTCAGCGTCCAAAAGAGTACAACATATGGGCCAATCGCGGTCATCCGTGCTTTTATAAGAACGAAATGGCGCTTTTAGTGACATTTTGCATACAAATCCCCATCTAGTAGGGCGCAGTCACCCAGTTTCGGTGGAAGTGCGCGAGTTCGATTGGGATTCAAGTAGGAAGGGAGCGTCTCAGCTTTCTCGGACCAAGACCATTCGACTCAGCACCCCGAAGACTACAACTGGTGAAATTTTAATTTTTGCCTTAACTTCCCCTTTAACATGTTTGCACATGCTGTGACAAGTAGTTTCTAGTGTCAGGTAAGAACGTTCTTCTGAACACGGAGTAGTTGTTCTCTTAGACTTTGGTTGACTTTTAGTTTTGAAATTAGTGTTCAGTTCACGAACTTGTATAGCTAAGTCGGTGAAGGGGATGGCGCACCGCCCGCCCAAGCGGCTAGGGAGCCAACAAACTCTCCACGGATTTTTCGCGAAGCGAACTTGCGCTTCGTCAGCTGCTCAGCCGAGCGATCCGTCTTTGGAAGGAGAATTCGGACCACCGCGAAGATCCTGAGATCGAGGTCTGCTCAGACTCTGATCTTCCCCAAATGGAATCCGAAGTAGATTCTGATGACGATGGTGGGACTGTCAGTAGTAGTCACTACTACTGACAGTCCCACCATCGGATGCGAGTCAGGAGCGTTTACCTGTTGAAACTATCGCAGATGACGACGTTGTGACTGTCACGAATGTGGCTGGTGGCACTGCTACGGAGCGAAGTTACTCGGATGCCGTTGATGCAGCTATTGGCGGTGCAACTCTCAGCGATGCAGAAAAGCGCAACATACTTGGGATCCGGAAGCCTGATAAGCAGACGGTGTTGCCATCTAGGGATTATCCCGACAGCCGCCGAAAGACCGGTACTTCCACTCGCTCGCTGCTACTGAAGAGGTTTGAGTGGCTTGCCTATTCCGGAAAGGCTGGCGAGGAAGGCTTTTTTTGTGCGCCGTGCGTCCCGTTTCCTACATTGCATCGACAAGGATCAACCCGAGGTGAATACCTCATCATCCATTCTTACTGCCGGACATGGCCATCCAAGTAATCGTATATTTTATTATTTTGCCATTGTTCTCGATCTCAGCATGTCTGGAGCTTTGAAGCACTATCTTTACACAATTCAATGTAGTACGGCTATGTTCTACTACAGCCAGAGTCCTCAATGAAGTGGTTGAAAAAGTGGGAGTCAGTGCATGTGCTAAAAATAGTAATTCTACATAACCGCTAAGCCTATGACGTAAAATAGCCGCTAAGTCGTAATGTGTACAAAATACAGGTACCGCATAGGTTTCCCTGTCATGAATATTACCCGCGCCCTCCCCTCAGGTGAACTCTGGATCCGCCGCTGGCCCTACACATATCGCACTACACTGCCCTACCCCTATCGCACTACACTGCCCTACCCCTATCGCACTACACTGCCCTACCCCCATCGCACTACACTGCCCTACCCCTATCGCACTACACTGCCCTACCCCTATCGCACTACACTGCCCTACCCCTATCGCACTACACTGCACTACACATATCGCACTACACTGCCCTACCCATATCGCACTACACTGCCCTACACATATCGCACTACACTGCCCTACCCCTATCGCACTACACTGCCCTACCCCTATCGCACTACACTGCCCTACCCCTATTGACTACACTGCCCTAACCCTATCGCACTACACTGCCCTACCCCTATCGCACTACACTGCCCTACCCCTATCGCACTACACTGCCCTACACATATCGCACTACACTGCCCTACCTCTATCGCACTACACTGCCCTACACATATCGCACCACACTGCCCTACCCCTATCGCCCTACACTGCTCTACCCCTATCGCACTACACTGCCCTACCCCTATCACACTACACTGCCCTACCCCTATCACACTACACTGCCCTACACATATCCCACTACACTGCCCAACCCCTATCGCACTACACTGCCCTACCCCTATCGCACTACACTGCCCTACCCCTATCGCACTACACTGCCCTACCCCTATCGCACTACACTGCCCCACCCCTATCGCACTACACTGCCCTACCGCTATCGCACTACACTGCCCTACCCCTATCGCACTACACTGCCCCACCCCTATCGCACTACACTGCCCTACCCCTATCGCACTACACTGCCCTACCCCTATCGCACTACACTGCCCTACCCCTATCGCACAACACTGCCCTACCCCTATCGCACAACACTGCCCTACCCCTATCGCACTACACTGCCCTACCCCTATCGCACTACACTGCCCTACCCATATCGCACTACACTGCCCTACCCCTGTCGCACTACACTGCCCTACCCCTATCGCACTACACTGCCCTACCCCTATCGCACTACACTGCCCTACCCCTATCGCACTACACTGCCCTACCCATATCGCACTACACTGCCCTACCCCTGTCGCACTACACTGCCCTACCCCTATCGCACTACACTGCCCTACACATATCGCACTACACTGCCCTACCCCCATCGCACTACACTGCCCTACCCCTATCGCACTACACTGCCCTACCCCTATCGCACTACACTGCCCTACCCCTATCGCACTACACTGCCCTACCCCTATCGCACTACACTGCCCTACCCCTATCGCACTACACTGCCCTACCCCTATCGCACCACACTGCCCTACCCCTATCGCACTACACTGCCCCACCCCTATCGCACTACACTGCCCTACCCCTATCGCACTACACTGCCCTACCCCTATCGCACTACACTGCCCTACCCATATCGCACTACACTGCTCTACCCCTATCGCACTACACTGCCCCACCCCTATCGCACTACACTGCCCTACCCCTATCGCACTACACTGCCCTACCCCTATCGCACTACACTGCCCTACCCCTAACGCACTACACTGCCCTACCCATATCGCACTACACTGCCCTACCCCTATCGCACTCCACTGCCCTACCCCTATCGCACTACACTGCCCTACCCCTATCGCACTACACTGCCCTACCCCTATCGCACTACACTGCCCTACACATATCGCACCACACTGCCCTACCCCTATCGCCCTACACTGCCCTACACATATCGCACCACACTGCCCTACCCCTATCGCACACTGCCCTACCCCTATCGCACTACACTGCCCTACCCCTATCGCACTACACTGCCGTACCCCTATCGCACTACACTGCCCCACCCCTATCCCACTACACTGCCCTACCCCTATCGCACTACACTGCCCTACCCCTATCGCACTACACTGCCCTACCCCTATCGCACTACACTGCCTACCCCTATCGCACTACACTGCCCTACCCCTATCGCACTACACTGCCCTACCCCTATCGCACTACACTGCCCTACCCCTATCGCACTACACTGCCCTACACATATCGCACTACACTGCCCTACCCCTATCGCACTACACTGCCCTACCCCTATCGCACTACACTGCCCTACTGCCATCGCACTACTCCTCCTAGTCCTACTGCTTGCTAGCTAGCTACTTCAAGCCTTCAGACCGGCCTGATGCCAGCTGGGCTGCCAAAACTACGGATAAAGAACTATGGAGCTGCAAAAGTCCCAAATGGCCTCTGCCTGTACAGCCTACTGCTCTTTACTTACCCACTGGATCAGCAGCGGATGCTCCTGCAGACGCTGATGCGGCCTCAGCAGTGCTGCGGAATTTGTCGACAGGTTCCAGCTTGGCCAATAACCTTCTCGCGCTGGCTGGTGGCTCGACTTTACGGATGCATTCAAGGAAGGTGTGGAAGGATTCGTCATCACCAGTGCTTAGTGCATTGAGCAATGCCTCATTCTGCGCTGCAGGGCCAATGTATGATGCAAATAGCTTACTCTGTGCACGCGTAATCAACTTCTTAGCCTCACACTGGCGACGCATATCATCTGGAGTTAGCGTGGAACCCAGCTTAGGCCGAAGTTCTGTGAAGACGTCACTCTCCCATGCTGTCATGTCAGAGAGCTGAGACTCGTCTGAAAATGTTGGCACAACACACACATAGAGAAACAGAATGGTTTCACATCTATCACATGACCGTGCCGGATAGGCATGTTGGGTTCAATTCCACTCAACTCCTGCATCTATGGGTCACAAGACGTCGGCCATGTTGGTTCCGCTGGTCACATGACATGATCATTTTCTACACAAATTCAGTCACATGACCAAGATGTGACCACAACTCCATACATTCCGTTCCTAAGTCTGAAGCTATTGACAAGCCGTGCAAAAGCAGTGTTGGGCTTAACACTGCTTCAGTAGAACCATCCGACACTAAGTTAGGAACAGGCCTGGCCTGGTCTTGACTTGATCCATCATGCAGCTCTACAGACTTGCGAGCGCCCGCTTCTGATGAACACAAGCCTGTGCATTGAACAGGCTTACAACTGACTCGCCGGGCCCCGCAGCGATACGACGGACCGCTTGCAGGGGCATCGGAACCGGTGCGGCAGGTGTGGCCAAAGTCTGGAATTTTATTTCGTCTTTTTCGTCCAAGGAGCTTTTGGACTAAATTAAAATAATGCCGGACTAATGTCGACTTGTCCAGCTTTTCAATACACTCTTATGATTCATGGACGAAATTTACAACCGGACGAACTCCCTTTCTTTGGAGTTGAATGAAATTATTGACCGACGGAATTTTCTGCCTGTGCAGTACGATGTATACGCGCGTCGCAAGAGAAGCACGCAAATCTGAAAATGCACTGGATGTGCACCCACAGATTTTCTCTTATAGCAACGATAGCGGACAAGATCAGAATGAGAGAGATCAAGACTTATAAACACCTCAACGCCCTGCCAGTTGCAGCAAGACTATAAATACTGTACATGTATAGGAAGAAAATTCCGTCGGTCAATAATTTCATTCAACTCCAAAGAAAGGGAGTTCGTCCGGTTGTAAATTTCGTCCATGGATTATAAGAGTGTATTGAAAAGCTGGACAAATCGACATTAGTCCGGCATTTAATTTAGTCCAAAAGCTCCTTGGACGAAAAAGACGAAATTAAATTCCAGACGAATATTTCTGCTTTTACAGTAAATTATAACCTCCCAAGAGTGTGCAACTCTGCATATGGGATGTCCGACGGCGAAAACTCACATCAGTTTCTCAGGTACGTTTTGTACTACGTACAGATGAAGGATAGCGTGCGCGCAATCCGAATATCTGCCATGATCATGCTCGGGATTCGCATACGCGCAGTGAGTTTCTGTCAGAGAATGTTTTTCATTACACCGCTGATCGCTAAGCACAGGCTGGAAACGTATAACTGCGACACTGCACCGCGTGATGTGAGTTTTCGCCGTCGGCGAACCCCATAGAAAGGATATCAGCAGTTGCACACTCTTGGGGGCTTATAATACTCTTGGTTTCAGCTGTGAGTGTCCCTCAAAAAATCTGCCACATCATGCAGGTGGCACAGGGAATGGTAAGCGAGACGTCATGTCGCCTGCATGCACAATGTCTCACCCCCTATTGCTTCAAAATTCTAACCAAAATTTGAGCCCATGAGCACTTGAAGAAAAGTCATACCATGGGAAAGCATAATTCAGTCTCTGCCCTATTTTCTCAAAACCCAGTGCAGGTGGAATCCCCCCCCCCCCCCCCCCCAAAGTTGCGCTATGGACCTTAGACACAGATTTCACGGATACTGAACTGACCAGCACAGCCTGCTCAACTGAACTGACCAGTACAGTGTACAGTGAACTTCGAATTACACTTTGCTAACTTCGAATTATCAGCACAAATCCAATGCATTTTCTATGTAAGTGGAATCTGTGGGACTTCCAATGAACCGGACGTGTCCAGTTCGAGGTTCAAATTATCAGAAATTTTATGTGGGAATCGTATTGACAGAAATCGGTCCTGGAAAACTTCTAATAATTAAGCACTATGTTCAAATTAAGCACTATGTTCGAATTATCAGGATTCCACCTATACATGTATTACACTGCGTAAGGACGCTGAGAGAGTGTACAAGAGACAACCACTATGGCGTACAGACTTCACCGTAATCTAAAGAAGGGCAGAGGCTTTCTGGAGCGTCATCTCTGAAATCAGGCATTCATTGTTGCAAGTGCCGAAACGTCGTGATATAACGGAACTGGTTCGGATGTCCAGCGCTACGGTAATGGGTGCGTCCACCCGAATTCCTTATTTTGTGGATAGTTAAGCGCACTGATAGAGCTTGGCTATCGTTACGGTGTTGCGACACACACTCACCATCCATATTTGGGATAAGAACAACAATGTCCCCGATCACTGTCAACAGTATGACCAATCACTGTGGCGTGGGTAGTTCCGGCTGACGCTGATGTCCCACCTGATACACATCAGTGGCCACCAGGACTCTAGCAGAGCACAATCTTGCTATCCTGATGCACACAACAGCACACACACACACACACACACACACACACACACACACACACACACACACACACAAACACACACACCACACACACACACACACACACACACACACACACACACATGTTCAGTCCAGTGCTAACGGGTTCGGGGTTGCTCGATGCAATGCACAAGTACGCAGCCCAGTGTCTGCAGAGTGCAGGTCCGGGGTTGCACAGCGCCCTGAACCAGCAGCGCACAGCACAATTACAGCATGAATGAATTATTAATTTTGTGTTTCTCAATCTTAAAGTCAGTACTCCAAGTAAGGGTAACATGAATGCAACTAACGTGTCCCCATCCCCACCCCACCGCATAAATCGACTTGAGGCCAACCATGAGGCTCTGCTTACCTGTAAAGGAGCATATTCAGTGAACTAATTGATGGCCCCAGGAACCCCCCTCCCCTGCCTTTATATGTCGCACCAATGTAGAACTAGAACTAGTAGAAGACCTTCCTACGCCCCTGTAAATAGTGTAATATCACTACAGCCGTTAGTAAGACCGTAATGCACTGGACTGTGCTCGATCAAAGTGGCCTACCTTTCGAGAAAATACGCCCGCTCCCGATTTACGATACGTCCTGGTTGGCTGGCTCCGAGTCCGAGTGCCTGGGACTCGGACGTACTACTACTAGACTACTGCTAGAATCCGAGATGATGTAGCGGGCAGCTAATATGGATCGGTTGATGGGACTGCTGGAGTACTGAAGAGGACCTATCGCTGCACTGCAAGGACCATTACCATGATAATAATAAAATTAGTCAAAATATATACCGTAAAATCCCGCCAGAGCGCCCCTACCTCCTCGACGCTGCGCTTCAGCTTTTCAGTCCAGGTGGGGAGGGGCGGATGGGCGAGTCCTACTTGCCGCATTCAGTGCTACATCATCAGTACCGGTACATGAAAAAGTACTCACCCTACGAAAACTGTTCGTGCATCCATCTAGCTCGTACACCGACCAAAGGCAAAGGTCAAGAGCCAGGAGTCGCGATCCTGTTCACTTGGCAAGAAAAAACGACATCGCGCGCGCTATGCTACGTAAGTAAGGTGCTCGGTATTTCACTACATGCAGTATACTCCATGCCTCCTAGATCCGGTATCCTGGCCGCGCCTATCTAGATACCGTATCTACCAACGGTGCAACGCGTGGTCGCGCGTGCTGTGCACGTGCACGGCAGACATTTTGTTGCAGTCCGTTTTCGGATGCGCATGCACGAGGAACAAGGAACTGCATGCTTCTTGCATGAGCTGTTTCGGATATTTCGTCTCCTGGCTTATTTCGCTTCGGCTCTGCTGAGACCTAGACCTCCTTTCACGGAATACTACTCAATGACAGGTGAGTTGACCAGTTCCCTTTGATTCATTTGCTTGTCTTTACTCTTTCACTTACGAAAAGTGTTCTGATTTTAGGTGGAATGCAATAAACAACGGAAAAGCTGACAGGATCTCTTTTCTAAATTTAGCTTTTCCGCTGTCGAGGCCTCCTTTTACGGAATACTCAATGACAGGTGATCTCTGAGTTGACCAGTTTCCTTCGACTCACTGCTTATGCTCACCCTTTCATTTACGGAAACGTGAGCTGATTTTATTCGGATTTAGATCCATTCGTATCTCTTTACCCTTTCCCACAGTGTCCCAAGAATGCGAGTTCACCTTCTGGACGGTAAGGCTTATGTTGCTGCTGAGGCTTAGATGTGTTGTCGAAATACTCATGTTCATTGTGCAAGCAAGGCACTGGTTTTGCTTCCGGCATTCCGTGTCCCGATCAAAGGGTAGAATCTGAATTTTACAGTTGCATAATATGTTGGCAGTTCCCAATCTGGAGGTAAAGGTTCAAGGACGCATTGACTGAGTATGCATAATTCGCATATCAGGGAAAATCCCCATTATGGACAGGTTCAGTGACTTGTTTGTTTCATACGAAACAAGCTAATGCAATAGGCCTTATGCACATTGTACAGATGCACGAAATCCCGTATAATCTTGTAGAATCCCGTAGACCCGGTTGGGTGTTGAATGTGCAGGACCCTATTGTGTTTACTGCTATTTCCACTATGAAATGGGCCATGAAGGCATTTCATACGAAATCTTTTTCCGGCAGAGATCTAGCTAGTCGTTAGTTCAATCCCAAAGTGAAGAAGGCTTGAAAAGTGATCGTTTGCCATGAATTGTGAGGCTAAATGGGTCAAACGCGCATGTATTGCACACAATGAACACCCAACCGGGTATGTACACACCTACGGCCATAGTACAGAACTTCGTACATCTGTACAATGTGCATAAGTGCAGTCTCGTCTCGTGAAAATCTCGTTTTTTATTTTTTTAATGAATTTATTTATTTATTGGGAACACAACCCTACAAAGAGACATGTGGAGACAAACACAAGACAAGACACATGGGATGTAGGGACGACGTGCCGATGTACAGGGAACAACTCGACCGACCAGGGGTCTCGGCGTTAGCGTTGCAACCTGGCATCGAAAAAAAAGGGGGGGGGTTGCATGGTCAAGTAGCAAAAATAATAATTTGGTGCGAGAAAGGGGCGCTAGTATTGCACCAAATAATATAAATACGTGTTATGACTAAACCAGAAGGGAAAAAAAGAAGAAAGAGAACAATAATCATAACAAGCAAGTACTAGTAGAGACTAGAGAGGTAAATACTAAATGGGTCTCAATATCATCGTCACAGGTACTGTGTGGACCACAGCCATCTCTTTCGGATTAGATCCTTACATACGTTGACCTTGAAGGTTTGGTGGCGTCTTGAATGAGGCATTGCGCGAAATCACGCGACACCTGTACATTTTCGATCTGCGGGATGAAGATGACGACGTCCATGCATCAGGTATCAGGGGGTAGTAAGATACTGGTATATTACTACTCCACGCCTCAAATCGTGCTGTCAAGCGTATGCGGGGGAGTGTAGCATGCCATCCCTTACACTTTCCAGCTCAGGGTTACCCTCGCTACCGTACCAATGGACGAAATTTCAGGGTCACAGCTTGCGCAACGGCTTTGTCCTGTGCGAATGGCCACTCGACATACTCAGCACAAATTTTCTATTGCATGCATGCACAACATGTTCAACTTTCGTATTTTTGGCGACTTTACCACCGTCGTGGAGGCTGGTTGGTGAGGAGCAGGTAGCCATCCCTTGTGGAATCAAACACATGGTTCCACAGTGTGGCTGATTCCGCAAGAGCCAGGTCCATACGAGGAACATTCGCTTTGTCTTTTGCCATCGAAGTAAGTCACTTTTCTTGTTCTCAGTGTTTTTTACGTTCAACGTTTCTGAGATTTTTGAATTATTCACTTTTCATTCTTTCATACTTTATTTCTTCATGTTCACTGCCTCACTTGCCTTCTGATCTGGAGAATGTGACGGAGGTGACTGTTGGTTACTGCCTGGTATAACGGTTGTCGTGCTGTTGCTGTATTTCCGTCCTGCTCGCGACGTTGTAGATCACAAACAATTTGAAATCACATGAATTGTACTTACCGTCGTGCGTGCGGTATTAGGAAACACTGTGCAGATTAGATCGTCGCAATGTATCTATATGTGTGTCTGGTCATCCTGTGCCACGCAAGAACTCCAACCAGACGCATTCGTCCTCGGCCCTGTTGATCGATTGTCCACTCGTCTTTCCTTGAAGAACGATCGATCAAAAAAAATCGAGCTCGAGGACTTTTTGCAAAAAAACGGCTGAAAAAAGGAAGAAAAAAGGGTGCTCAGAATGAGATTCGAGTAGAGAACCATGGTCCCAGCAGTTTATGTGGATGTCGCTCATAGATGCGCGATTTCGCGCAATGTTCGTGAAGCAGGAGGTCCGCAGGCAGGTTGATCCAGGGTGTGATGGCGAAGAAGGGGAAGGATCGCAGGAGGTAGTCAGGGGCTGTGCGAGGGGGTGTCCACTTCAGCTGGAAGGCATGGTGCATCTGACGTTTTTGCCGTGTGCACATGCTAGCTACGGCAGGGGGCTTGGTTGGTGGCAGCATGGCCTTTACCTGGGGAGGCCCTGGAATGTAGTGCAGCTTGAACAAGTATGACAGGGCTGCCACCATCCGACGAAGCTGAAGACTTTGGAGGATGGCTCCAGGTCCCAGGAAATGCAGGGCACGTTGCTGAACCTTGTCCAGCTGGGCCATGTTAGTTGCGGCTGCGCTCGACCAGACCAGTGGGGCATATTCAAGTAGGGGTCGCACGAATCCCTTGTAGACCGTCACTCGACCATGGTCGTCCAGGATGGGTGCTGCCTTTCGTAGGAAACCCAGCCTTTGTGAGGCGCGCAGTGCAACACTGCGAGTGTGCGCTCTGTAGGAGAGAGTAGGGTCGAGCATGACTCCCAGCAGCTTCAGGGTATCTGTCTCCTGGAGTGCTTCCCCTCCAAAGGTGACCGGTGGAGTGCAGGGGGGAATGTGCTTGCGATGTAGAGTCATGCGCTGTGTCTTGGCTGGCTCAAAACAGATACGCCACCTGCGGCCCCACTCCTCAAGACTGTTGAGGGACCCTTGGAGGGAGGCAGTGGACTGTTGGAGATTGTCAGTTGGCTGTACTAAGCTGTAGAGTGTGGTGTCGTCTGCAAAGCTGCTCAACTGCGTTCCTGGAGTTAAACATTGTTCAATGTCAGAGGTGTATAGAAGGAGGAGGCTGGGTCCTAGGATGCTGCCTTGGGGGACACCAGCCTGGATGGGTTGAGCATCTGACGTCTGGCCTCCAACCACAACGCGGATGTTTCGGTTGGTGAGGTAGTCCTGTAGCCATACAAGCAGGCGTCCGTCGACGCCGGCCTGCTTTGCTTTGTACAGCACTCCTGTGTGCGATACCCGGTCAAACGCACCGGCAATATCCACGGCGAGGACCTGGACACAACCGCCAGTACTTATGGTGTGGACCCATTCATGTTGGAGAGCCGTTAAGATATCTGCGGTTCCTCTACCACGTCGGAATCCAAACTGGCTGTTTGGCAACACCTCATGCTTCTCTAGATAGTTGACCAGTGGCGTGTTTACAATGCCCTCCATGACTTTCGACATGATCGTTAGAAGTGATATTGGTCAGTAGTTAGATGCCAAAGATCTGGAGGACCGCTTGTGAACCGGGACTACATGGGCAAGCTTCCATGCCCCAGGTTGCACACCAGCTAAGAAGCAGAGCTCGTACGATTGGATTTGTTTACTCGAGTCTGGGCTGTTTGATTGTGAGTAGCGCCGAGACTGCACTGCCCCAAATAAAATTGTGTGCCGGCAAAGCAAGAATTACAATCTGCAATCTGTTTGTAGTACCTGCAAGAATGTGCTGTACATAGGGACCGGCGGATTCTGCTCGAAAAGGTGGCAGATTCTGCTCGAAAAGCAGTGAAATTGGCAGAACCATACAAACCTTATGGCGGGCAATTCCTCGAATTCTGCTCCATTTTTTCATCCACATACCCAACATGCATGAAACTTACCAGAAAAAGTACCGAATTCTGCCAATTTTTCTGCCGGCAGAATCCGCCTGACCCTAGCTGTACATGAATCGTACTTCCTCTGTTGCTGTTTTAGTTGCTGTCATGTTGCTAAAGAAAGGTTCAGTGACTCATTTGTTTCATACGAGGCGAGTCAATGAGTCGGTCTGGCTTAGAACCTTTTCGCTGTAGAAGAAATCTATTCGTATCTATTGGAGAAATAATTGCATTCATTGGTTATAAAATAGGGTTAAGATAAACTCACAGAACAAAATACCATCGGTCCCTTGGTGTTCGTCCTAGGCTAAAGAGGTTCGACTGTATATCATTCATACTCACCAAAATATGTATAACACTTTATTAAAAGTAGAAAGGAAAAGGACATATGGAACGAGTTAAGAGTAACTCTCCACCACTGTAACTAGATACAATATGCAGTCAGAAAGTGCAACAACTAGGCACAAAACTGACAGAGTACTGAGACATTCGACGTCCTGACACCTAGCTTCAACACATCTCCGTAGCGCTAACCGACAGCCTTCCAACTTGGAAGGTTCAAGGTTATGGAAATTTATTAGTGCCTTGTTTATCTCTCAGTACCTCCAACCATAATATCCCTGCCCCTTACATGTATATCCTCAGGATCAGTGTAGTTGTTGGGACGAAGTGTCTGGCTCAACAATGTATTTGTCAACATGTTTTAAATACATCGTAACATGTTTATTTTTCCTCCTTTGCTGTGTTGTTTTTTGACAATCGTGGACTAACACTTTGAAGTCATTGAACTACTTCCAAGAGCTGTATCGACGTTAACATGATTACGATTTCAGTGCAATATTATGGTATGGTATGGTATGGTATTGATTTATTTGAATTCGGTATCTCAACAGTACATTGTACAACTTGGGAAGATCCGATGACCTTATCACGACAAACCCATGACTACAATTATAAACACAGAATCAACAAAAACATCTGCGACACAAAAAAGGGCGAGCACCTTTGGAAAAGGGCTAACAGCATGACCAGCGTATAAAAAAAAAGTATCACCACCACTACTCACATGTTTCCAATGCACAAGAACATGATTATGCAAGTGCCATTTTCTGCAAGAAAAGGCTTGCATAATTATCAATGCGTATAATACGGTATTGATATGATGTAGAGGCCATCATTTAGGGCATTCGTCGATTGGTGACATCAAAAACAAGAAATTTAGCAATAAAAACTGCTTTATGGCAGCTTTCTAAAAAAAAGTTATTGTGTTCTAGTACTGGGTCGACCGGTCCTTTATAAAATTGCTTCCAAACTGGCCTGTCTAAAAAGTAAGAAATTAACGAAATGTGATTTCCGAAAATTTCACACAAAACCTCACAATAATCCCACACAGGATAAAAAGCGAGAAGACCTTTTCCCCTCGTATAGCCCTTTCCCAAAGGTGCTTGCCCTTTTTTCGCCCTTTTTGGCCCTTTTTGGAAAAGCCCGTTTCTTTCGCCCTTTATTGCGTTTTTGGTGAATATCGCCCTTTTTTGAGCTTTTTGAGCTGAAAAAGTGCTAAAATCTGTTTGCTCATGCATGCCATCACAGTTTCCGAGTGCTCCATGGGCCTTGGCACGCCGCTTTTTGGGGGGCAACAAGAAATTAGTTGGTGAAGCTTGTACACAATGCCGTAAAAAGTGGGTTTTTTTTTTACTTTACTTCCTGTTTTGCCTTTCGTGGACCCATAAATGGAAGAGTTCGTATTCATTTCTCAGCTTGGGTTCATATCTGAACATGTTGCATGGCTATATTCTTCACTGAAAAAGAGCACTTTTTGCCTGTTTTCACTGAATAAAGAGCACTTTTTCAGCATATTTTGAGGGACGCGAAAAGCACTAAGTGCGAATTAAAGGAGCACCTTTGGGAAAGGGTTACCCTCGTAGCCTCTTTACCATGAGTCCAAGGCAATTTGGAAGCAATTTTATAAAGGACCGGTCGACCCAGGACTAGAAGACAACAACTTTTTTTAGAAAGCTGCCATAAAGCAGTTTTATTGCTATAATTTCCAATGGGGTCGAGCACGCGTCTGCAGTACAGTACGGTATCACAGACTGTGACAGAGTCATATGATCGTACGAGGATACAATCAATCACGTCCCTGACAAGAAGTCAGGGAGGGGCGGATAGGAGAGGCGGGGCGTTCTGGCGAGATTTTACGGGTATGCATGTCGAGAATAGAGCGGTTAAGTCGCACGTTTTTTGCCCTTTTTCAAAACGCGGTGCAAATCTCCCGTTACGTGTAGTTTTTAGAGGTTAAGTTATGACGGCGTCAGGTGGTTTTGGGCGTTCGGCAACCAGCCTGTATAAGAGAATCGCATCGCTGCTGGCTGACAGACGTAATGAACCATATTCACATGTCATGGCATTTGTCAGGTGCCGCATTTCCTTTGCCCTCCTAAGGTCATGTATAATTTGCCTTAGAGGGTCTAGAACATTATTTGGAAAATATCAACAAAGAATGGATCAACAAGAGCCTCCCGCCACGCTGGCGGTTTCAGAGGCTGCTATTGCTGTTTAGTAATTTTTTATTATAATATTTTTTAGGGCTTTGTTATGTCATCGTATGTATTTGTGCAGGCGTTGTGGCCGGATTCCCAGTTCGTGGCAACTACTGTACACACACCCTCTCAACCGGGTCACTAATCACCATGCTGTACACACACCCTCTCAACCAGGTCACTAATCACCATGCTGTACACACACCCTCTCAACCAGGTCACTAATCACCATGCTGTACACACACCCTCTCAACCGGGTCACTAATCACCATGCTGTACACACACTCTCTCAACCAGGTCACTAATCACCATGCTGTACACACACCGTCTCAGCCGGGTCACTAATCACCATGCTGTACACACACCCTCTCAACCGGGTCACTAATCACCATGCTGTACACACACCCTCTCAACCGGGTTACTAATCACCATGCTGTACACACACCCTCTCAACCGGGTCACTAATCACCATGCTGTACACACAACCTCTCAACCGGGTTACTAATCACCATGCTGTACACACACCCTCTCAACCGGGTCACTAATCACCATGCTGTACACACACCCTCTCAACCGGGTCACTAATCACCATGCTGTACACACACCCTCTCAACCAGGTCACTAATCACCATGCTGTACACACAACCTCTCAACCGGGTTACTAATCACCATGCTGTACACACACCCTATCAACCGGGTCACTAATCACCATGCTGTACACACACCCTCTCAACCGGGTCACTAATCACCATGCTGTACACACACCCTCTCAACCGGGTCACTAATATGCTAATATGGTGTTGTTCCTGCATCTCTGAAGATTGCGGATGTTCGTCCCCTCTTCAAGTCAGGCGACAAAGCTGTCGCTAAGAACTATAGACCAATATCGTTATTACCAATAGTTTCCAAAGTCCTAGAACGGGTAGTCCACACGAGACTCTGTAAGTTCCTCTCCGGAAATTCCTTGTTCCCCGCAAACCAGTTCGCATATCGCCCACTTCACTCCACAGAAGATGCCCTGACATTGGCTGTAGACAGATACTTGGAGGCAGCGGATCAGCAGCGCCATACAGGTCTTGTACTTGTCGATATGAGCAAGGCCTTCGATAAGGTCAAACACCAAATTTTGGTTACAGATCTATTTCAGCTTGGTATTACCTCAACGGCTCTCAGTTGGTTCATGAGCTACCTAACTGACCGCCGTCAGCGAGTCGTCCTGAGCAATGGCCAGTCGTCCGCCCTCTCTCCCTGTGAGTGTGGTGTTCCTCAGGGAAGTGTGCTGGGTCCTCTTTTGTTCTCCATCTACACAATGGAAATAGAACAGATCACAGCTCCAGCCCACTCACAGCTGTTTGCTGATGATATCCTGCTAGACGCCATCAGTCAATCCGTCGAATTCTTGAATTTAACCCTCTCCCGTTCAGTCTCCAACCTGGCCAACTTTCTGGAAGAAAGAGGCTTAATACTAAATCCCTCCAAAACCCACGTTCTAGCCCTTCATGCGTCTCGCAGGCAGCCCTTGTTACTTAACATAGAATGCAATGGAAATCCCCTAGCTCAGACCACAAATGCTCGATATCTAGGTCTACATCTCGACACTCAGCTTCGGTGGGAGACTCAAGTTGCAACTATTACACGGAAGACCTCCCAGAAACTGACGGCGCTGCAAGCCATTCGCTCCTGCTTAACTGAGCAACAAGCCATGCTATTTTACAGATCGTTAATACTACCGGACATGTTGTATGGATCTAATGCCTTCTTCTCGGTTCTCTCTGCGCACCAACGGCATCAGCTTTCGGTCCTCGACAAGCGATGTATCCGCTGCGTTGCCAACCAGCCATTCCCCTCCCACACAGATCCCATCTACACCCGTCTAGGCCTCATCCCCATCATCCAAAACGCCCACTGTAAACTCCGCCTCCTCATGCTTCGTATCCACACCGCCAGAATTAGTAATCTCCTGTCCAAGCGCCTACGTCGCCAGACTGAAGGCGTCACTCGGATCAACGATCCAAATGCGTATGTTGTCCCTGCCACCAGGCGAGTCTCTGGTGACTGTCGGCCGCTCGTTTCTGCTGTTAAATTATGGAACGCCCTGCCCCAAGAGTTCAAGTCCCTCGCCTGCCATAGATCATTCAAGAGACTTTTAAAGGTTTATTTTTATGGTTAGCCAGCATCTAGGCTTGGACTTCGAGTCGTGACTCAACTGTGACTCAACTGTGCTTTCTTCTTCTTTATTTTTCTTTTTTTTCCCTTTCTCTTTTTTCTTTTTGAGTATTTGCAGTCTGTGTTTTCTGTGTTTTTCTCTCTTTCGTGGAGGCTTGCTTGTTGTATCCTTGGCTCTCGGCCGTTACTTTATCGCCATCATAATATTGGGCACCATTGCCCGTTTGGTCTGCGATACAAAATAAAATTTCAACAACAACAACAACAACTAATCACCATGCTGTACACACACCGTCTCAACCAGGTCACTAATCACCATGCTGTACACACACCGTCTCAACCAGGTCACTAATCACCATGCTGTACACACACCCTCTCAACCGGGTCACTAATCACCATGCTGTACACACACCGTCTCAACCGGGTCACTAATCACCATGCTGTACACACACCCTCTCAACCAGGTCACTAATCACCATGCTGTGCACACACCCTCTCAACCAGGTCACTAATCACCATGCTGTACACACACCCTCTCAACCGGGTCACTAATCACCATGCTGTACACACACCCTCTCAACTGGGTCACTAATCACCATGCTGTACACACACCCTCTCAACCAGGTCACTAATCACCATGCTGTACACACACCCTCTCAACCGGGTCACTAATCACCATGCTGTACACACACCCTCTCAACCGGGTCACTAATCACCATGCTGTACACACACCCTCTCAACCAGGTCACTAATCACCATGCTGTACACACACCCTCTCAACCGGGTCACTAATCACCATGCTGTACACACACCCTCTCAACCGGGTCACTGTGTGTCGTGCGCAAAAGAACGGTACATGCAGGCCACTGTAACAATCTCAATGTCCACGTGAAAACGAGAGAGTCACATCCCCTCCTTTCCCCAAGATGAATGAATCTAGGGTGAGAGATTTGCAGTTTGAAGATACCATGTGGCAGTGCTAGGAAAGTAGAAAATCATATATATAAATGGCTGCTTTGGAAATTGCGGTGCCTTGAAAAATGAAATAAAAGGTGCTTTGAAAATAGAAGTACGAAGGCAAAGAAACAGTAAAAATGAAAAGCAAGTGCAGGAATAAAAAACGAGCAGAATGTGATTACGCATACCGGTTCAACCGGCAACAGCAATTATTTGTGAAAATGGCTGCTGTGAAAACAGCACTTCCTTAGAAAAATTAAAGAAGTCGCCCTTTGAAAAAGCATTGCAAAAAGTGAAAAAGGGCAGCCAAAATGTAGAAGGATAGGCAGAAATGAGGCCGCGCAGAAGCTGATAATTCTATGAGCATACCGGTTCAACCGGAAAAGAATTAAAAAAAAGTTCCGCTATTCGACATGATGACGTCGGACTAGTGCACTGCTTTTCCAGCAGTGTCTAAGCTCAAATAGTCAAATACGGACCTAAAGCGAGGTTCTAAGTCACCGAGGTAGAATGTAGAGATAATATGTTTTTGAGAATAAAAAGAAATTGAATGACAATTCAACACAACTCAGACAATCTATCTAGACTCTACACATGGGTCAGGTACTGTGCATGGAGCGAAGGGCACGCGCGGGGAAATCCAGCATTCTGGTTCCGTGCCTCTTTGCCCCAGCACGCGGGGCCCATGGTGCTGCACTGCTAAGGAGTGAAAAAATACTTTGTGATCATGTACCAATAAAAGGAGCTAGGTAGAAGCTAAAGGAGAGCAGTCTCTAGCCCGTCATGTAGCAATTGAAAGGCCGAGAAGAAGAAGAAGAAGAAGAAGAAGAAGAAGAAGAAGAAGAAGAAGAAGAAGAAGAAGAAGAAGAAGAAGAAGAAGAAGAAGAAGAAGAAGAAGAAGAAGAAGAAGAAGAAGAAGAAGAAGAAGAAGAAGAAGAAGAAGAAGAAGAAGAAGAAGAAGAAGAAGAAGAAGAAGAAGAAGAAGAAGAAGAAGAAGAAGAAGAAGAAGAAGAAAGGCATACTCAAAGGAAGTAGTGCTTACGATAGCGAATGCAGGAGGCAAATGAAGAATATCGCGACTTAATGAGTGAGTGGGAGCGAGAGACTGGGTGAGAGCAAGAGCAAGCGAGAGTGAGAGAAAGTGAAGGAGAGAGCTCAGTCTAGAGTCTGAGGTGAAGCAGAAAAACGGACAGAAAGACGTACCGGCAGACAGACAGAAGGACTCACAGGAAGAGAGAGAGAGACAGACAGAACAAATTCTCGCCGCGATCCAGTGTTCATCAATCATGGCCACCATCACCATCATCACCATCATCCTGTGTCCATAAACAAGAAAACAACAAGACGCAGCAATAACTACTTGTACTAAACGTACACAGGGCAGAACAACAGAGACCAAAAATCCTTCTCGTGACTCCGAGTTTCGTGTTTCAAAAAACACTCATCAGACGAATGATGAGTGTTTTTTGAAACACGAAAATCGGAGTCACGAGAAGGATTTTTGGTCTATGTTGTTCTGCCCTGTGTGGTAAGCTCTGCCCCTTTTTGAATTTGAAACCTACTAACTTTCTAGGCGATTGGATAACACACGTCCATTTTCGGAAAATTGTTATGCACAAAATGATCACAGATTATGTGGTATAAATGCTGGCCCAAGGTTCTTTTTTGAAACCAGAGGTCAATACTTTTGAACACACAGTAGTGGTCTCTTGGCAGTGTAGAAACGTGTGCTGGTTTGTTTTTGGAATCAATGTGAGTGCACCGAGCTGGGGTCGGATTTCAGTCGCCACCAGTGTAGTGAGTATTAGAGCGGGACAGCCATGACGTGAACAACACAACAATGTATACTGTACACTGCATGGCAAATTTCTTTTTTTTAATTCACGGTTCGAGTCAGACTCGGCTAACTGTTAGAGGCCGAGTTTTCCGCATCCGTAGGAACACCACCACCCTTCAAGGGTCAAGGCGCAGATGCAGCTCCCGAAGCGGTGGGAGGTGGGAGGTGAGGAGATCAGCTCACCAGCAAAAAGGTCAAAGACCGAAAATCCCATTCATTGACAACTGAGACGACAATTTCAGGCATGCCCTGTTACCAGGGATACCGCACAAAGCCAAAGGCTTGACCCTCTATGCGATAACAAATTATACACATACGTATGAGCGGTTTTCTAGGACACAACAATGCTATCAGACAGAAGAACAGAATAGTCTCCAAGAAGCAACATGTCAAAATGCCGATTACACGGCCAGCCCTATGAATCTTTTTGCCGAAAAAAAGACAGTTATTGCAATACCCAACGCCGTCCAGCCTCTCGACCGTCAACAGTGTCCACTCATGTACTGTTTTACTACTGGCATTGCGTAATGTGCGGACAGACTGGCGAGAAACAACAACTCGCAACCAAGTGGAAACAAAGCGGTTGCTTTGGATAGGGGAGAGCCGCACAGATTCAAACATCTGTATAATATACACCAGGCTGTGCACGAGGGAGTGAGATTCAGAAAGTCTCTCGGCTCCAAACGCACGTGCGTTCCGAGCATGTAGAATGTACTAGAAAGACATAGGAGCACGTTTCCAATGGACCGTGACAGGGATTGCGTACCTTTTTCACACGTCACTCGGGTTGCAGCAGGTTGTTCATGTCTTTCAACAGTTCTGGGTCAACAACTGTCCACTCCTGAATAACCTCGCACAGCTTAACATATCCATGGCGACGTGACGACTGAATCCACCCGATCAACTCGTTGTTATGCGTTTCGCTCGACATCTTCTCCAACCTCTTCACTTGGCTCTTGGTTAGTAATCCCTTCTTCTGCAACCTCTGCCTTAACTCGACACCGTCAAGATCTTTCAATGGCACGTCGATTTTCGCCACATAGTCGGGGTGGTCGAATGGGTCATCATAGACTGCATAAACATCAATGAAAAGAGCATGCAAGCAGCCATGCAGGATGCACTGAACACAGAATAATGACAACTTCACGATAAAGCTCACTGGAGTTAGACTTATTAATAACCGGCCGTCACACAGTGGTTGCAGTGCATATCGGCAAAGTGTTTCCCCAAGTGCGATACGAAGAATGAATCAAGCTTCGACGGCGCATTGCAAAGCGTTTCCCAAAGCGCGATATGAAGAATAAATTAGGTTCTGAATGGCTAGGTGACAACACGGTGAAACGCAGGATCTGCTGGCAGAGTAGAGATAGCAAGTAACTCTGCCATGCAGGATTAGCCTGTACAAGAGCCCCCCCCCCCCTCCCCATCCTCCTGGTGTAGGAGAGAGTTGAGTGCCCTAACATCCGACACTAGGAACAGGCCTGGCCTGGACTTTGTCCATCATGCAGCTCTGCAAACGTGCAAGCGCCCGCTTCTGATGAACACAAGCCTGTGCATTGAACAGGTTAACAACTGAATCGCCGGGCCCCGCAGTGATACGCTGGACCGCTTGCAGGGGCATCGGAACCGGTGCGGCAGGTGCGGCCAAAGTCAAAACAATAAGTTTAAATAGTGATTATTGGAGCAATGAAATCTTGTACTGTAAAGCAACTTATTTTCGCTGGCGATATCATTTCGCTGATTGGTACCAACTGGCCAAAGTAAGTTGCAGGCCAAAGTTTGTCACCAAGGGAAATCATGCATTAAAGAGGCATGGCTGCATGTGAAAGCAACAGCTACCGATCGTTTCTGTCTAAACCCCAATCGGCCAAAGTTTGATGATGGCCGAAAAAGTTTCAATTCGAGATCCGCCAAAGTTTCTCACCGGCCAAAATTCGTTGATATACAGTAGGCTATTTTGGCACAATTTATCAAAACCTTTCGGCTTTCCCAGATGGAGAGCCTTTTCGTGGGTCTTTTCATAGGCATACAAATGTAGGATACCTTCCAATGCCCCTGGCGTGTTTCACCACTGTACTGTCTACAGCACATTTAGCAATGTGTGCAATGGCAAATTGTGCCAGCTAGGAGGTTGTAGCTGGTCAGATGAACCACTACATGAGCGAGTAATACTGACAGTACTAAAAACTACTAAAACAATCTGCGCGCACACACACACAAGCACGCGCACGCGCGCACACACACACACACAAACGCGCATGTATGCACGCACACACACACACACCACACACACACACACACACACACACACACACGCACACGCACACACACTCACCACACACACACACACACACCCACACACCCACCCACACAAACACACACACACACGCGCACGCACGCACACACACACACACACACACATCGATTCAACTAAAATAACACACACTCCATATATCAATATTGCTCTAGCATAGCGCTCAGCATGACATAGTGAACCACATAATGCTGCAAGGCTTACACATCTTCTTGGGTTCCTCCGGTCCGCTACTGAAAGTAGAATGCACAAAGGAGAAAAGAGAACGTACCTATAAGTTACGAGTTATGACTAACAGTCCACCAGGGTAACGAGATGTATACTTATCGGCCCTTTCTTCTTTCTTTTTAAAGTAACACTATTGGCTCAACATCCCATTTTTAATCAGCATCAAGAAGAGGTTGAAGATGCATGAAAATGTTACGTGCATTCATGGCCAGTAGAGGCAGTTTGATCTACTTGACATGCAGAAAATTTCGTCGGTCAATAATTTCGTCCAACTCCAAAGAAAGGGAGTTTGTCCGGTTGTAAATTTCGTCCATGGATCATAAGAGTGTGTGTATTGAAAAGCTGGACAAATCGACACTAGTCCGGCATTTAATTTAGTCCAAAAGCTCATTGCACGAAAAAGACGCAATTAAATTGCAGACGAATATTTCTGCTTATACAGTAGTGATCCAAACACCAGAGTGCTGAGTCCTGAGTGGCAGACTACACACAAACAGAAGTGACGGGCGACTGCTTGTGCATGTCAGTTCAAGTTTCCATGCACTTGGGATGGTCCTCACACAGCGTCACATTTCCTGCGTCTTTTGCAGCATACAGGATAGACTTCATCACTGCAGAGTCCACTACTTCGTGAGTTTTATTTGTACAATACATGGCAGGCGTACTCAGAGTGCCTCGCAGGACTGCGAGAGGCTGCAGAAGACTAGGTTCAACCTTTCTGGACAGCCATTCACCAACGGTGGGCTACACGATGCTGGAGGAACTAGATACCAGTGAAAACCCAAGATTTGTTTGCTCCTGGACGCTCCGACGTGTTGTGATATCTGCCAGGTGCGCAGTAACTAGTATTTTCATCGCTATAGCGAGGACGCCGCCGATCGGCAAACTCGCGCTCACAGCCATCACCAGCCTCTCAACACCATCACTTGGCATCCCCCAGAGGTATAGGAGAAAGCCACAACAGCTCACAACAAACAACAGCTAAGGACGATGGAAAGAGAGCATGTCAAAAAGAAGATTAACAGTATGAAGTAGTTCAAATGGTTTTGAACACTCGTACCACCAACTGTACCGCTTTCAATAAATCGTGACGCCATTTTGTTTGAACACGCATATCGCGGATTACTGAGTACTTACTTGAACGACGGCGACATCAAGATCAGCGGAGTGTGATCAAAGAAGCCGAGGCAAGGCTGAAACAACCTGAACAACGACTTGAGAGATGACGACAGCGACGCAGGGTCAAAAATGAGTCCAGTGAAAGCGACGCAAACTGAACTCTATCTATGCTCATTCCGCCAACAGTTTCTCTTGTAAAGACGCTGTACATAGGCTGAATCGCCTTTGTCCAGTGATTTGCAGTCGATACAAACTGTTCTTGACCTGTTCTAAGCGTTTTCTTATCCATCAAAATCCATCACGAAGTTTTTGTTAACGGAGGAAGTACCTCCAAAGTGCACACTATGCTCCGGCAACTATGGTACAACACACAGCTGCTGGCGGCACGGGCAATGATGGCCAGTGGAGTGAGAGGCTACGGAGAGAGATTAACAGGTCAGCCAGATACTCACTGCCGAAGCAGGTATCTTGGCGGACCCAAGAGCGGTAGTCACGTCCTAGAGACACAGACCACAGCTCTGAGTAGCCGGAATTGGGAGTGGCCAGCATTAGGCAAAGCCCGATTTTGCCAGTGAAGCTTCGATATTCTGCCGCAACATTTGGCTGGCTCATCGTCGATATTTTTGCGTTGCATTTTTCCAGGCCACTCGATATTTTGCTTCCTTTTTGCTCCAAAATATTTGTCACGTGTGGGAAAACTGACCGAGACTCGGCGAGAGCGGGTCAAGTGTTGGCAAAAATGAGAAAAAGTGAATCACGTGTCGGTAAAACTGTGCGAAAATGAGTCACATGTACTGTATACATGTAAGTTTAAAATCTCCCAATTTCCAGCGAACGCACCGATATTTCGCTCCGTTTTGCCAGCAAATTCCCTTTCAAAATTCTTCGATATTACGCTAGCAGAATTGCTAGCAAAATCGGGCTATGCCTAGCCAGCACCCATTACGTACTTAATCAAAGTACATGAGTGATGTGCAAGTGGGAGGTCAGGTGGGTGGGTGAAAACCCAGAGATCTGGCCAGACTAGTCGAACACAGAACGGATCGAAGGAGGGAAGAAGAACGTCCCCCCTGCCTTGTTGAGTGACACGTCGAATGCCATGTGTAGTGTATGTGCTGATGATACACTCATGGACATTTCTCACGTCATCATTATCGTATTGACGTTAAACCATGCGCAGATCATTTTTGTCTGTCTGCCTTTTTGAATTGGCACACGGGTCTCCTTGTTCTTGTTCCGTTGACATAATTTACTTGCAATTGTAGTTGGTCTTCTTCTAGTCTCCATGCAATCAATCATAGAATAAACCGAACCCCGTCTCTAGCTGAGACACTACACCATGATGTAGAACGCCATGTCGAAGGAAGCTTCATGTCGCCTGCGCCAATTATTATACTATTGTTTGGTGGGCGAGGTTACCGTGACGTACAACACACGTGACCACATATGGTACGCTGATGCGGTCACGTGTCAGCAGGCATGCAGCGGTATTGCGAACGTCTGATGTGCTCCGTCAGGTGTAGACCAGGTATGCATTGGGGGTCGATTCACATGGCTTCGCCAGTTGTGTGGATTAGACAGTTATCTGGCGCTTGTCTTGATCTGTTTCATTCAGAATCAGATCTTCTCTTGCGACGGGCGTATACATGGTACATGGTGTGTGTGTGTGTGTACGTGTGTGTACGTGTGTATGTGTGTGTGTGTGTGTGTACGTGTGTATGTGTGTGTATGTGTGTATGTGTGTAAGTACGTTGTGAATGATCCCCCAATCTTTTTGAAGTCACTTGAGTTTTTTCTTCGCATTCTTGAGACCATGACCGCCTGCTATTGTTTCGTGTATCACAAATACTCACATAACTAGTTGCGGTCGACCACCATGCAAACCGTTCTGTTCCGACGGCCTGACCCCGGGCTTGACTGGACAGCAAAACATACGCGTATGTCAGAATACGCGTGCACACACACACAGGTGCAGCGCGCGCGCGCGCGTGCACACACACACGTACACACAAACACACATGCACACGCGCGCGCGCGCACACACACACACACACACACACACAACAGTTGTCAACTTGAACATACACACATACATGTACACACATTACCTGCAACACACAGCAACTTGCGGTACGGGGAGTGCCGGCCAGCGGAGTGAGAGGCTACGGAGAGATATGGGTGGACACTGCCGGAGCAGAGTCTTGGCGGAGACAAGTATGTACAAGAGTCTGCATCCGAGGGATGGCGACCGAGGGCCCAGAGTAGCCGGAAATGAGCGTGGAAAACACCACTTTTATCCACTTTATCAAAGTAAATGAGTGAAGAGAAACGGGAGGTGGGAGGGCGAAACACTAACGAGCATACAAGAATGATTCGCACACAGAACGGATTGAAATTAATAGGGAGGCGAGCTCTAGCAATTCACGTCGAATATCGCGTCGAGTGAACGTCGCATGTCGCCCACGTTGAGCGCCACACACAAAATCCACGGTGAGCGCCACATCGCACGCCGCCCACATCGAAGGCGAGCGCCACGCATGGATCACGTTCAATGTCAAGTAGAGTGCCCAGTCGCATAGAGTATCACGCGTGCATGCACTATGTTGTTTGGGAGACATGGTCGCCGCGACGTGATCGTATCCCGCACCAAAACATCACAGCATGCAGCAACAGCACTATCACACATAGCAGCATAGATTGAGCGGTAGTACGAAGCTGTGTGCACCCATTAAAATCTGCATCATCACCTTAATACTATGCACACCCACACGCGCACACACACACACACACACACGCACACACACACACACACACACACACACACACGCGCCCCCCCCCCCCCCACACGCACACACACACACACACACACACATTACATCTACCCAATGCTATAGACAGCAAGCTGTTTTGGCCATAAGGGCCCCGTCAGTCCAGCTACGAGCTGTAAGTAAGCCGAGCTACCAGCCACGGTGAAAAGGTGGCACCACAGACATTAAGTTAGCTTGTTGTCCTAGCGCCAGAGTGCTCTAACTACGGAATGTAGCGAGCGATGCGCAATGCAGCCGCACTAGAGCAGCCTACCGAAAGTGCTTGGAAAATAAGGTTTACGTCAGACTCAGATAGACTGCCATGACCTGGCAGCCCTGAACAGCTTCTGAATTCATGCTAGAACATCCAGTGCAGAACGGGCCAAGAAACGCAAGTGACAGGGTGGAGACTTGGACAGCCCGAATTGCCCAGCATGTAACCATAGCAACACACATGTTATGTGCTTAGGGACAGGCCACTGTTACTAGCTACTATTGGGCGTCGAATATTGAAATGAATATTTTGTTCGACTTTTTTTACCTGCAGGAAGAGTGGCTAGGTATGCTGGGGCTGATAACACTTAACACGTTTCACTTTGACAAAACAATCGGTAACCTCGGACAGCCCCTTACCTGATTTCTGGGAACAAACAACTGCAACATTTTCTGCAACTGCAACATTTTCTTCAGGTAAGAATTTCGATGGATCATTCGCCCATTTTCGGAGGTCCGCCATTGGCGTTGTGTCGCATTTACGCTCGTCCCGGAGCTTCACAGCGGTATTATGCTTTTTACCACCGCCGACGTGAATCCCTACAACATAGCCAGTAGCAGAGGCCGTCTCAGCTTCGTCTTCTTTGGGCAGACGGAAGACGGGCGAGCCACTTTGCCCACCGGTAGCATCAACAAAGTAGTGAAGCTGATGGTCGTGGTTTGCAAACGTAGCAAGGCGGTCCTCCTTAACCCAGTATTTGCAATCCTTGGCCGTCTCTTCTATGCCACCATAGCAGGTGTAGACTGGGTATCCGCACATGCGGACGCCTTCCTCCTTCTTGCACTGAGGTGCAACGCCAAGCTTTTTATCTGCCCATTTCACCAACGGACTAACTTTGCTCGTCTTGACCGCTATTATCCCATAGTCGTGTAGAAATAGCTCGTTAGTCTTCTCCGTGGCGTGTTCCTTGTACCAGTTAGGAACGATCAACCCGCCATGATCGTTCTTGCGGGATATCTTTTCGCTGGTCAGGGGAGGCGCGGAGAGATCTTTGTAGATTCGTACCCAGAGCCAGTCGCCGCAATCGTTGCAGACCAGATTATGTGCGGCAGTGGCGAAGATGATGTAATCCTTGGTAGCTGCACTGTTCAGATCGCTGAGTAGGAAGCACGTTCCTTGATAAGATTTCCCCGTTGCTTTGTCGCAATGGCCGCAGCCGACCGCCAGAGCAAATATGGAATGAAAGGGACTGGCCGTTTCAGCGGATGGCTCGGCCACGGTCACTCGCTCGTCCTTGCCCGGCGTTAGGCAATGTTGCGGCTCTATCTCTGCAGCTGTAGCCATACTCGCGCCTGGTTGGGCCATGGCAGAAGATTGCCCCTCCGCCATTATGCTAGTTCAGGTCAGCGCCCAGTTCACGACTCCCTGCAGCTAGCTGGCTGTGCCGATAACAAAAGCTTGCACGTTCGCGTTACCATGTGCCGGTGCAGTGGTGAGAAACACCACCGCCGGCACCGGTCACACATGCACTTTTTTTGGCAGTTCCGCCATGCGCCAAAGCGTAACTTACGCTTCCGCCGTTGCCTCGGCAACGGCGGAAGCGTAAGTTACGCTTTGGCGGAAAGTTTGGATTTCGCTACGCCAAAAAAATGCGAGCGGAACCTCCGCTTTCGCGGATCCTCTTTGGCGGAACCTGCATGGTGATGGCTTTGGAGTTTGGTGTGCTACTTCTGCACCAAGTAGTTATCATGGTTATGGTGTTGTTTGGTTGCCGTTTGGTATTTAGTTTTCATATTGTTCTTCTTTGCCAATGAACTATACGTTCTGGAGATCTCGCAAACGATACTGCATCGTTATGAGTGGATAGTTGGTGAGAGAATCCGTCTCCCAACTCATGGGCCCCGATCGCGGATGATCTCCAACTCTCTCCTTCCAGTCTCTCTTCAAGCAATGCGTCCACCAGAGTATGCAACACTAGGACTGCAACCAGGGAGTAGTAGAGTACTCTACCACACCCTCACTGCAACGGCAGGCATCCACGCAATCGCTGGGGTCGATGATGGATCATGGAGGAGGCAACGACACCCTGCTATACAACAATTTGATATTGATGTAAACTAAACTAATATTCAAATACACCCGCACTGGGCCGCATTGAATGTGCCCCAAATCCACGAGTGTACTTGACAGGAGACATTCAGCGGCCTGTCAGCGATCCACGATAGCTCTACTTGTACAAGCGAACGTCGCTTCAACTCGGACAAGAACATCTAAAATTTCATATGGCGTGCTGCATTTGCATTCCCTCCGCCAAAGCGGAGCGTTGAGGAGCACGATGGGGTTGATAGAGTTTTATCCGCCGTAGCTTGCGCGGCGGGAGTGTCGTAAAGTGGCGGGTGAGCGACAGGCACAGCGCTTGCGTGCTCTTCCCTGTCTTTTGCGTACACTAGGGCTGAAACGATCGGGGATTTTCACGTATCGATTACTTTTTAGCTTAACGATCGAGTAATCGATTATAATCGTTAGCAAACAGAGTCATAATTCTGTGCAAACATTACTCTGTTTCCACAAACTATGGCTTCATAATACCAACAAATCTGCATTAGTGAAAGGGTAGCTCCGAAACATGGCCGTTTCGAAGTCAATTTAACCTCAGAACATGAACCATACCCCTGGCAACTGCATACTCCCGGCGGAAACTGATTCAAACTTCACAAAACGAGGGTTTACAGTACTTTCTGGACACAAATTTAAAAAACGCAAAATAATCGTAATCGGTAATCAAACGAGTACTCGATTATTCGGTAAATGATCGTTTCAGCCCTAGCGTACACCATGTACTAGTGTGTTTCTGTGATAGCGGACTGAAGAAGAGTTTTTTATTTATTTATTTTTTTACTGAATACCACAGTACCATCAGATGCTGCACAGTGGGGGCGGTGGCATATTGGATGGAAGTGGGGGCGGGGCAAAAGTAACTCCTCCGACCAAAGGTCTCGGGATCATCGTTACTCCTGTGCGCCGATACATAGGAGAAAAGAAACATGTGCATCCAAGAGGGAAGCACCGGCTTTGCAAACGATAATGGGGAGAATTTGAGATTGAGATAGGACAAAACAGTAGTAAAAGCAGTGCACCGTAGAAAGATGGAGTGAACTGATAATCGGATTTTAAGGCTGAGCGAAGTGGATCAAAAAGGGGTAGAGGGGAGCTGGAGTGCGGTCAGTATAATTAGGCTGGTGTGTTGGCAGAGATCATAGCCTGTCTGTGGCCCGTGTTTTGCAATATATGTATGAAGCTATTTTGTATAATAGTATGTTCCCATTCCGTTTTTGCTTTGGTGTAGCCCTGAGGTTGATTGCTTATTTTATTTCTACCCTTCCTCTCTCCATACTTCTGTCCCCCCCCCCCCCCCCTCTCTCTCTCTCATTCCTTCTGTCGTCCACATGATTGTATCAAAGGAGGCGAAATCGCCTGTTTGTGGTGCGACGTTAAATAAACTTCTACAACAACAACAACAACAACATGTACCAGTCACCTGGTCACCGGGCCGTGCCTGCAGGTTACTTACTAGCAGGGAGTCGTAAAATACCGCAACCAGGAGTGCGCGCGCACGCGACAGCCACCATGTACCAGACTACCAGCGCAAAGCGTTGTAGGCTGCGGAGAGCAGGGAGAGCGAATGAGACACTTCGCCGTGACCCAGGTGAGCGGCTGAGCGCATACATCTCGTAACTCAAAGACAGAGTCAGTGCAGAAGCGAAAAAAGCACTGTCTTTGAATGAACAAGACGTTGGATTAGTTCCTGAAAGTCACCCTACTTGGATTGGTTGGAACTAGCTTCTTTGCTAACTGTAATGATTTTGTTGAGGAGCGGTTTGAATTCGTTACTTTTCACGACAGCCTGACGCCAGCCTGACTTCTGGCTTGCAGTAGAGCTCTCCTTCCGATCCTGTCAATGGTCTCAGATTTGAAAGAAAAAAAATACTCGAACAGTGATATTATTATTCTATACATCGCTTGTGGAAGGAAAGGGCGAGTGCTGGCGATCACTCAGTCTTCGCAAGTAGAGAATGTCCCTACTGATTACCAGCTGAGAGACAGCTATTCTGTGCTGTGAAACGAAGGGACGATTCTTGAAGTGGAAGAACAATCGTACTAGATGTGCTGATCTACTTGTATGCAATGTCACCCACAGTGTGTACAAACCTGTAGGCTAAAGCCGGTGTTACACTGGGGTTTTCTGGATCTTCAAAGCACCAGAAGTAGTATGTGTACTATTGAAAGCGCCCATTCCGTCTTGGAGGTGTGCATCACATTGACATTGTGCATGCGGTCTTTTACTAGTACATGTGTTTGGTCAGAGTCTCATCTGTGTGTGTGTCTGTCTCTCTGTTTGCTTGTGTGTCGGTGTGTGTGTGCGCGTGCGCGCGCATATGTGCTTATGTGTCTTCATGTGTGAGCAGTGTGTACTTTGAATGTGCCGTGCACAACTGTTTTGTGTGTGTATGCGCTTGCAATTGCCTTGCATGCGCTTTGAACATGTGTTCGTGTACGTGCTCCGCAGGACTTGTGATTTTGCCTGACCTTTGAAACCAATTGGACTGCCTGCCCTGGCAAGGGACTCTTATTGCTTAGCTTCTTGTTATGGCGGCATCAACAGTAGCACGTAACGCCACTCGACCTGTCGTTGCTACACAGCGGCTGCTTTCTCGCTCCCACTGTATCAGTTCGGCGTCTTGCCCAGCTGCACCGTGTAGCTGTGTGGTTAAACAGCATACCGGTGCTCCCTGCTCAGTAGCTGTTGTCAGTACCAGGAACTTGGTGAGTGTAGCGGACACAGGTAGTGGCGAGTACACTGCGTCGCTGGTGACACACCGTCACTGGCAATGCCCACTGCTCACGCAGTGCAGCGCGTCACTATTCCGCTCCACCACGTGTCACAACCGCAGCGTTGCAAGGGCTGCTAGCGCAAGTGCAGCGTCTCCAGCATGCTAGCAGGAACAGCGCAGCAACGGTGGCGGAGCACTGAGCCCGGAGCAGAGGTCCCGATTGGCTTCCGCTTGTCATATGCTGTGCGCTGCGATCGGGTCGTTGCTCAGCACCATCCCTTACTTGCTGCAGCAATGTTCCCGCTACAATGCTTACCCGGGTGTAGCCAGCAACGGACTGCGATCTAGTGTATCCATATTCTCCACGTGTACATTGGTGCTTGATGACATCAAGTCACTGCTTCCGTCATCGAATACTAAGAGAGATTTCGCACAGGCTGTGTCAGCACTTGAAGAACATTCAGAGCTGCTCAGGGATCACGCGCAGCTTTTTTAGTCATCTACGCTGTCGTGCAAGTGGACAAGACTGGCGACCTGATCGTTGATCATACTCAGTTTCCGGACGACTTTCTGGACACTGCTGAGAGTATGGAGCGGAGAAGCTTCTATGGACGGTGCCTCGGCCTTCATGTAAGTCACTGTGAGAAGTAAGGTGACATTTGTATGTGTGCTCTGCGACCGTAGAGTACAATAGCTGTCCGTGGTCTTTTGAATACTCCTACCCGATCCCCCTTTGGTGCGTCCATGGAGCTATAAAGCCGAGACCTCTGGTCGGCTGAGCTTAATGGGCCCCACCACCACATGCATACTCCATTATTCACCCCAGTGTCTGGAGATAATGTGGATTTTGTAGAGAAAAAAAGAAGAAAAAACATCCGAGTTTCAAAAAAAAAAAAAGTTTTAGCATGCCATGTGCGGTTGACGTTGACGATTTGTTCTGTACCATGCTCAACACTCTCTTTTTGCTGCAGAGTGCCAGCTCTGAGCCTTCTAAGGCAGTCATCATTTACTTCCATGGTGGAGGGTTTCTGGCGCAAACGTCACAGTCACATGTGGTAGGTCATTGGAAACAAATGGGTGTGCTTTGCTGCCATGCTCCATCCATTTCTCCGCTGCCCTAGCCAATAAAAAGATACTGTATCATGTGTGTAACACGGATGTGCACCAGGTTTTCATTTGGCCCCATATACAATAGTACATTGCTGCTCCATGACATCCAGTCGCGTCACTCAAGTACGTGCCGGGCGTTGCGCAGCCCTAGACCTGCGAACATTGGGCTGCGAAATGGTGCAAGGCGCAAACTTGACTCACGTGACCGGATTTCATTGAGCAGCACTGTACTTTAAAGTGCTTTGCTGTGACTTTGTCACTGTCTGGTTAGCTGTGATTTTGTCACTTTCTGGGTAGCTGTGTATGCTGTGCACAACCGGATTTCATTGAGCAGCATTGTATGGTTTTGTCACTTTCTGGGTAGCTGTGTGCACATCACCTCAAGCTTTGATTTTCATCACCTGCAATTGAAACAAAACTGCGTCGCTTCCTTTGTCCTGCTTTCTTTATCTGATGCAACGTTGGTGATGGATGAGGACAGAGAGCTCTGTGACTAGAGGCAGGTGTTTGGTGGCCGTGGACCGTGTGACTTGCCTTTGCCCTTGATAGTCTCCTTAAAGTCATCGGAATCCACTCTCTCGGTCTCTCTGTGCTCGCACTGCTAGCTATGCTGTGGATGTACTCCGCAACGCTGATTGCTCTGTGAGTACCAGTTCATGGTGTTCTTCTCTTGTCCTGTCCAGCACGCCAGAGTATCACCCGAACACCGGTCACCTGTCACAGCTGCAGTCGGGCATCCACCAACGTCATGCCACCATCCTGAATGCTTCGCCGGCCTACCTCTCTCCACTGCTGGCCAGTGATGAGATGCTGCACAGCTTACCATCGGTTGCATTGCTGGTAAGCCACTATAGCACACATGGCAGTACGGTATGAGCTATGCATTCACATACCAGTAGCTGGGGAGTGCTAATTCTGTACTTATAGTATTGACAAATGTGATCGAATCCATGTGTTCAATGCATTCTAGGTTGCTAACATAACAAACCAGACCAGACACGGTATGGACTCATGATTGTATGTAGGTGTGAACAAGTTAGTTTCTGGAAATGTTGTGGTGTTTGGTTTCCGCCCAACATTGTCGATCTGCATGTTTGCACTAGCGTGCAGCTGAACCAACGCAGCCGAACCAACGTGCCTTGCAATGCTTTGCTAGGCTTTTCTTTCACTGTATCTTTTTGGTCACATATAATACCGTACACTTTTCTTACTCAACAGAATCTTAGAAGGAAGAAGGAACGGTCGGTTGTTGTCTTTGGCGGTGTGTCGGATCATAGTGCATGCTACTAGGCGCCATTCGGTTACAGCACTTTTTGGTGCCGAAACCCGGGACTCAGGAGTTTGTGTTGTAACTCGGATTAGTCGGGCGAATTGGGTAGCAGTGCGAGATGGCCAAAGTCGAATGCTTCTTGAGACCGTTCCGCGGGGGTCGGGACGACCTGAGCAAATTCTGGGCGAAGTTCTCAGTTGTCGCGGACTTGCAGAAGTGGGACTCGGACGAAAAGAAGATGGCGAATCTACCGCTCTATCTCGAGGGTGAGGCGTTCACCGTGTGGAACGAGATGGCGGCAGCGGATCAGAAGAAGCCGGCCGATGTGAAAGCAAAGCTGACCGCCGCTTTTGGGATGGCACCGGATCAAGCATACTCGATGTTTACGTCCAGGATCTTGCGGGGAGACGAGTCGGTGGACAACTTCGCAGCGGACTTGAAGATGCTTCTCACCTTGTCTGGTGAGCAGGTTGATGCTGACGGGAAGAATAATATAGTGATCGGGCAGTTTCTTTCCGGGCTCCCCTCTCAGTTTGCGAAGGAGCTCCGTATGAGTGGAAAAACGGACACCATCGACGATTGCGTGGAGTACGTCAGGCGGCTTAGAAGCGTGGAGCGATCGATGAAGCCCGGTGTGGCAGCAGTGAGCTACGGTGCTCTAGACGATCGGGCTCCATCAGGCTCTTCCAGGATGACCGCTGCAGCAGGTGCAGGTCGCGACTCCGCAAGACGTGTCCTGTGTTACAAGTGTGGTCAAGTTGGCTACTTTAAGCGGAACTGCCCTGCGAGCACGAGTAGTGGCACCGGTAGCCACAAGCAAGCCAAACACAGTCAGCTGACGTGTTTATTCTGCGACGAGGCTGGGCATATGATGAGAGATTGTGCGGAGTTCAAGGCCTTCAAGCAGAAGAAGCAGCGGGGTGGGAGTGCAGCCGCTGCTCCTGTGCACTCTGGTGATCATGGTGACTCCAAGGTGTTATGCCTGAGCAGTGGAGGTGACAGTCTGCCACGGATCTTTGTGGACATCAAATGGTCCGGCGGTCCAAGCAAGCGTGTAGTAGCTGCTGTGGACACATGTGCATCCCGCTCCCTTGTAGCTAGCGCCCTGGCAACCGACCTAGCTTTGGATATCAGGCCTACGTCATCGACAATTAATGCGATCGATGGCAGTCCGGTGGATGTCCGTGGCGTCGTGGAGTGTACAATCTCACGGCTGGATAGTGCTGTGGTTCGCCTACGTGAGACCGAGACTGACATGCTGGTGGTGGACGACCTGTCTGTCGTGGAGGCTGATGTGCTGATTGGAGTTAACAGCATCGAGACTCTGGGTGGTGTGCATATGCAGTATGACGCAGGAGAACTGGTGGGGGTTGTATTCGGGACCGTCAATGCTGCATGCCCATTGGTACTGGCGTCGAGCACCCCAGATGAGCATCCATCACGCCCCGAGTCGGAAGCACGAGCCGTCGCTGAAGACTTTCACCACGCGGACGTGGAGAAGCTCAGCAATGGCGATGTTGTGCTGTGGGCATCAGATATGATCCTCCGGTGGAGTACGGCTGACAAGGCGTGAAAGGTGCGGTGGCAATGGGCGGACAAGACGGAGCCGACTACGTGCATCAGGTCAGGCCTTGGAGAGTACCCACGATCCAAGCTCTCCAAGGAGCAGGAACAGCTATTTGGAGATGAGGTTGAAAAATGGCTCGGCAACGGCTGGCTAGTGAAGCATGACGTCGAGAAGCATGGTGAGCCGAGATGTGTGCTGCCTCTGCTTGCTGCTACGCAGGAGCATAGGGCATCAACGCCAGTTCGGCCCTGCCTCGACTACAGGCTCCTCAACCAGAAGCTGAGGTCGCACCCTGGCACCGACGCTCCGGCATGTGGCGAGACACTACGGAGGTGGCGTCAAGCGGGCGTTCCGCAAGCGTATCAGCTGCTGGATATCAGCAAAGCGTACCTACAGGTACGCATTCATCCCGATTTGTGGCGTTATCAGTGCGTGGTGTGGCGTGGCGAAGTGTACGTCCTGGAGCGGATGGGCTTCGGGCTGTCCGTGGCTCCAAAGGCAATGGACTTGATCGTGAAGTGGGCCACGCGTGATCTCGCTGGCGTAGACAACTACGTGGATGATCTCTACGTCCCAGAGCAGCTCGTCGACCGCACCAAGTCGCGGCTCCTGGAGTATGGCCTGCCAACCAAACCGGCTGAGCCAGCCGTGAGTGCGCGTGTGCTAGGTCTGCAACTTCAGGCTGATGACGAGGGGAGTGTGTCGTGGACGCGTCGCGAAGGTGTGTCTCTACAGCTACCCGACAAACCAACGAAGCGTGAACTGTTTAGTTGGTGTGGCAGAGTGATTGGGCACTACCCTGTGTGTGCCTGGCTGCGCCCATCGTGTTCGTATGTCAAGCGCCTTGCCTGCACGTCAGAGGTGGCATGGGATCAGGCTGTACCGGAAGCTGTCTTGAAGTGTTGCCGCGACATTGTTCACCGCCTGTGCAATGATGATCCCGTTAGCGGAGTGTGGTACGCTGACCCAACGATGGGTACGTGGCGAGCGTATTGTGACGCATCCAACCTGGCAATTGCCGCGGTGCTGACGCAGGATGGCAAGGTTGTCGAGGATGGTTCATGGTTGCGAGACAAAGCAGACCAGCGTCATATCAATGTGGCGGAGCTCGAGTCGTCTCTGAAGGCGCTGGATATGGCCATCCGGTGGGACGTCAAGAACCTGACCATCGTGACCGACTCGAAGACGGTTGCTGGGTGGCTGCGCTCGGTCTCGCAGAATACTCATCGCGTGAAGGTCGGGGGTCTCCACGAGTCTCTCGTCCGTCTCCGCCTGCAGGTGTTTCAGGACACTGTGGCTGCTGCTGGCATGACGGTGTCCGTGGAGTGGGTCCCCTCGGAGTCGAACGTTGCAGATCGGCTCACCCGCGTGCCGACCTCATGGCCTCCCTGTCGGGAGGAAGCAAGTGAAATCGCAGCAGCGCTACCAGCAAGCTCTATGAAGGGGCCAACGTCGATACAGTCTATCCGCGGGTGCCAAGCAGTAGATGCGGACGTGCAGCTGACAGTGACACAGCTACAGGATGGGAAGCAAGTGATGAGCCAGCTGTACAAGAAATCGAAGGGTCAGCTGCGTGTTATTGATGGCGTCCTGTACCTCAGTCGTGTGGACCCCGTCGATGGTGATGTGATCGTACCGGTCCTGCCTACTGCACTGCAGAGTGAAGCCGTCGGTGCTGCTCACCGCAACACCGGACATGGTAACTGGGAGACCATGTGGGGCAGTCTTCGGAAGTGCTGTCATTTCCCACAGATAGCGCACCGCTGCCAGGAAGTCGTCCGAGACTGCGGGACGTGCCGTGCAGCGAACCCGTCGCGAGGAGAGCCCAACCCTCCGGCAGCGAGAAGCGACCTACCAACCAGGCCGTGGGAAGTCATCCAGATTGATACGTTAGAGCTGGGGCCCAGCCGCAGTAGTTCCTACCATTGTGTCCTCGTGTGTGTGGACATGTTCACACGGTGGGTGGAAGTCGTACCCCTAGCCCGCCATGATGGTGTCAGTGTCGCGGAGGCGCTTGTTGGTATTTGCACCCGGTTTGGCCCACCAAGCGTAATTCGATGTGACAACGGCACGGAGTTTGTTAACTGTGTGGTGTCGTCTCTGCTATCGATATTCGGCGTACATGTGAGGCATGGAGCTGTGCGCCACCCTCAGAGCCAAGGGGGAGCCGAGCGCTTCAATCGCACGCTGCTGGGTCTTATCCGCAAAGTGGTCGAGTACAGCAGCGATTGGCAGACAGAGCTGAGCATGCTGCTCTACCACTACAGGGTGCGGCCGCACAGTGCTACTGGGATTTTGCCATGCGCCGCAATGATGGGATGGAAACCACGCAACCTCCTGGTCGAGCGCGAGGAAGAAGACCTCAGTTTGTCAAGCTGGGTTGAAAGCTTGGCAGAGAAGACGGCACGTGTGCGAGACCTCGTAAACGAAGAGCTCTCCCGGAACGACACAGAGAGCGTGATCGAAGGAGCAGAGTACAGCGTAGGGGATGCGGTGCTGTTACGTCGGCCTTCCCGGAGCCGCAAATGCCTGGCACCGTACGAGCCTGGGTGGCGCATTGTTCGCGTTGTGTCGCCGTCAACAGTTGTCATCACTCGGGCTGCCGATCCACGCTCAGCCGAGAAGATTGTCAACGTGGAGATCATCAAGAGGGATGTCGCCCGTGACATGGCCCAACCAACAGCGCCGATGGACGACAGTGCAGCGGCTACAGATGGTGGTTATCTGTACCAGCCAGCATCAGTGCTGCCAGGCCCTGAGCCCAACATAGGGGATGGCAGCATCCGCATGTCACTGCGAGACAGATCTGCCATTAGGCCACCGCAGCGCTATGGCTCCTGAAACTGTATGTGTGCCGTGTTATCAGTCTACCTTGGCGCGTGCTTAGTTAGGAGCAAGCTAGCAAATGCAAGACCCATTACGCATTTTGCTGTTCTCTTGTTTAGCTGTTGGTGGATTGTTGGTTCTTTTCTTTGGAGAACCTTAGTTTTACGTTTTAGTGCAAGTTCCCTGTTTTGTTGTGTTACCAGGGGGAATGTGTGATCGAATCCATGTGTTCAATGCATTCTAGGTTGCTAACATAACAAACCAGACCAGACACGGTATGGACTCATGATTGTTTGTAGGTGTGAACAAGTTAGTTTCTGGAAATGTTGTGGTGTTTGGTTTCCGCCCAACATTGTCGATCTGCATGTTTGCACTAGCGTGCAGCTGAACCAACGCAGCCGAACCAACGTGCCTTGCAATGCTTTGCTAGGCTTTTCTTTCACTGTATCTTTTTGGTCACATATAATACCGTACACTTTTCTTACTCAACAGAATCTTAGAAGGAAGAAGGAACGGTCGGTTGTTGTTTTTGGCGGTGTGTCGGATCATAGTGCATGCTACTAGGCGCCATTCGGTTACACAAACTAGCCTATTGATCAGGAACTGTCCGCAAATACACCCCTGTCCAAAACTCTTTCGAGAAGGAACCTTTCCGATGCCCCGGAAAACCCAAACACTGCTATACCACACGTAGGTATGTGATTTGAGTATTTGATTTGAGGATTTGAGGATTTGAATTTGATTTGATTTGAGGATTTGAGTGATTTGAGTGATTTGAATTGTGACTAGATGCAATAGTCATGTCCATGTAACTAAATTAGGCAACCTTACAACATGTGCAATGTTGGAAGTGTGTTTCACCAAAAAGGAGACCAAGAGTAGAGAGTCTTCTGTGTAGTCTCTACATGTGACATGATGAGCATGTAAACAACCTAATTCTGAAGTACATGCACATGTACGTACTTCACAGGATCTGCTGGAGCCACAGAGTCAGAGGTCAGCAATGTTGTGACAGGCCCTGGCCTGTAGCTCTGGGTCTGGGTGTGAGGTACAGTCAGACATCGCTTATCCGGATCCCTCGCGACCCGGAAGAAAATAGCTGGCTACAGATTTACAGCATACGTGATGCATCCAATGTAACCGGTGTTCGGTTATCCAGTTCCCTCGCCTATCCGGATATTTTTGTGGAAAACGGATGTGTGCGGTTAAGCGAGGTCTGACTGTACCGTTAGCATTTTCAAGCCTTTCTGATCAATGCAAGGAGCAGTTTGTGTGTAATGAGTAGCTATGTATGGAGCAGCTAGTCTGTGTGTAATGAGTAGCTGGCCATGTAAGTTCCATAGAAAATCGATTGTGCCTGAGACATATTGCGTGTCTGGGAAGGGGTGTTAATAGAGAGGTTAAGCTTTACGTGACACGAAAGTTCAGCTCGCGCGTTGGAAAACAACGCGAGTGACCTGCAGCTCACGTCGAAATTTGGAGGTTTACGCCTAATTTGACGTGATATTGCGCATCACTTCAGAAACGAGAGAGCTTGGAAGCTCAGGGCCCTACGCTATGCTTTTTTTCCTACCTCATCGTACATGTTATTAGAACTGATGGAAATGTTTTTTTCCGTTGATTCGCCGCATCATTGTATTGCAAAAACGTTTCGATCAGTTTAAATATGAGTTAGGCAAGAGTATTAATTTTGTAGAATTTATTTCAGATTGTTTTTTTTCTCTAATTTCATCCACTTCTGGTTTGCTCCTTCTTTTCTTTTTGATCTTCTTATACTGTACATCAACACAGTTTGGCCGATCTCGAAACGAAACTTTTCGCCGTCATTTCAAAAAGAAATCGATCGGTATTTTTTGCTCTCACATGCATCACACAGTTTCCATGTGCGCAGCTGCAGTAGCATGACACGAATCAGCACGATTAAGCCTCCTATGCTCATTTCTTGCATTTGTGTCGTCCGACGTTTCCTGGGACCGGCGCTGACTCTGCCAATCACGGGCGATCTGGAGTCGACGAGATGTCTGTCCTGACGTTTCCTGTGACCGGCGCTGACTCTGCCGATCACGGGCGTTCTGGACTCGACGGGATGTCTGCCCTGACGTTTCCTGTCACCGGCGCTGACTCTGCCGATCACGGGCGTTCTGAGTCGACAGGATGTCTGCCCTGACGTTTCCTTGGACCGGCGCTGACTCTGCCGATCACGGGCGCTCTGGAGTCGACGGGATCTCTCTTCCGACGTTTCCTGTGACCGGCACTGAATCGCCCGTTGACGCTTATTTTGGGGACGACGGGATTTCTCTTCCAAAGTATGTTTTTGCTGACGCATCCTATCACCTATTTGGCGTCTATTCTAATTTAATTCCTCCTCGCCTCACTATTTCTTTCCAAATCTCCCTCTATATCAGGGAGTCGTATACATAATACGACGAATATTGGTACGGTACGGGACAGATACGGGAGCCAGCAAATATTGTGGACAGCTGTTATGTACAATCCTGTAGAGCCTTTGTAGTCACAGATACGGGACAGATACGGGAAAGATACGGGATAGCTCCAGGCGTGACACAAACACACAAACAAACAAACACCAAATTAAAGCTGTGTGGACCCTGGCTAGCGCCAGACGTTACTGAAGTAACGTCTTCTGCATAGCTACGGGAATAACGTGCAGCTTAACCTCTCTCTAATAGTCAGTCATGTGAAGTGTGCACAGAGCACCTTGGTAAGCACATGTAGATCATCTACATGTATGTGCTGGACCCTGCTAGGAATGGGAAGGTGGGTTACTAGCACCCCTTCCACAGAGAGTAGTGTGCAGTATGAGCTGATAGAACTTCCATGACAGCGACCTCCATTGGAGAAGGACCCCTGCTGTCTAGTGGAAGAGTTGCCTGAGGCTCAGCCGTACTTCTTATCGGTATCTTTGAGTACAAGAACATTTCAACATGCTACATTATTGTGCTCCTTTGTGGGTGTTCAAGTAAGAAAGCTAGTTTCTTTGCCGATAGATTTCTTCGTGCTAGCTCTTACTCTGTGTGTGTGTGTGTGTGTGTGTGTGTGTGTGTGTGTGTGTGTGTGTGTGTGTGTGTGTGTGTGTGTGTGTGTGTGTGTGTGTGTGTGTGTGCCAGCTAGTTCAGTTGGTGGGTACACTTATGCCTGATTGTGTTGGGTACTGTATAGCAGGAAATTTTCGGACGGAATTTATTTTCGTACGATTTCGTACACAGCCTCTTTTGTACTAAAATTAATTCCGTATTAAAATTTGCTGTTATGTACACTATACATGTACATGCGTGCCGCATGCAAATACGTGCATTTAGCATGAAGCACTGTACGAAAATAAAATCCGTACGAAAGGTCGAAAATCAGCTTTGTCCGAAAATATTTCCGTCCGAAAATTTCCTGCTATACAGTAATGTTGTACTTGCCACCTTTGTTGGTTCCAGGGTTGTACACTTTCTATTTGAAGTACTTCGTATACATACCTGGTAACCATGGACTGCTTCTGGCTAGATTAACTCTTGTGTAATCAATGGTGCCAGTGATGTCTAAATCAGATCCAGCCTGATTTAGCCACCCGCACTAGTAGAAAGTATTACCTTCACTGGGGGCAGGGGTAACTGCAGTTGGATCCCAGGACGGATACCCTGATGCCGTCAATCCTTTTTCTGCACCTTGTCCTCACCCACTTACTGAGGTGTGGTGAGCCCATAAGTGGGATCGTTTTCAAGTCCACCCAGAGTTTTGGGTATTTCAGGGGGTGTCGGCCGTTGGGCGGTTCAATAACCAATTGAGTCATCTTTCCAAGATTCCTTTCGAGTCTCTCTCCCCTCTCCCGGGGAGACCCACGTGACCAGTTTTGGCAGTGAGCAACAAGTACAGGTGTGTGTGTGTGTGCATCTCTCTCTCTCTCTCTCTCTCTCTCTCTCTCTCTCTCTCTCTCTCTCTCTCTCTCTCTCTCTCTCTCTCTCTCTCTCTCTCTCTCTCTCTCTCTCTCTCTCTCACACACACACACACACACACACACACACACACACACACACACACACACACACACACTTTCTCTCTCTCTCACACACACTCTCTTTCTCTCTCTCCATCCGTTCTGTTGTACCTTTCAGCCAAGTTCGTTTGACCCACTCTTGGATGATTCCATTGTCATGGCGCGTCGTCTGCACGCACTCGGCAAGGATGTGACACTACGCCCATTCGACGGAATATCACATGGCTTCCTCAACTTCCACGCAGTCAGCCGCTTGGCGCGGCAAGCCACCGACGTGTGCATTGAGTTGATGGACGCAGCAATCAAGAAACACGACCAAGATGTTAGTCGTGATACAAGTAGTTCCTATTGCAGTACGAGATGTCACCACTCATGCGTTCTCAGTGCAGCACCGGACATTTGCCCATTGGCACTCATTTTACGAGTATTGAACTATTTAAAAAAAAAATATTATTATTATTATTATTATTCACACATATCCGCCGGATGAGTCCGCGTGGCCCATGCACCATGGGGACCCACGAATACAAGCCAGCGTATGTTCCCTCAGCGATACAAGCAAGCAAGCAAGCAAAGATTAATGAGAGCCCAGGCAGCGAAAACAAAACGAAGAGAGATGAGGACATAGCCTCGGCAACGAAAACAATTCCAAAGCGTAGCCAAGGATTGATTATGTGTGCATCTGGGTACGACAGTTAATACGGCTAGTGCAGCCGTACAGAGCGCAGCAGCACGAAAATACAAAAGTGCCACAGCAGCAGCCAAGAGTGTGCAAACACTAAAAAAGAATACCAGTTCATGAAAAAATTATTGTCGCCACAGGTAGACATTTCCGGCAAGAATGCATGCGTGCACACGAGTAACTTAGGCAGGCAAGCATGTCAGGGGTAGGCGTATTATTATGGCCAGGCTAATTAACAGTGCTGATGGATCATGGAGGAGGCAACGACACCCTGCTATACAACAATTTTGATATTGATGTAAACTAAACTAATATTCACACACCCTCTCAGCCGGGTCACTAATCACCATGCTGTACACACACCCTCTCAACCAGGTCACTAATCACCATGCTGTACACACACCCTCTCAACCAGGTCACTAATCACCATGCTGTACACACACCCTCTCAACCAGGTCACTAATCACCATGCTGTACACACACCGTCTCAACCAGGTCACTAATCACCATGCTGTACACACCCTCTCAACCGGGTCACTAATCACCATGCTGTACACACACCCTCTCAACCGGGTCACTAATCACCATGCTGTACACACACCCTCTCAACCAGGTCACTAATCACCATGCTGTACACACACCGTCTCAACCAGGTCACTAATCACCATGCTGTACACACACCCTCTCAACCGGGTCACTAATCACCATGCTGTACACACACCCTCTCAACCGGGTCACTAATCACCATGCTGTACACACACCCTCTCAACCAGGTCACTAATCACCATGCTGTACACACACCCTCTCAACCGGGTCACTCATCACCATGCTGTACACACACCCTCTCAACCGGGTCACTAATCACCATGCTGTACACACACCCTCTCAACCAGGTCACTAATCACCATGCTGTACACACACCCTCTCAACCAGGTCACTAATCACCATGCTGTACACACACCCTCTCAACCAGGTCACTAATCACCATGCTGTACACACACACCCTCTCAACCAGGTCACTAATCACCATGCTGTACACACACCCTCTCAACCGGGTCACTAATCACCATGCTGTACACACACCCTCTCAACCGGGTCACTAATCACCATGCTGTACACACACCCTCTCAACCGGGTCACTAATCACCATGCTGTACACACACCCTCTCAACCAGGTCACTAATCACCATGCTGTACACACACCCTCTCAACCGGGTCACTCATCACCATGCTGTACACACACCCTCTCAACCGGGTCACTAATCACCATGCTGTACACACACCGTCTCAACCAGGTCACTAATCACCATGCTGTACACACACCCTCTCAACCGGGTCACTAATCACCATGCTGTACACACACCCTCTCAACCGGGTCACTAATCACCATGCTGTACACACACCCTCTCAACCGGGTCACTAATCACCATGCTGTACACACACCCTCTCAACCGGGTTACTAATCACCATGCTGTACACACACCGTCTCAACCAGGTCACTAATCACCATGCTGTACACACACCCTCTCAACCAGGTCACTAATCACCATGCTGTACACACACCCTCTCAACCGGGTCACTAATCACCATGCTGTACACACACCCTCTCAACCGGGTCACTAATCACCATGCTGTACACACACCCTCTCAACCGGGTTACTAATCACCATGCTGTACACACACCCTCTCAACCGGGTCACTAATCACCATGCTGTACACACACCCATCAACCGGGTTACTAATCACCATGCTGTACACACACCCTCTCAACCGGGTTACTAATCACCATGCTGTACACACACCCTCTCAACCGGGTCACTAATCACCATGCTGTACACACACCCTCTCAACCGGGTCACTAGTCACCATGCTGTACACACACCCTCTCAACCGGGTCACTAATCACCATGCTGTACACACACCCTCTCAACCAGGTCACTAATCACCATGCTGTACACACACCCTCTCAACCGGGTTACTAATCACCATGCTGTACACACACCCTCTCAACCAGGTCACTAATCACCATGCTGTACACACACCCTCTCAACCAGGTCACTAATCACCATGCTGTACACACACCCTCTCAACCGGGTCACTAATCACCATGCTGTACACACACCCTCTCAACCAGGTCACTAATCACCATGCTGTACACACACCGTCTCAACCAGGTCACTAATCACCATGCTGTACACACACCCTCTCAACCAGGTCACTAATCACCATGCTGTACACACACCCTCTCAACCGGGTCACTAATCACCATGCTGTACACACACCCTCTCAACCGGGTTACTAATCACCATGCTGTACAGTACACACACCCTCTCAACCAGGTCACTAATCACCATGCTGTACACACACCCTCTCAACCGGGTCACTAATCACCATGCTGTACACACACCCTCAACCAGGTCACTAATCACCATGCTGTACACACACCCTCTCAACCAGGTCACTAATCACCATGCTGTACACACACCCTCTCAACCGGGTCACTAATCACCATGCTGTACACACACCCTCTCAACCGGGTTACTAATCACCATGCTGTACACACACCCTCTCAACCAGGTCACTAATCACCATGCTGTACACACACCGTCTCAACCGGGTCACTAATCACCATGCTGTACACACACCCTCTCAACCGGGTTACTAATCACCATGCTGTACACACACCCTCTCAACCGGGTCACTAATCACCATGCAGTACACACACCCTCTCAACCGGGTCACTAATCACCATGCTGTACAGTACACACACCCTCTCAACCAGGTCACTAATCACCATGCTGTACACACACCCTCTCAACCAGGTCACTAATCACCATGCTGTACACACACCGTCTCAACCAGGTCACTAATCACCATGCTGTACACACACCCTCTCAACCGGGTCACTAATCACCATGCTGTACACACACCCTCTCAACCAGGTCACTAATCACCATGCTGTACACACACCCTCTCAACCGGGTCACTAATCACCATGCTGTACACACACCCTCTCAACCGGGTCACTAATCACCATGCTGTACACACACCCTCTCAACCAGGTCACTAATCACCATGCTGTACACACACCCTCTCAACCGGGTCACTAATCACCATGCTGTACACACACCCTCTCAACCAGGTCACTAATCACCATGCTGTACACACACCCTCTCAACCAGGTCACTAATCACCATGCTGTACACACACCGTCTCAACAAGGTCACTAATCACCATGCTGTACACACACCCTCTCAACCGGGTCACTAATCACTATGCTGTACACACACCCTCTCAACCGGGTCACTAATCACCATGCTGTACACACACCCTCTCAACCGGGTCACTAATCACCATGCTGTACACACACCCTCTCAACCAGGTCACTAATCACCATGCTGTACACACACCCTCTCAACCGGGTCACTCATCACCATGCTGTACACACACCCTCTCAACCGGGTCACTAATCACCATGCTGTACACACACCCTCTCAACCAGGTCACTAATCACCATGCTGTACACACACCCTCTCAACCAGGTCACTAATCACCATGCTGTACACACACCCTCTCAACCAGGTCACTAATCACCATGCTGTACACACACACCCTCTCAACCAGGTCACTAATCACCATGCTGTACACACACCCTCTCAACCGGGTCACTAATCACCATGCTGTACACACACCCTCTCAACCGGGTCACTAATCACCATGCTGTACACACACCCTCTCAACCGGGTCACTAATCACCATGCTGTACACACACCCTCTCAACCAGGTCACTAATCACCATGCTGTACACACACCCTCTCAACCGGGTCACTCATCACCATGCTGTACACACACCCTCTCAACCGGGTCACTAATCACCATGCTGTACACACACCGTCTCAACCAGGTCACTAATCACCATGCTGTACACACACCCTCTCAACCGGGTCACTAATCACCATGCTGTACACACACCCTCTCAACCGGGTCACTAATCACCATGCTGTACACACACCCTCTCAACCGGGTCACTAATCACCATGCTGTACACACACCCTCTCAACCGGGTTACTAATCACCATGCTGTACACACACCCATCAACCGGGTCACTAATCACCATGCTGTACACACACCCTCTCAACCGGGTCACTAATCACCATGCTGTACACACACCCTCTCAACCGGGTCACTAATCACCATGCTGTACACACACCCTCTCAACCAGGTCACTAATCACCATGCTGTACACACACCCTCTCAACCAGGTCACTAATCACCATGCTGTACACACACCCTCTCAACCAGGTCACTAATCACCATGCTGTACACACACCGTCTCAACCAGGTCACTAATCACCATGCTGTACACACCCTCTCAACCGGGTCACTAATCACCATGCTGTACACACACCCTCTCAACCGGGTTACTAATCACCATGCTGTACACACACCCTCTCAACCAGGTCACTAATCACCATGCTGTACACACACCCTCTCAACCGGGTTACTAATCACCATGCTGTACACACACCCTCTCAACCGGGTCACTAATCACCATGCTGTACACACACCCTCTCAACCGGGTTACTAATCACCATGCTGTACACACACCGTCTCAACCAGGTCACTAATCACCATGCTGTACACACACCCTCTCAACCAGGTCACTAATCACCATGCTGTACACACACCCTCTCAACCGGGTCACTAATCACCATGCTGTACACACACCCTCTCAACCAGGTCACTAATCACCATGCTGTACACACACCGTCTCAACCAGGTCACTAATCACCATGCTGTACACACACCCTCTCAACCAGGTCACTAATCACCATGCTGTACACACACCCTCTCAACCGGGTCACTAATCACCATGCTGTACACACACCCTCTCAACCGGGTTACTAATCACCATGCTGTACAGTACACACACCCTCTCAACCGGGTCACTAATCACCATGCTGTACACACACCCTCTCAACCGGGTCACTAATCACCATGCTGTACACACACCCTCAACCAGGTCACTAATCACCATGCTGTACACACACCCTCTCAACCAGGTCACTAATCACCATGCTGTACACACACCCTCTCAACCGGGTCACTAATCACCATGCTGTACACACACCCTCTCAACCAGGTCACTAATCACCATGCTGTACACACACCCTCTCAACCGGGTCACTAATCACCATGCTGTACACACACCCTCTCAACCGGGTCACTAATCACCATGCAGTACACACACCCTCTCAACCGGGTCACTAATCACCATGCTGTACAGTACACACACCCTCTCAACCAGGTCACTAATCACCATGCTGTACACACACCCTCTCAACCAGGTCACTAATCACCATGCTGTACACACACCGTCTCAACCAGGTCACTAATCACCATGCTGTACACACACCCTCTCAACCGGGTCACTAATCACCATGCTGTACACACACCCTCTTAACCAGGTCACTAATCACCATGTTGTACACACACCCTCTCAACCAGGTCACTAATCACCATGCTGTACACACACCCTCTCAACCGGGTCACTAATCACCATGCTGTACACACACCCTCTCAACCAGGTCACTAATCACCATGCTGTACACACACCGTCTCAACCGGGTCACTAATCACCATGCTGTACACACACCCTCTCAACCGGGTCACTGTGTGTCGTGCGCAAAAGAACGGTACATGCAGGCCACTGTAACAATCTCAATGTCCACGTGAAAACGAGAGAGTCATACCCCCTCCTTTCCCCAAGGTGAATGAATCTAGGGCGAGATTTGCAGTTTAAAATCAGTGATGGTGATTAGTGACCCGGTTGAGAGGGTGTTAGCGGCCGTCGTGAGTTCCCTTCGGGAACGGATACAATAATTTACTTTTTTTTTTTTTTTACGTGCCAGTGCTTTAGAAAAGTATAAAAATCATTTATGTAAATGGCTTCTTTGGAAATTGCGGTGCCTTGAAAAATGAAATAAAAGGTGCTTTGAAAATAGAAGTACGAAGGCAAAGAGACAGTAAAAATGAAAAGCAAGTGCAGGAATAAAAAACGAGCAGAATGTGATTACGCATACCGGTTCAACCGGCAACAGCAATTATTTGTGAAAATGGCTGCTGTGAAAATAGCACTTCCTTAGAAAAATTAAAGAAGTTGCCCTTTGAAAAAGCAATGCAAAAAGTGAAAAGGGCAGCCAAAGTGAAAAGGATAGACAGAAATGGGGCCGCGCAGAAGCTGATAATTCTATGAGCATACCGGTTCAACCGGAAAAGAATTAAAAAAAGTTCCGCTATTCGACATGATGACGTCGGACTAGTGCACTGCTTTTCCAGCAGTGTCTAAGCTCAAATAGTCAAATACGGACCTAAAGCGAGGTTCTAAGTCACCGAGGTAGAATGTAGAGATAATATGTTTTTGAGAATAAAAAGAAATTGAATGACAATTCAACACAACTCAGATAATCTATCTAGACTCTACACATGGGTCAGGTACTGTGCATGGAGCGAAGGGCACGCGGGGAAATCCAGCATTCTGGTTCCGTGCCACTTTGCCCCAGCACGCGGGGCCCATGGTGTTGCACTGCTAAGGAGTGAAAAAATACTTTGTGATCATGTACCAATAAAAGGAGCTAGGTAGAAGCTAAGGGAGAGCAGTCTCTAGCGCGTCATGTAGCAATTGAAAGACCGAGAAGAAGAAGAAGAAGAAGAAGAAGAAGAAGAAGAAGAAGAAGAAGAAGAAGAAGAAGAAGAAGAAGAAGAAGAAGAAGAAGAAGAAGAAGAAGAAGAAGAAGAAGAAGAAGAAGAAGAAGAAGAAGAAGAAGAAGAAGAAGAAGAAGAAGAAGAAGAAGAAGAAGAAGAAGAAGAAGAAGAAGAAGAATGGAATACTCAAAGGAAGTAGTGCTTACGATAGCGAATGCAGGAGGCAAATGAAGAATATCGCGACTTAATGAGTGAGTGGGAGCGAGAGACTGGGTGAGAGCAAGAGCAAGCGAGAGTGAGAGAAAGTGAAGGAGAGAGCTCAGTCTAGAGTCTGAGGTGAAGCAGAAAAACGGACAGAAAGACGTACCGGCAGACAGACAGAAGGACTCACAGGAAGAGAGAGAGAGACAGACAGAACAAATTCTCGCCGCGATCCAGTGTTGATCAATCATGGCCACCATCACCATCACCACCATCATCCTGTGTCCATACACAAGAAAACAACAAGACGCAGCAATAACTACTTGTACTACACGTACACAGGGCAGAACAACAGAGACCAAAAATCCTTCTCGTGATTCCGAGTTTCGTGTTTCAAAAAACACTCATCAGACGAATGATGAGTGTTTTTTGAAACACGAAAATCGGAGTCACGAGAAGGATTTTTGATCTATGTTGTTCTGCCCTGTGTGGTAAGCTCTGCCCCTTTTTGAATTTGAAACCTACTAATTTTCTAGGCGATTGGATAACACACGTCCATTTTCGGAAAATTGTTATGCACAAAATGATCACAGATTATGTGGTATAAATGCTGGCCCAAGGTTCTTTTTTGAAACCAGAGGTCAATACTTTTGAACACACAGTAGTGGTC
>NC_088655.1:25809363-25846863 GCF_964019385.1 Sycon ciliatum | reverse complement strand
ATTTTTGTCTGTCTGCCTTTTTTGTATTGACACACGTGTCTCCTTGTTCTTGTTCCGTTGACATAATTTACTTGCAATTGTAGTTGGTCTTCTTCTAGTCTCCATGCAATCGATCATAGAATAAACCGAACCCCGTCTCTAGCTGAGACACTACACCATGACGTAGAACGCCATGTAGAAGGAAGCTCCATGATTCTGAATGAAACAGATCTTCTCTTGCGACGGGCGTATACATGGTACATGGTGTGTGTGTGTACGTGTGTATGTGTGTGTGCGTGTGTGTGTGTGTGTGTGTGTGCATGTGTGTAAGTACGTTGTGAATGATCTCCCAATCTTTTTGAAGTCACTTGAGTTTTTTCTTCGCATTCTTGAGACCATGACCGCCTGCTATTGTTACGTGTATCACAAATACTCACATAACTGGTTGCGGTCCATCACCATGCAAACCGATCTGTTCCGACGGCCTGACCCCAGGCTTGACTGGACAGCAAAACAAACGCGTATGTCAGAATACGCGTGCACGCACACGTGCAGCACGCGCGCGCGCGTGCAAACACACACGCACACACACATACACACAAACAGACACGCACACGCGCGCACACACACACACACACACAAACACATACACACACACACACAACAGTTGTCAACTTGAACATACACACATACATGTACACACATTACCTGCAACACACAGCAACTTGCATGTACGGGGAGTGCCGGCCAGCGGAGTGAGAGGCTACGAAGAGATATGGGTGGACACTGCCGGAGCAGAGTCTTGGCGGAGCCAAGTATGTACAAGAGTCTGCATCCGAGGGACGGCGACCGAGGGCCCAGAGTAGCCGGAAATGAGCGTGGAAAACACCCCTTTTATCCAATTTATCAAAGTAAATGAGTGCAGAGAAACGGGAGGTGGGAGGGCAAAACACAACGAGCAGACAAGAATGATCCGCACACAGAACGGATCGAAATTTATAGCGAGGCGAGCTCTAGCAAGTCACGTCGAATATCGCGTCGAGTGAACGTCGCATGTCGCCCACGTTGAGCGCCACATACAAAATCCACGGTGAACGCCACATCGCACGCCGCCCACATCGAAGGCGAGCGCCACGCATGGATCACGCTCAATGTCAAGTAGAGTGCCCAGTCGCATAGAGTACCACGCGCGCGTGCATGCACTATGTTGTTTGGCTGACATGGTCGCCGCGACGTGATCGTATCCCGCACCAAAACATCAGCATACAGCAACAACACTTTCACACATAGCAGCATAGATTGAGCGGTAGCACGAAGCTGTGTGCACCCATTAAAATCTGCATTATCACCTTAATACTATTCACACCCACACGCGCGCGCGCACACACACACACACACACACACACACACACACACCACACCACACACACGTGTACACACAAACACGTACACACACATGTACACAAACGCACGCACACGCACACACACACACACACACACACACACACATACACACACACGCACACATTACATCTACCCAATGCTATAGACAGCAAGCTGTTTTGGCCATAAGGACCTCATCAGTCCAGCTACAAGCTGTAAGTAAGCCTAGCTACCAGCCATGGTGAAAAGATGGAATCACAGACATTTTTAAGATAGCTCGTTGTCCTAGCGCCAGAGTGCTCTAACTACGGAATGTAGCGGGCAATGCGTAATGCAGCTGCACTAGAGCAGCCTACCGAAAGGGAGTGGAAAATAAGGTTTACGTCAGACTCAGTTAGACTGCCATGACCTGGCAGCCCTGAACAGCTTCTGAACTCATGCTAGAACATCCAGTGCAGAACGGGCCATGAAACGCAAGTGACAGGGTGGAGACTTGGACAGCCCGAATTGCCAAGCATGTAACCATAGCAACACACATGTTATGTCCTTAGCCTAGGGACCGTCCACGGGTACTAGCTACTATTGGGCGTTGAATATTGAAATGAATATTTTGTTAGACTTTCTTTTACCTGCAGGAAGAGTGGCTGGGTGTGCTGGGGCTAAAAAAGTTTCACTTTGAAAAAAACAATCGGTAACCTCGGACAGCCCCTTACCTGATTTCTCGGAACAAACAACTGCAACGCTTTCTTCTGGTAAGAATGCCGGTGGATTGTTAGCCCATTCTCGGAGGTCCACCATTGGCTTTGTGTCGCGTTCACGCTCGTCCCGGAGCATCACAGCGGAATTATGCTCATGACCACCTTTGACGTGAATCCCCACAACATAGCCAGTAGCACAGGTCGTTTCAGCTTCGTCTTCTTTGGGCAGAAGGAAGACGGGCGAGCCACTTTGCCCAGGGGAAGAATCAACAAAGTGGTGAAGCAGCTGATCGTGGCCAAACTCAGCACGGCGAGGCTCGTCAACCCAGTATTTGCATTTCTCGGCCGGCTTTTTTATTTTTTTACCATCATAGTAGGTGTGGAGTGGATATCCGCACATGCGGACGTCATCCTCCTTCTTCTTGCACTGGGTCGCAACGCCAAGAAGCTTTTTATCTGCCCATTTCACCAACGGACAAACTTTGCTCGTCTTGACCGCTATTATCCCATAGTCGTGTAGATGTCGATGTTCATGCTTCTTCGTGGCGTTCTCCTTGTACCAGTCAGGAACGATCAGGCAGCCATTCTCGTTCTTGCGGGATATCTTTCCATTGGTTAGGAACTTCTCCTCAGATAAATCCGTGTAGATTTGTACCCAGCACCACTCGCCGCAATCGCAGCAGACCAGATTATGTGCGGCTGTGGCGAAGATGATGTAATCCTTGCTAGCACTGTTCAGATCGCTGAGTAGGAAGCACGTTCCTAGACAATCTTCTCTTATGCCCACTTGCGTTTTTTTGTCGCAACGGACGCAGCCGCATTTCAGAGCAAATATGGAATGGAAGGGACTGGGCGTTTCAGCACTTGGCTCGGTCACGATTACTCGCTCGTCATGCTTGCCCTTTACTTTTAGGCGCTTCTCTGCAGTTCCAGCCGTACCCGCGCCTGGTTGGGCCATGACAGAAGGTTGCCCCTCCGCCATTATGCTACTTGCTAGTTCAGGTCAGCGCCCAGTTCACGACTCCCTGTAGCTGTGCCGATAACAAAAGCTCGCACGGTCGCGTTACCACCTGTGCCGTGGTGAGATCGAGAAACACCAACTCAACTGGTACAGTCGTCGCCAAAAAAATCCGGCCAATGCCAAGTATACGCGTACATAGGTATGGTAGGTAGATCTACGCACGCGGTACTTCATCGCGGGTTCATGCATGCACTGGATCATGGAGTGGCACATGCACTCGACTCTAGTCTATCTCTAGCCTCAACTAGGCCACTGCCACTGGACACCACTGATTGCCACTGAACAGTCTGCGCCGCACTCTGCCTGCTGCAGTCGGGTTGAGCACTGCGCCGAGCCTGAGTCTGAGTGAGTGTAGAAGGCGACGGTTTCAAATAGGACATACCGGTAGGTTGCAAACCGGAACGGACTCCATATTCACTTTCTCTCTTAGTATTTTGATTAGAAAACATATGTCACAGTGAGACTACGATGTGTTATAACTTATACTCTGAGCCAAAATTTCATGGCTCTGCGATGACCAGAAGCGCCACATCAAGCAGGTGAGTTTTTGACGTGTTGAGTTTTACGACTTTCGAAAAATCATTTTCTTGTCGCAGGTAAACAGCGGCTCGCCTCTCGCCGCACACCAATCGAAACTAATGGAGAAGCACACACAAGGCTTATTGTTATTCTGTACTGGTTTAGTAGTCTAGATACAGTGCAACGAGTGTTAGTTTCCAAGATCTTTACAAGACTGGCGAACACTAAATGTCATGAAGAAAGTGAAGAGAAAGGAGGTTTATATAGGAAAGAGATTGTGATAGAAGACTGTGCAATGAAGTTTGTTGTTTTGTTAGATATCTGACGTGTGCTGTTTGGAAGAAGTGTTTGGATGCAAACAGAACTTACAAGAGATGAGTAAAGACTACTTTTCTACAATAGCGTTGTAGGCGAGGAGTGCGTAACATCAAAAGATGTCGTAATGTGGATTGGAACTATGCTAGCCAAACATTACGTAATTATTATGGTAGCGAAGTACGTGTAGTAGGTATTACAATGTGTGCGAGAGTATGGTGAATCAGTGTTTGTGATGATGAGGAAAATATGACGTGTACGTGCAAACAAATGATGATGTCATGATGCGAGAACGTCAGAGACGCTACAGAGCTCCCCTCCTAGTGAATGAGTAATGAGCGATAACTAGCGCGATAAAGTGAGAGCAAGCAAATGGGATAAGCGAGAGAGTGTCAGAAATAGGCGGGAAATCTGACTTGACGACCAGCTCGTGTTTGGCGTGGCGGAGGCACGTCGAATGCGAGCGATGGCGTCGGCTTGGTCGGATGGCAATGGTCGACAGACTGGTTGTCATGGAATGCGGGTTTGAGTCGGTCGATGGATACTGTGTCGGAGCGGCCGTTGAGGTCGAGGCGGAAGTACTTATCATGACGTTCCAGGACTCGGTGTGGACCAGTGTAAGGACGTTGGAGGGGCGTTCGTGTTGCATCTGTGCGAATGAAGACATGAGAGCATGTCGAGAGGTCAGCTGGAATGAACGGATGCTGGGTGGGTGGCTTGCGGGGTTGTGTAGGGCGGAGCTCGGACATGGCTTGTTTGAGGCGGCTGACATAGGACGTCGGATCCGGAAATGGCTCAGGCTCGTCAGTGAGGAAATCACTTGGCAGGCGGAGGTGGCAACCGTAGACCATTTCTGCAACTGAGCAGTTGAGGTCAGCCTTCAGGGAGGAGCGAATGCCGAGCAGGACTAGTGGCAGATGTTCCGTCCAGCGCTGTGGATTGTCGGAAGCTCGGAGTGCAGCTTTCAGTTGTCTGTGAAAGCGCTCTACCATGCCGTTGGCAGCCGGGTGGTAAGCCGTTGTGCGAATGCGAGATGTGCCAAGTAGTGACATGAGCGATGACCACAGGGATGACTCAAATTGGGCACCTCGGTCGGTTGTGAGCACAGTGGGAACACCAAATCGGGCGACCCAGGTGGCAACAAACTGGCGAGCGACGGTTTCGGCTGTAATGTCGGGAATAGGTACTGCTTCGGGCCAGCGAGTAAAGCGATCTACCATCGTCAAGAGGTAGCGAGACTCACTAGAAGATGGAAGCGGGCCTACGATGTCGACATGGACATGGGAGAAACGGGCATCAGGTTGCTTGAATGCACTTACGGGAGATGTGGTGTGGCGTTGAACTTTAGACTGCTGACAAGCGTGGCAGGTACGACACCACTCACTAATATCCTTGTTCATCGCGGGCCAGACGTAGCGAGCTGTAATCAGGTGCCTGGTAGCGCGGGTACCAGGGTGGGAGAGGCCGTGAAGCGAATTGAAAACAGCACGGCGCAGCTTGGCAGGTACATACGGGCGGGCAGACGCAGTAGAGGTGTCACAGATGAGCGAGTGATCAGTCATGGGCAGAGCTATAGATTGCCAGCATAGCGAAGTGGATGGATCCTTACCAGGACTGGGCAAGTCTGGATCATCTTGTTGAGCGGCGGCAAAGGAAGCTGTGTCAATGGCAGTGATGGCAGAGACGGGCTCATCGGGTAGGTGGCATCGTGACAGTGCATCAGCGGCAGCATTCTGAGAACCCTTGACATGACGAATATCTGTCGTGAACTCAGCAATGTACGACAAATGGCGCTGTTGACGCGGGCTGTGGGTCTGTGAACGGCTGTGGATGACATTTAGTGTTCGCCAGTCCCGTAAAGATCGCTGCGGATCGCCGGGCCAGTACTGCGGCAGTCGGAAGGTGATGGCAGACACCGGACGGTCCGGTGCGTCGTGTTGGTCGTTGCGGGCGAGTGGTTGGTTTTGGGCCGGGGCGGAGGAGCTAGCGGCAGCTGAAGCTCCAGAGGCGGAAGCGGAAGAACCATCGTCGCTGGACATATTGCACTTTACTCACGTCGGGGGTCACCAATTTAGTAGTCTAGATACAGTGCAACGAGTGTTAGTTTCCAAGATCTTTACAAGACTGGCGAACACTAAATGTCATGAAGAAAGTGAAGAGAAAGGAGGTTTATATAGGAAAGAGATTGTGATAGAAGACTGTGCAATGAAGTTTGTTGTTTTGTTAGATATCTGACGTGTGCTGTTTGGAAGAAGTGTTTGGATGCAAACAGAACTTACAAGAGATGAGTAAAGACTACTTTTCTACAATAGCGTTGTAGGCGAGGAGTGCGTAACATCAAAAGATGTCGTAATGTGGATTGGAACTATGCTAGCCAAACATTACGTAATTATTATGGTAGCGAAGTACGTGTAGTAGGTATTACAATGTGTGCGAGAGTATGGTGAATCAGTGTTTGTGATGATGAGGAAAATATGACGTGTACGTGCAAACAAATGATGATGTCATGATGCGAGAACGTCAGAGACGCTACACTGGCCGTCGTGGAGCGATAGCAATTACCTAATTTCAGACTAAGAGTGAATTATTATTTGACGTGCACTCTAAAACCTTTCCGATTTGGAGCCACCTCTGATTTGAAGCGAAAAATTGGGCAACTTTGAGGCAATGGGTCAACACAAAGGAGTGGCTTCAGTTCGATTGACTCTGGCCTCAGATCAAACTTCAACATGCCAGTTTCCTTCCACAAACATATTTCCAGTGAACAATCAACGCTGATGATCGGTTTGGGTCTATACAAATTATTAATTTGACTGACCTGTCAAGCCGTTCCGGTATCCACTGCACGTATCGAACCGTCGCCTCTTATTATGGTGTATGCGGGCCTAGCCTGTCAGCATGTGAACAGTGAAGTAACTCACTGCAGTACATGCAGACCCGGTCTACCAGTACCACTACCACTATGAAGTATGATGCAGTGCATGCGGCCCAGTACAGCTACCGGTAGCTAGCATTGCATTTGGCCGGATTTTTTTTGGCGACGACTGTAGATCTAGACTATAGACTATACTACCAAGAGTCCATAACCCAAGTCAAGAGTATGCAACTGTGATTATACGTGCATGCGTGGGGCGCTGCCTTCATTACGTAACTAACTAATACTTGCCTCCATCACGCTCTGAGCTATAATTATGAGAGAGGGACTAAGGCCGCGGTCACACATGAAAAGCTTGCACCGCTTTTGCGGAGGCGGAAAGCGGAACTACCGCAGCCGCTTTGGCGGACCACACGACGCAGCGGTCACACATACAATGATGTAGACTACTGTCCTCCTCAACGCTCCGCTTTGGCGGAGAGAATGCAAATGCAGCACGTCCTATGAAATTTTAGATGTTCTTGTCCGAGTTGAGGCGACCTTCGCTTGTACAAGTAGAGCTATCGTGGATCGCTGACAGGCTAGGCTGCTGAATGTCTCCTGTCAAGTACACTCGTGGATTTGGGGCGCATTCACTGCGGCCCAGTACAGGTGTATTTGAATATTACTAGTTTGGTTTACATCAATATCAAATTCAAATAGTTGTATAGTAGGGTGTCGTTGCCTCCTTCTTGTCCGAGTTGAAGCGACCTTCGCTTGTACAAGTAGAGCTATCGTGGATCGCTGACAGGCTGCTGAATGTCTCCTGTCAAGTACACTCGTGGATTTGGGGCACATTCACTGCGGCCCAGCACGGGTGTATTTGAATATTAGTTTAGTTTACATCAATATCAAATTCAAATTGTTTTATAGCAGGGTGTCGTTGCCTCCTCCATGATCCATCATCGACCCAGCGACTGCGTGGATGCCTGCAGTTGCAGTGAGCGTGTGGCAGAGTACTCTACTACTCCCTGGTTGCAGTCCTAGTGTTGCATACTCTGGTGGACGTATTGCTTGGAGAGAGTTGGAGATCGTCCGCGATCGGGGCCAATGAGTTGGGAGACGGATTCCCTCACCAATTATCCACTCATAACGATGCAGTATTGTTTGCGAGATCTCCAGAACATACAGTTCATTGGCAAAGAAGAACAACATGAAAACTGAATACCAAACGGCAACCAAACAACACCAGAACTCAGTGCAGAAGTAGCACACCAAACTCCAAAGCCATCACCATGCAGGTTCCGCCAAAGCGGATCCGCGAAAGCGGAGGGTCCGCTCGCATTTTTTTGGCGTAGCGAAATCCAAACTTTCCGCCAAAGCGTAACTTACGCCTCCGCCGTTGCCGAGGCAACGGCGGAAGCGTAAGTTACGCTTTGGCGGAACCGCCAAAAAAAGTGCATGTGTGACCGGGGCCTAAGGGACGCTGGTCTAGGAGGGGCGGCAGTTTTTTCACCATGGCAACCAGGAGTGCGCGCACGCGACAGCCACCATGTACCAGCGCAAAGCGTTGTAGGCTGCGGAGATCCGGAGAGCGGGGAGAGCGAATGAGACACTTCGCCGTGACCCAGGTGAGCGGCTGAGCGCATACATCTCGTAACTCAAAGACAGAGTCAGGGCAGAAGCGAAAAAAGCACTGTCTTTGAATGAACAAGACGTTGGATTAGTTCCTGAAAGTCACTCTACTTGGATTGGTTGGAACTAGCTTCTTTGCTAACTGTAATGATTTTGTTGAGGAGCGGTTTGAATTCGTTACTTTTCACGACAGCCTGACGCCAGCCTGACTTCTGGCTTGCAGTAGAGCTCAGCCTCTCCTTCCGATCCTGTCAATGGTCTCAGATTTGAAAGAAAAATACTCGAACACGGTGATATTTTTATTCTATACATCGCTTGTGGAAGGAAAGGGCGAGTGCTGGCAATCACTCAGTCTTCGCAAGTAGAGAATGTCCCTGCTGATTACCAGCTGAGAGACAGCTATTCTGTGCTGTGAAACGAAGGGACGATTCTTGAAGTGGAAGAACAATCGTACTAGATGTGCTGATCTACTTGTATGCAATGTCACCCACAGTGTGTACAAACCTGTAGGCTAAAGCCGGTGTTACACTGGGGTTTTCTGGATCTTCAAAGCACCAGAAGTAGTATGTGTACTATTGAAAGCGCCCATTCCGTCTTGGAGGTGTGCATCACATTGACATTGTGCATGCGGTCTTTTACTAGTACATGTATTTGGTCAGAGTCTCATCTGTGTGTGTGTCTGTCTCTCTGTTTGCTTGTTTGTCGGCGGTTGGTGTGTGTGTGCGCGTGCGCGCGCATATGTGCTTATGTGTCTTCATGTGTGAGCAGTGTGTACTTTGCATGTGCCGTGCACAACTGTTTTGTGTGTGTATGCGCTTGCAATTGCCTTGCATGCGCTTTGAACATGTGTTCGTGTACGTGGTCCGCAGGACTTGTGATTTTGCCTGACCTTTGAAACCAATTGGACTGCCTGCCCTGGCAAGGGACTCTTATTGCCTAGCTTCTTGTTATGGCGGCATCAACAGTAGCACGTAACGCCACTCGACCTGTCGTTGCTTCACAGCTGCTGCTTTCTCGCTCCCGCTGTATCAGTTCGGCGTATTGCCCAGCTGCACCGTGTAGCCGTGTGGTGAAACAGCATACCGGTGCTCCCTGCTCAGTAGCTGTTGTCAGTGCCAGGAATTTGGTGAGTGTAGCGGACACAGGTAGTGGCGAGTACACTGCGTCGCTGGTGACACACCGTCACTGGCAATGCCCCGCGTCACGCAGTGCAGCGCGTCACTATTCCGCTCCACCGCGTCTCACAACCGCAGCGTTGCAAGGGCTGCTAGCGCAAGTGCAGCGTCTCCAGCAGGAACAGCGCAGCAACGGTGGCGGAGCACTGAGCCCGGAGCAGAGGTCCCGATTGGCTTCCGCTTGTCATATGCTGTGCGCTGCGATCGGGTCATGCAGAGCTATCTAAGCCACTGGGCCAACCAGCTCAACGTTCCCGTGGTGTCCGTTGACTACATGACGGCCCCCAAGCACCCGTACCCACGTGCCGTCAACGACTGTTTCTACGCGTACGCCTGGGTGCTGAGGAACGCCACCAGCCTGGGCACCACTGCCGAGAAAGTCATCCTGGCCGGCGACTCGGCCAGAGGTAACTTTGTCTTCGGAGTGGCATTCCTCGCTGCGCAGTACCAGCTTCGGAAGCCATGTCTGGTTCTGGGCGCGTACCCTGCGCTGAAAATCTCACTGGATCTGTCACCGGCACGCTGCCTAAGCGTAATGGATCCGCTGTTACCCATTGGAACGCTGCGGGCATGTTTGAATGCGTACCGGGGGAGTGGCAGGTGAGATACCAGTTCTTCTTTTCCTTGGAAATTTCACTGTACAGTGCATTCCTGGGATTAGCAAATTAGAATTGGCAAACGTTGGCATCTTTGGATAGTGACAACTGATAAGAGGTGCATAGACTGTCACTCCAGTAAAAATTCCTTCGGTGCAAATAGGATTGCCCATTTCACAATACCCTTACCTTGTAATGTGAACAGTCGGCGTGGAGACAGTAACTTTTAAAATTATAGCTAACGTGGTTGCGGTATTGGTGTGTGACAAGCAAGGTGGCATGAAATAAAAGTTAAACTTCAACATTAAATACCCAGGGTCTAACACCCTTTTCTCCTTTCATCGGGTGTGGAGTGCTGTTTCGACGACCCTGCGTATCCTTTCCCAGACCTCAGGTGTGAAGTACCTCACCTGTGAATCACTGAGGTGGATGTCCCCTAGAGGTACGCTCAGGGAGTACGTAAATACCACCGTTTTACTACTCCCTCATACGTTCTACTGAAGTTTGACTGTATGCGACGTAGTGACAATGATAGGCATTACATTACTTTGTCCACGCCAACGTAGGCACCTTCTCTGGGTTGGTTGCTCAGTGCACCCAATGTGAGAGCTGTTCGCACAATATGGGACGGAATTGGCTGTAGGCTGCAGTCTCCCTCTGCGTGTGTGTGTGTGTGTGTGTGTGTGTCCACGTGTACAACGGTGAAACTACACCAAGTCACGTTCTTAGCACATCGACAATCAACTTTCACACTTCATGTCTTGTGCTTATGCAATGTGAAAGAACCTACAGTGCCTACTCAATGAAATCCAGTCGAGTCACTCACGTACGTGCTGGGCGTTGCACTAGACCTGCGAACACTGGGCTGCGAAATGGCGCAAGGCGCAAACTTGACTCACGCGACCGGATTTCATTGAGCAGCACTGTACTTTAAAGTGCTTTGCTGTGACTTTGTCACTTTCTGGTTAGCTGTGATTTTGTCACTTTCTGGGTAGCTGTGTATGCTGTGCACAACCGGATTTCTTTGAGCAGCATTGTATGGTTTTGTCACTTTCTGGGTAGCTGTGTGCACATCACCTCAAGCTTTGATTTTCATCACCTGGAATTGAAACAAAACTGCATCGCTTCCTTTGTCCTGCTTTCTTTATCTGATGCAACGTTGGTGATAGATGAGGACAGAGAGCTCTGTGACTAGAGGCAGGTGTTTGGTGGACGTGGACCGTGTGATTTGCCTTTGCCCTTGCTATAGTCTCCTTAAAGTCATCGGAATCCACTCTCTCAGTCTCTCAGTCTCTCTGTGCTCGCACTGCTAGGCTATGCTGTGGATGTACTCCGCAAAGCTGATTGCTCTGTGAGTACCAGTTCATGGTGTTCTTCTCTTGTCCTGTCCAGCATGCCAGAGTATCACCCGAACACCGGTCACCTGTCACAGCTGCAGTCGGGCATCCACCAACGTCATGCCACCATCCTGAATGCTTCGCCGGCCTACCTCTCTCCACTGATGGCCAGTGATGAGATGCTGCACAGCTTACCATCGGTTGCATTGCTGGTAAGCCACTATAGCACACATGGCAGTACGGTATGAGCTATGCATTCGCATACCAGTAGCTGAGGAGTGCTAATTCCGTACTTATAGTATTGACAAACTAGCCTATTGATCAGGAACTGTCCGCAAATACACCCCTGTCCAAAACTCTTTCGAGAAGGAACCTTTCCGATGCCCCGGAAAACCCAAGCACTGCTATACCACACGTAGGTGTGTGAATTGTGACTAGATGCAATAGTCATGTACATGTAATCAAGTTAGGCAACATGTGCAATTTTGGAAGTGTGTTTCACCAAAAAGGAGACCTAGAGTAGAGAGTCTTCTGTGTAGTCTCTACATGTGACATGATGAGCATGTAAACAACCTAATTCTGAAGTACATGCACATGTACGTACTTCACAGGATCTGCTGGAGCCACAGAGTCAGAGGTCACCAATGTTGTGACAGGCCCTGGCCTGGGTGTGATATACAGTCAGACCTCGCTTATCCGGATCCCTCGCGACCCAGAAGAAAATAGCTGGCTACGGATTTACAGCATACGTGATGCATCCAATGTAACCGGTGTTCGGTTATCCAGTTCCCTCGCCTATCCGGATATTTTTGTGGAAAACGGATGTGTGCGGTTAAGCGAGGTCTGACTGTACCGTTAGCATTTTCAAGCCTTACTGATCAATGCAAGGAGCAGTCTGTGTGTAATGAGTAGCTATGTATGGAGCAGCTAGTCTGTGTGTAATGAGTAGCTGGCTATGTGAGTTCCATAGAAAATCGATTGTGCCTGAGACATATTGCGTGTCTGGGAAGGGGTGTTAATAGAGAGGTTAAGCTTTACGTGACACGAAAGTTCAGCTCGCGCGTTGGAAAACGCGAGTGACCTGCAGCTCACGTCGAATTTTGGAGGTTTACGCCTAATTTGACGTGATATTGCGCATTACGTCAGAAATAACGTGCAGCTTTACCTCTCTCTAATAGTCAGTCATGTGAAGTGTGTACAGAGCACCTTGGTAAGCACATATAGATCATCTACATGTATGTGCTGGACCCTGCTAGGAATGGGAAGGTGGGTTACTAGCACCCCTTCCACAGAGAGTAGTGTGCAGTATGAGCTGATAGAACTTCCATGACAGCGACCTCCATTGGAGAAGGACCCCTGCTGTCTAGTGGAAGAGTTGCCTGAGGCTCAGCCGTACTTCTTATCGGTATCTTTGAGTACAAGAACATTTCAACATGCTACATTATTGTGCTCCTTTGTGGGTGTTCAAGTAAGAAAGCTAGTTTCTTTGCCGATAGATTTCTTCGTGCTATGGGTCATCTCTTACTCTGTGTGTGTGTGTGTGTGTGTGTGTGTGTGTGTGTGTGTGTGTGTGTGTGCCAGTTCGGTTGGTAGGTACACTTATGCCTGATTGCGTTGGGTCTGTTGCCAACAGGCTCGGCTGCTTGAAGGTGTAATGTTGTACCTGCCACCTTTGTTGGTTCCAGGGTTCATATACTTTCTATTTGAAGTATACATACCTGTCAACCATGGACTGCTTCTGGCTAGATTAACTCTTGTGTAATCAATGGTGCTAGTGAAGCTTTTATCAGATCCACTCTGATTTAGCCACTCACACTAGTAGCAAGTATTACCTTCACTGGGGGCAGGGGTAACTGCAGTTGGATCCCGGGACGGATACCCTGATGCCGTCAATCCTTTTTCTGCACCTTGTCCTCACCCACTTACTGAGGTGTGGTGAGCCCATAAGTGGGGTCATTTTCAAGTCCACCCAGAGTTTTGGGGATTTCAGGGGGTGTCGGTCGTTGGGCGGTTCAATAACCAATTGAGTCATCTTTCCAAGATTCCTTTTGAGTCTCTCTCCCCTCTCCCGGGGGGACTCACGTGACCAGTTTTGGTAGTGAGCAACAAGTACAAGTACAGTGTGTGCCAGCTAGTTCAGTTGGTGGGTACACTTATGCCTGATTGTGTTGGGTATGTTGCCAACGGGCTCGGCTGCTTGAAGGTGTAATGTTGTACTTGTCACCTTTGTTGGTTCCAGGGTTCATATACTTTCTATTTGAAGTATACATACCTGTTAACCATGGACTGCTTCTGGCTAGATTAACTCTTGTGCAATCGATGGTGCTAGTGATGTCTAAATCAGATCCAGCCTGATTTAGCCACCCGCACTAGTAGCAAGTATTACCTTCACTGGGGGCAGGGGTAACTGCAGTTGGATCCCAGGACGGATACCCTGATGCCGTCAATCCTTTTTCTGCACCTTTTCCTCACCCACTTAGGGGCCGTCCAATGTTACCTATAGTATTTTCAAAACGAAATGTTTTCGTTTGGGGGTGGGTGGGTTTTAGGAGTTTCGTTTTGAAAATAATTATTGAATGTACACGGAGTATGCCCAGTTATGTCTGGGGGCCGAAGATTGAAATCAATATTTTTTTGGGTTGCGTTTTACCTGCGGAAAGGGTGGGTGGGCGGGTGGGGGTTGAAAAATACTAAAATGTTTCGTTTCGCAGAAACAATCGGTAACCCCGGACGGCCCCTTACTGAGGTGTGGTGAGCCCATAAATGGGATCGTTTTCAAGTCCACCCAGAGTTTTGGGTATTTCAGGGGGTGTCGGCCGTTGGGCGGTTCAATAACCAATTGAGTCATCTTTCCAAGATTCCTTTTGAGTCTCTCTCCCCTCTCCCGGGGAGACCCACGTGACCAGTTTTGGCAGTGAGCAACAAGTACAGGTGTGTGTGTGTGTGTGTGTGTGTGTGTGTGTGTGTGTGCGTGCGTGCGTGTGTGTGCATGTCTTTCTCTCTCTCTCTCTCTCTCTCTCTCTCTCTCTCTCTCTCTCTCTCTCTCTCTCTCTCTCTCTCTCTCTCTCTCTCTCTCTCTCTCTCTCTCTCTCTCTCTCTCTCTCCATCCGTTCTGTTGTACCTTTCAGCCAAGTTCATTTGACCCACTCTTGGACCGACGTGTGCATTGAGTTGATGGACGCAGCAATCAAGCAACACGACCAAGATGTTTAGTCGTGATACAAGTAGTTCCTATTGCAGTACGAGATGTCACCACTCATGCGTTCTCAGTGCAGCACCGGACCTTTGCCCATTGGCACTCATTTTACGAGTATTGAACTATTTTTTTTAAATAGCAAGGTCCATAATTAGTTTTATTACCAAGCATCAAGTTGAAGTGGTTTGCACTAGTGTGACCCATGCTACCGGCATACCGACAGCTCTTAAACAAAAAATAATGCGGTGCCTACGTTATTGCTGATATAAATATGTGGCTAGTAGGGTAGTGAGTCAACACAGTAAAGACATATACACCAGTTCTATGTGCGATAGTGCAGATCTGATACTTGCTGGATATAACATTGGAGGTTAGCGTCAATATGCACTTGGAACACTAGGGACAGGCCAGCCGTCTAGATAACTACATTATCATACTCCCATCAGAGGGTGTACATGATTTAAACATACACATAAAACGAGGCACTCAACTGTGAATGTACAAAGAGCCATGCGAACACGTAGTTTATGTCTTTTTCTTAGCCTTGGCGCGGGGCACCTTCGTGTCCGCGGATGCCCATGCCTTGAGGGCAAACAGCTTCTTGCCCAAACAGCTAGTTCAACCTACAAGTACACCGTGTAAACACAGAGATAACACTGTGTTACATGTGTGTATCAAGACTCGCTGACTGAAGCCTGAGGACTCACGAATCATGCATGCTCATATCACATGTGCGCATGCGAGACAGGAGACAGTTTGGGGAATGTCATCACACAGGAAAACAATACTAGCACATCGTTACACCACTGGCACTATGATAGGCATGTGACGTCACCCGGATGATGTGGATACATGAATGCAAGGGTATCCGGGATGTGAATACAAGAACACAGACAACAGCACAATAGGCACACAGCTACAGGAAACAACGCGAGGGGCAGTACCCAGAGCACACACAGGGAAGCAAACAATCACATGATCCGCTAGGCAGCAGCAGGACAACAAAACAGCCTAAGGACTACGAGATCTCGTATACTTAGCAGCAGGACAGACACATCCATTACTGGTCACATCAGCCGGCGGAGCACCCGCAACATACCTTGTTCTTGATAAGCTGTCCACGATTCTTAGCTCGTTCTGAGCGGAGGTTGATGGATTGGAACATCTTTACAAATTGAACATACCTGCAGAGGACATTGTAGGTCCACAAGAACTTGTCATAACACGAACCCACACATAGCCTAGAGGGATGATCCTTTCCCACCAACGACTACTACCGTACTGGCAATATATGTTGCCGCGTAACGCGTAACGCAGGGGGGTGCGGCGTAACGTGCGACCAGGCTAGTGCGACAAATTTTCGTTGCGTTCGTAACGCGCGTCCGGCGGGGTGCGGCGATCTTTTCATTGCAGTTTGCAAAAAACGATGCGGCAATAGCAAAAAAAGGACTGCGGCAATATAGAAACCTGTGTAACGGCTCCTGTGCGACTTTGCATGTAACGCCCTGCGTGCGGTAAACATGTGCCAATGTAACGCTTCATGGCCTCACTGCGACCATATATATTGCCAGTACGGTATTCAAGACTTCAAGTACCATAGTATAATACAGTCATGTCAGTAGCCTATAGGGATAAGCAGCCCATAATTAAGTTCTCCGTATTCAAGGAGGGTCTAGATGCTGCTAGATATACGGAGAGCATCATCTACTCATGTACCGTAGAGCAGAGCTTTATCATAGATATCAGTCTGGTTGGTGAGAACTGAGGCCGTGTTTACATGAAGCGTTTCAACCCGGGTTGAGTTCGACCCGGGTCAGATTTCAACCCGCCATGTGCACAAAGTGAATGGTGCGTTTACATGACGCATTGCGCTTGACCCGGGTTGAAATTTCGCCCCGGGTTGATTTCAACCCTCCCGGGTCAAGAAAATCGTACAAACGTACTTCTGTGCGTATCTCGCGCCAGGTTTGAACAGCACTGCAGATGCAAATTTCGCGCGAACGGATTCACGTGACCATACAGGACTGTAGAAGTGGACTTTTGGCGGCATATCAGTATTTGACCCGGGTCAACTGTCTTCATGTAAACGCTCACCTCTTTTGTCTATCGTACAGACTTTCAACCCGGGCTGAACTCGACCCGGGTTGAAATTTCTCATGTAAACACAGCCTGAGTAGGCGGGAAAGCACCTAGTACAAACCACTGCATCAAACTTTAAAACAAATACGGACACACACACACGAGCGCACACTCATACACACACGCACACGAATACTCATATACGTAGCAGTGTTCTGACGTACCTTGCCCGCGTGCTGTTGTTGGGCCGACTGCCGTGCGCCACACGCTGGTCCCAGATGAGTAAGCTGCCAGCACGCATGGGTACTCTCTGGGGCTGTTTGTACATGGGATCATGGCCATGCACAGGTATAAAGTAACATAGTTCTACAAAGAGAACACAGAGATCACAAGTAACAACCAACCATTTGAATGGTAAAGTAGTCGTTGTTGATGAAATCCAGCACAATAAAACATCAGTACCCCGCAGCAGTACACAGACAACTGTCCCTGTGGGCAACAACTGTATGGTCCTGACCCTAGTCGAGCATGATAAGGCTGGATTTTGCTGGACATGACAGTCGTTTTAAAAAGCAGCACAGTCCCGGAGAAGGTTGCAGGAGAAAACAAGTACCTGTAGAGAGAGTTTTTTTTTTGCAGATTTAGGTTTATATTGCTCCAGGAATGGTCAAGGGTGAACAAGGGTCTTGTCAACTGCACAAAGGTGTTGTTTGTTGCTCGGACCGCGGTCACGTTCTCAGTACTGAATATCACACCAGCCTTGTCGCGCTATACATTGTGCCGTGGTGGTCACAGGTGAACGCGTTGGAGTGTAGCTTCTCAACAGAGCCTACAATACAAAGTCATGGCGAGTGTGCCGTTATCACCGTTTGCATGAAGCCTCAGATGTCCAGGAGTGATTCTTAGTTTCTTACCTTGCCTTTGGCTCAGCTCCCCGGCAAGTTTTCCTGTTTCTGTAGTTACGTCATGACCAGTATGGCACTCAGCTGTGGGGTAGCTAACGATGAACCTAGTAGGGTGCAGAGAAAAAAACACGTATACATCATACATTAAAAATCCGGTTTGCATCAGCTGTGGATTTTTCAACTCCCATCCTCCCTGCAGAGAAACGAACGGAACTTTGGTATAATTAGTCTGATGTGATATTGAGTCGCGTGATATTGCAAGATAACACACAAATGTCACACATTGAGTGCCAGATTAGATAACATTCATTATCACTTATATTATGTAACATGGACAAATGTGGGCACAAGTTATGCGATTGAGTCTACCAACTAAGCCAGATTTTGAACAGTCAGACGTGCACAATCCAGCACAAAACTGACAAGGAGCACGGAGACATTCCACGGCATGAAAGTGCCTTGTGCCCACATTTTTCCATGTTACATTTTTTTCTTGGCTCACCATCTGAGTTCCTATCTCTTATGTGTTGAGTTATAGTATTCTTGAATTGTGTTCAGTTTATCATCATTATAATAAGGTCGAGCATTGAAACAATTGTTTTCAGAATCAGAATATTCTTTGAAATGCTGATAAGTAGTTGATACGTGTGGATAACACAAGTGGTTATTTGTAGAGGTTATTCTTCTGGCAACTTTTTATTTTCGAAGAGAATTGGTGAGCACACATGCTCATTCCCTGGGCACTGCAAATTCACAACTCATTTCATTTCACATAATCATTTTCAACGTTTCGGCAAATTGCCATCATCAGGATACAACTTTTTATTTTGCCATTTGTTTGGATAATGAACCTACCGTTCGCACAGACTGAGCTCACACAACTTCTCAGCTTCAAGGGCAGTCGTAACTGACTTCTTTAGTTTCTCCAGCTGGGTGTTGTGTCCTCCACCTTGTTTCATGCTGTCAAACTAACAACATGTGTGAACTATAACAAGGTTTATCTAATACTAGTATTGTACTAGTATTGGGTTATATAATAGTACTTATCTGTATCAGAGGGTCCCGGGCATCATACAGGCGTAGGAATAGGGCCTTTGTAAATAGCTGCCGTTCTTTGCCAGTATGGTATAGGTAATGTTTTAATGTTTCTGTCTCTTTTTTGTGTAGCCCTAATATAATGTGCACCAAATTAATAATAAGGCCTCGCAAATCTCAACTATTTTCAAGCATTTTCGAGAACTTTTTGCGTAGAGTGCACGCGTTTTGAATCTTGGGTGGTGCGTACAACCTCATCATCGGGCTCATGACGTCAGTATGCTAGTACAGCCTTTTTCGCTTTCGGAGTTTCGCTGTGACAAGAAAGGAACTAGCTGTCCTTGATCTGTTTTCGACTGCGGCGTTGCGCGACCGGAAGACGAAAGAGCTACACAACAAGGTACTGCTCGTCCGATTCCATCTACATGTAGCAAATGAATAAATAACTTTCCACATGGAAAGAAATCCAGCAACATCCAGCAGTGGTGAAACAGCTGGGCACTTTGGCAAGTTTATTCAAGTCATGATTTTGAGATTTCCTGTATTCCCTCATCGTAGCGATGATTAGGATTACTTGCATCCTTTTTACCCATAGACTAGTAGGAGGCAACGTGGTGTCATCGGCATTTATAAGAGAGCCACTTTCATCGACGGTCTCATCAATTTATCATAAAAGCAGCTGATACTATCGCCCGTTGCAGAGTTCTATTCGACTTACAACATTACAGGACAGTGACTGGTAATCAACTGCAAAATGGTGCAGCCCTCAGTGATGCAGGTGAGCTTCACATGCACATGTGGCATTGAACTGTTTCTGCATGTGTGAATTGTGCCTTTTGAAAATGTTATCATTTGGCCTGCCAAGGTGGGGGCAATCTCTGGAATTATTAATTTCTTGGCCAAAGAGTAGTCCTGTACTACATCCGCAGGAGTAGTTTCTTTCAAAGGCCGAAACTCTTCTGGACTAAAGTGACGTGTGTGGACCCATAACTGTGTAATGAAGGTTGTCGGCCTGCGAGTGTATGTGGGTGTGTTGCATTTTAAAGTTTTCATTGTTTGCTCGAATTATCCTCTGCATGCAGCCAGGGCCTGCCACCGACTTTAGCTACTCAAGTTCTGCAAGTACCACACGTACCGCTTCAAGGCATGTTGGGCAATAAGACAGACTTGAATTTGCAGCGAGTAAATCCTGGAAATATTGATTGACTCGTGTGGGTTAGTTCAACGAGGGCTTCCTGGCAAGAATACAAGCTCATGGCTAATCTGCTACATCCGAGTCAAGATGCTGTCGGCAATTCCAACATGACATGATCGGAACCCGCTAAGACAGCAGAAATTGTGTGATCCAGGTACATGTAGTATCACTGGTCGTTGAACAGGGCCTAACCAATGCCGCCCAGGATCAGAGTAACTGATGACAGCTGAGCTTAGCCATATTTAGAGACAGGATATGGATTGTAATTTTGGAAGATTGTAAACAAGTCGTGGAGCAGACATGTCATTATCTTGCCCATGCTGAGTTTGATATGTTGGCACCTGTCTTGGTCTGGAGGAAAGCAGAACTTTTAGGCAGCACCGGAATATAACCAAGCAGAGGAGATGCATGTAGGAGCGTTAAATCCCGCGGTACCAATTAGCCTTTGACTTTCCGGGCCTTTGTACCCCTTGTGCATTGCGTTCTGCCCACCAAAGGCAAGGGGCAGTGTAGCAGGTAAAAGGCCCACTGTCGTTCTGTATATGCTGTACTAGTTTGAACATTACCATGTACGTCTCCAATGCCGTGAACCCTTTGATAGGCCTGGCTTTGGTTCATCCTAATAAAGATCGCTATTATTATGACGTGCGCTGTCTTCTCATATGATACCAGTATACACAAATCCCTTCTTGTTGGTGCATTACAGTTCATTCCCCATACTTGTAGATTTAGACACAAGCACAGACTACTTGCTGCTTGGAATTTTATTTTACCGTACAATGTACGTGTCCGTTCAGAAAGTGATGTACGAGGTGAATAGCAATTTCTGGACATGAAAATAAAATAGAGCCCCACTGGCTGTGTGTTTCACATTTTTCATATCTTTTTGTATCTATTGTATGGTCTAATCCTTCATCTTTCCAAATATGTGACAATTGCTCATGCTGTGATCCCAGAGACTTTATAGCAGGACGTTTTCGACAGGCCAATTTTTCGGCCTAAATTTCAGTGTATGGAATTCTGGACATGAAAGTAAAATAGCGTCAATAGGCATCCTATACTGCACCATTTTTGTTATATTTTCTATTGGTGGACTGCAGTTGGCCTCTTCACACTTCCAGCCAACAGGTCCAAGACTACCGGTATACAGCGTCTGAAGTGGAGTCCACATGGGGAAGCCAACGATTCGTCCATTACTTCTTATTTTACTCAAAATTCAAAATTCTCATGCGACATAGTACAACAAAACCCGTTGAAATGCCGCACAAGCAAAGGCTATCAACAAGGCACCGACACGAGGAGAAACTACAACAGCCCAGCTGTCAACTACGGCAAGAAAAAACTTCATCAACCGGACTGACTTGACTCTACACGCGACGAAAAATTATTTTACTCGAAATGTCCAGAAATGTACAATGTCCAGAAATAGCAATTCACCTCGTACGTGTCACTGTCTTTTCCAGGTATCAATCATTACGTATCAGGCCTGAAATAGCAGGTTGACGCTCTTAGCTTCAGGATTATCCCAATAGACAGTTGTTCTTCTGATTTGGTAGCACTTTTGAAGTTGATTGATTCTTTTTTATTGTCATTTTGAAGATCGTTCGTGGTTGCCATGGTAATCATGAAGAAAAGAGTTCTTAATCTCGTTTCAAAACACTTCAGTTAGAATGATTGGAATAAATACATGGAGATGCCAATAGCAAAGTGGCGTAAAAGTAACACAAAGTGACACAAATCCTAATTTTGTATCCGGTTGCCATGGTAATTATAGGCAATTTCAATCGCAATTTTCACCACCTTTCAGAAAGTTCTGAGAATGACAACAAGTGGTAGGGTGATCTACACATGGCCCTCTATCATATGAGCCAAAAAAATCGTGGTACACCCAAAGTGGGAACGGGAAGTCACATTTTGCCCACTTGGCTCCTGTACTACAGGGCGTCAAAATACTTTGAACGCGGTATTTGACGACTCCCTGATATGTACATGTACCTAATTATTAATTATTGTTTGTCTCTTTCCCTCAAACCAGTTAGTACATAATTATGTAGTAGTTTTCGGCAAAACTTGCCGGATTATGCTAGCGCAATAGTCTCCAAAACTCGGAGTGCTCATCATGCTCGATATCTGACATATAAATGCTAGCATTATCCGCAGGCGTAGGCATTGGCGGATAATGCTCGAAAAGGTGGCAGATTCTGCTCAAAAAGCAGTGAAATTGGCAGAACCATACAAACCTTATGGCGGTCAATTCCTCGAATTCTGCTCCATTTCTTTATCCACATACCGAACATGCATGAAACTTACCAGAAAAAGTACCGAATTCTGCCAATTTTTCTGCCGGCAATCGGCATTATCTACCGGTAGTGCACTCTGGATAATGCAGAACCGGCACTCCAATCCAACAGTATAATTTATTATAATTACCCGGGTATAGGATTTGTCAAAAAACTGACGTGTCCTCTCTAAAACACCTCTATATTTAAAGTCAAGCGTGGATAATGCTGGCACTCGTAAAAGCTTCTGAAGAGAACCTACTGATATTATGATACTTAACACACAATTTATCCCAGGCAGAAGCATGGTCATGATTATTGGAAAAAATTCAAAAAATCCTAGGATTTGCCGGACACGGCTATAGACTAGAGCGAGATTTGCATTTCAAAGATACCATGTGCCAGTGCTTTAGAAAAGTATAAAAATCATTTACGTAAATGGCTGCTTTGGAAATTGCGGTGCCTTGAAAAATGAAAATAGAAGGTGCTAAAGTTGAAGATACATGTTGTACGAAAGGCAAAGAGACAGTAAAAATGAAAATCAAATGCAGGAATAAAAGACGAGCAGAATGTGATTACGCAAACCGGTTCAACCGGCAACAGCAATTATTTGTGAAAATGTCTGCTGTGAAAATTGCAGTTAAGAAGAAATTAAAGAAGCTGGGCTTTGAAAATGCATCGTAAAATGAGAAAAAGGGTAGCCAAAGAGGACTGAGAACTTCAAGTCCCCGGGATAGGCAGAAAGGAGGCCGCGCAGAACCTGATAATGCTATGAGCACACCGGTTCAACCGGAAAAGAATTAAAAAAAATGTTCCGCTATTCGACATGATGACGTCGGACTAGTGCGCTGCTTTACCAGTAGGGTCTAAGCTCAAAGACGTACTTCGAAGTACTAGACACGTTGGCAAATACGGACCTAAAGCGAGGTTCTAAGTCACCAAGATAGACTATGTAGAGATATGTTTTTGAGAATAAAAAGAAATTGAATGACAATTCAGCACAACTCAGACAATCTATCTAGACTCTAAACATGGGTACTGTGCATGGAACAACGGGCACGCGGGGAAATCCAGCATTCTCATGGTGAACTATGGCGTAAAAAACTATAATTATCTTTGAAAATGTACTAGGCGAAAACAGTATCTGGTGAAAAAAATGTTCACGGTTCGCTTGAGACTCGGCCAAAGGCCCAGTTTTCCACATCCGCAGGAACGCCAGCACCCTCTCGGATCAAGGCACAGATGCAGCTCCTAACTAAGCTAAGGTGGGAGGTGAATCATTTAAAAGTAATCGTATGTACATGGAAGTAGGAGAAGTAGGAGAAAATAGTTCTTTAGAAAGAAAAGAAAAAAAGCTGTGGTTGTGTGCGGATGTGTGTGAGAAACAGATCACTCTATCAGTTGCCATGACCACCATGTCCTACTGCCAGTCATCAGGCTTTCTGCCAGTCCTCAGGCTTCAACTCTCTGTATGTACAGCAGTAAATACACACACACACACACACACACACACACACACACACACACACACACACACACACACATGCATTCAATCATGCACACACACACGCGCACACACACACACACACACACACACACACACACACACACACACACACATACATACACACATGCACACACACATACACACACGTGCGCGCACACACATACACATGCGCGCACACGCATACACACGTGCACACACACACACACACACACACACACACACACACACACACACACACACACACACACATACACATGCAACACAAATGGTTATGTAACTTATGTATTACCTTCTTCCCCTGGCCCCCGCCACACAACAACACACATTTTACGCACGCTGTTGTATTTGGTTCTTGAGAACGGCGAAGAGCGTTCCCGGGACTCTTCGCGTCGCGTTCCCGTAACATAGAGCAGAGCATCACTAGCTACAGTCCATTCCCGTGTTGGGCGATTTTGTGGTACACTGTGCAGTGCCGCGCGATTCGAAACTTGAAAAAGGGTCCAAAAAAGGCACCTCAACTGGGGTTCGAACCGCAAATGTACTGTTATGCAAGTGGAGTGAACGGCCTGGATTTTCATGGTTTTTACCCAATTCAGTGCTTTGGGGGCAAAACCTGGCCGAAATCCTATTCTTGTTATGGCTTGCCTTTTGGAGAAATATACTTCAAAAACACAATTGGAAGAGCATTCCACGAGGGATTGCCAAAAAATTGTGACGAAACTCAAAATTTGACCCGTTTATGGCCAAATGCTAGGATATCATCTTTTTCTGAATGGACTGTAGCTAATATAATTATTCGCATACGTCATACGACGTTTGGGATGGCACAGTCGATTTTAAGCCACGGCCCCTTTGTTGCCCGAGAAGTTTAGTATAAAAGGTGGTGCTTATATCCGGGGAAATACTGTGCGGTCCACTTCGCTAATAACGCCGCCGGATATACATGTAATGACAAGGCGAGACCAAAAAAAATAGAGATTCCCGGGCCCTCCCGCACCAAAATCGAGCCAAAGCGAATTTTATTTTTTGAACAGTACTGATCGTGTGAGTAGATCTGGGACGTGGAGTCACACAAACCCGAGCTTGTACGACTCCCAGATGTACAGATCAGGGCCACCGTTGGCCGAAATATAAAAAAATTTAAGAGGTAAACCGCGTACCTGTTGTCTGTAAAAAAAGTTAAATAAAAACCACCGGAAAATGCTGTAAAAAAAGTTCAACATGCCATGCACGCATATAGTCATGTATATACATGGGACAAAATTAAAAAATTAAATTCGCCCGCCCGCACCAATTTCACGTGGGTCCTGCCCGGGAATCTCAATTTTATTTTGGTCTCGCCTAACGACAGAATTTCCATGCCCAGAGCAAAGTGCCATCTAACTGTATTACAAATATACTTCGGGTATAAGGACACTTCGCGAATAAGGGCACTTTTCTGATGCCCCGCCGAGTGTCGTTATACGCAAAGTTGACCGTATATTTGTGCAATTGTTAATTTTGCTCCTGAATTGTCCTCCCTGTTGCTTGCTACCGTCCTCCTCCTTCCTCCACCCTGTTTCTTAAATTAACCCCATTATCACATTCGCTTCCATGTAATTGGGCTTTTAGCCGGTGTGTACTTGCGAATTCAAATATAATATACATACTGTGGAACCTGTCTAAGGGACCTTCAAAACGTGGTCTCTGTTACCAGGTGGTCTCCTTATCCAGGGTCATTTGACTGGAAATAGCATCACTTGGCCCTGGTCTCAGTGGTCTTCTGGGACAGGTGGTCGCCTTATCCGAGTGGTCGCCTTGACAAGTGTTACTCTACATACACACATATGCTGTACACATCATCATGCACAGTGTGTACGTGTCGCCGAGACTCCAACAATCACTCTTCTGCCGTTCTGGTGGTTCATGACATGAACGGATGCTGATATGCCAGTAATTAACTTAGCTTCAGAACAGAGAGGTAAGTGTGTGTGTCTGTGTGTGTGTATGTGTGTGTGTGTGTGTGTCTGTGTGTGTGTGTGTGTCTGTGTGTGTGTACGTGTGTGTGTGTGTACGTGTGTGTGTGTGTGGGGGGGGGGGGAAGAGAGGAGTACTGTAAACGGCCTAATGTTTGCGACACATTATTCTGTTAGCTAATTTTGTGAGAAGAGCATAACGCGAATATTTCCCATCGTGAAATCAAACTTCAACAGCGGGTGTATATGTGTAGCCAGAGTATTCCGCAAAAGATTTCCCATCGTAAACTCGCTGGTTCTGAGAAATCGCGAAAATTTAAGGACGCGAATATTGGGCGGTTTAAACCAGGGAGTCGTAAAATACGGTATTTTACGACTCCCTGGTTTACAGTACATGTCCCCGTCCAGTGGGTTCACATTTTTGTTGTCATGTGACTGCGTTTGTGTTGAAAGCCGGTGTACTAGTGTACGGACGGTGGACAGTAGAACCAGCATGGCCGCCGCCGACGTCATGTGACCCACAGATGCAGGGGCTTGAGTGGAGTTGGAACCAGTATGGCCACCGGCGTCATGTGCCATAGATGGTTGATTGGACAGTGGAACCAACATGGCCACCGGCGTCACGTGACCCACCGATGCGGGCATAGATAGAGGCATAGATCGTCACATTCCGCCGCTGCAGATGCTGCTGTGAAAAGCTGCTGCATATAATATCTAGCACATGACCACAGTGGACAGATTCACCCAGGCTGGTTTCAACTCCAGTCAACCCCTGCATCAATAGGTCACGTGACGTCGGTGGCCATATTGGATTCACCGTCCACCTGACACGGTGTACACTTTCTACACAAATGCAGTCACATGACAACAGATGTGAAGCCACTCTATAACCATAACAGATGTGAAGCCACTCTATAACCATGACAACAGATGTGAAGCCACTCTATAACCATGATAACAGATGTGAAAGCAAAAGATTTGAATTTTCGAGTGCGGATGCAGTTTTAGGAGCTCCGCTCCTATCAGCCTTTCCGAGTCTGTAACTGTAACCTACAGGAGCTGTGACTTGTACTGCGGACTATGGCCACCAATGAGCATGTCGACCTGGCCCTTCTGACGTTCGACTGTCTACAAAACCTGGCCACCCGGACTGGCATCCCGAAAGCGGACTCCTTCTCACGGCCCGACCTGGTGGGAGCGCTCCGGAAGGAGGGGATTGGGTCCCACCCCATCCTGGAAGGTATGACCGGTATAGGACATGTCACGACTGCTTTGGCCGCATTGTCCTCGACAATAATGGACCTGAATAAAGAAATAGTGGCAATTAGGGTGGGAAGAGATGATGAAATTGCTTCCTTGAAGCTTGAAATTCAACAGCTGAGGCGGGAAATGGCTGACCTGCGAGATACTAGCGTACACACACAGCACGCCATGCCACACCAGTACAGCGACGTAGTACTAGGAACCGCCACACAAACTGCAAGTGCACGTGCGAGGCTCAGCACCACAACGGGCAGGTCTGTACAAACGTACGGTACACACGCCGGCAGTGGCAGCCTGCCAGGAGAAACGCGTGTGCCACAACCCAACACTACTACAAGTCGTAGTTCCAGCCCCGCAGCAGGCGTGCATGCATCCCGTAGGTCCAGCACTACTACAAGTCGTAGCTCCAGCCCCGCAGCAGGCCTGGATGCATCCCGTAGGTCCACCGATACTGAACAACAAGTACATGAATGGCAGGAACACCAGGGCAGACGCACTCGAGCCGCCCAGAGACAAAGGCACGCGGCAGATACTAGTAGTCAGTCCCAGCTAGCTCAAAGCATAACAAGGCGGGTGGAAACATCCCGCTACACCAAGCCGGCTCGTGATAGCGAGCCGGCAGTAGACCTCACGGCATCACCCCGGGCCAAACGCAAAGTGTTTTACGTTGGCAACGTGCAGCCACACTGCTCCGCATCATCAATTGCTGAATGGTGCTCTGCCCGAGGAGTGCAGATTCAGGAAGGTGTCATATTTGCATCCAAGCACTTCAGAACTGCCTACGCACGGGTGACCGTCGAGGCAGCTGATGAGAACACAGTCGGTGACAAAGGGTTCTGGCCGGATGCTCTTTCGCACACGGTTAGGCCCTGGCGTTTTGCCGCGGACAGTTTTGACACCAGCAATGCCAACCAGGCAAACAACGTCCTCTCCTCAGGCTCAGCATGATGGCGCGACCACAGCTGAATCCACTGGCTCGGCCCTACTTCCCCCCTTGCCAGGGTAAACTGACCTTGCTTTCCGTAAATTGCCGCTCAATCGTTAACAAATCTGCCGAACTGTCTGTCATTGCTGATTTCAACAAACCTGATGTCATCTGTCTAAATGAAACATGGCTAAATCCAAGCATAGCGCTCACCATCTCCGGTTATACCACATTTCGTCGCGACCGACCACCTCATGATAACAAATCCGGTACGGCAACCAGAGGATATGGTGGAGTTGCGATTCTTGTCCGGCAAAATCGCTTCGGAAGAGTCCAAGTTCGCGACGACCTTGCTCGTCCGACCTGTGAATCCGTATGGGTTGAGCTTCACCCAATCTTAGGCTCCCCGACACCCATCCTCGTCTGCTGTACCTACCGTCCGCCCTCAGTCAAAACCACGGAAATAGACCACTTCTGTGATATGCTAGCTAGTGCTTTGGTAACCGTTCCCATGTCATCGTACCATGTCATAATGGCTGGGGACTTCAACAGTAAGCACAAACGGTGGTGCCCATCGGATTTAACGTGTCCTGCTGGGGCGGCACTTTTTCGCACCCTTACCTGCTTCGGTTTGGATCAGCTGGTGCAGAGTCCAACGCACACAACATCTTCCGGAACACAGTCATGTCTAGACCTTGTCTTCACGAACCAACCCCTGCTGGCGACGGACGTTCACACAGCTTGCGCTCTTGGCTCCTCGGACCATCTCATGGTTTCATGCCAGTTCGCCGTCTCATTGCCCTCGGATCCAGACCTGCCACTTCCTTCTCGCAAACCGTTCCCATATCGCTTCCGTCGAGTTCCCTCTCAGTGCTGGGACTCTATGAACGCTGATTTCTCCTGCCACGACTGGTCGTTTCTGCAACCAGAAGGCTCTCCAACTGTTGACGCCGCGGTAGATCACCTTGCAGCCGTCCTTGAACGAGGGTTCCAACAGCACCTCTCTAACTTTGCTATCGGCTACAACAACCGGAAACATTCCAACCCAACATCCTCGACATCTAGTCCCCCATGGGTGACACGGTCCCTCGTATCTGAAGTGAAGCGCAAGCGTGATCTTTTCAGCATCTACAAGAAATTCCCAACGCCGGTTAACCGGGAGGCTTACCGAGTTCAACGCAACTTCGTCAAGCACCTTTCTCGTACCTCACACCGCTCCTTTCTAAACTCTCTTTCTGCAACACTCTCCTCCCCCGATCGCCCATCACTCCACCAATTCATTCGCAACCAGTGCCGCGGGACCTCCCGCGCGCCAATCCAGTACCTGACGGACTCCAATGGCAACCGCCAGCACGATGTGAAGGCGATTGCAGACACACTGAACAAGCAGTTTGTTTCATCCGGCATTCCGGAAGATCCGAATTGGGTCATTCCATCGCTGTCCCCAGCCCCTGAACTTAGCGCACCACTCACACGCGTCGTTACCACGACTGCTACCGTCTGTAAGCACCTCAAACTCCTGAAGAATTGTAAGTCCCCTGGCGAAGATGGCATACCCAATGAGGTTCTCAAATGGCTTGCGCCATCTCTGTCCTATCCCTTGTGCCTGCTCTTTAACATGTCATATCGTACAGGAGTATTTCCGTCCGTCTGGAAATCTGCTGTTATCGTCCCGATCTATAAGAAAGGCCAACGCTCTCAGGCTGGCAACTACAGACCAATCTCTCTCCTTCCCGCTGTGTCCAAGGTCTGTGAACGTATTTTCTTTGAGTCTCTGTACTGCCACGTCACCCCAGCGCTTTCACCATCTCAATCCGGTTTCTGCCGTGGAGACTCCACAACTTTCCAACTAACACGTCTAGTACAAGACATCTACACCCAGCGGAACCTCAGGCGGCATGTTGGCATCGTGTTCTTTGACCTAGCGAAAGCTTTCGACACCGTCTGGCATCGTGGTCTGCTTGCAAAGCTAGAGTCCGTCTTCTTGGTACACGGTCCAGCCCTGCAATGGCTCTCATCCTATCTTTCCTGCCGCCACCAGACTGTCAGAGTATCTACCTCCCTATCAGACCCATTACTAGTCGTGTCTGGGGTACCCCAGGGGTCCATACTTGGGCCGCTCCTATTTCTACTGTACGTTAATGACTTGCCAGCCCTTGTACCAAATGTAAGTCTTTTTGCTGACGACACTGCTCTGATGTGCTCCGACAGCTCGGCAGACAACCTCACGGCCTCCATGCAGTCCGGGGTCAACGCTACAGTAACATGGATGGAAACCTGGAAACTGAAGCCTAACCTCGCCAAAACCGAGGCCATGTTCTTCTCTCCCTCGCCCCCCACTCAACTTCTGTATTTTCCTGGTCTAAATAGTACACCTATTAAAGTTGTTAATGAGCACAAGCACCTGGGCGTTATTCTCGACCGCCAACTCTCCTGGTCTCCACAAGTCCAGTCTGTGTGCAAGCGTGCGAGTGCGTCCTTAGGTATGCTACAACCCCACTGCCAACACTTGAATGATAACTGCAGAGAATTGTTCTTTAGGGGCCGTCCGTAATTATCGAACTTTTTTTACGAAACGAAATAATTTCGTTATGGGGTGGGAGGGGGTTGGCCCGTTTCGTTTCAGAAAACTTCGACACCATGTCAAGTACAGCGCAGAAAGGCGGTATGCGGTGAAGTCCGTCGTACATGTACATGATTGCATGTACTAGTACACACTGCAGTACAGTGCTACTGCTTGCTAGTGCTAATGCAGACTACTTCAATACATGACTTGCGCAGTGCGTGCGCGTGCACCAGCGCGGTCAAAACACTTGACAAGGGTACGTGGTTGCTCCTTTCCAGTCGGAAAAGGGTTCGGATTACTCTTTTGGAACAAAATGTTCTCGTTTCGGCGAACTGGCCGATTCCTACTAGTACTAGATCTACGCACTGCACGTGGAGGGTTGCGGACATTCGCTGCAAGCAGGAACTACAATGCAGTGAAATACTCTGATTCCAAGCCAGAGAGCTTGTCGTTGTAGTGCTTCGATTCGACTGTGTTGCTGCTTTCTGCGTTGTGCAAGGCGAATTTCTTTTTGTGACAAACGTGGTGCCTGTTTCGAGCGATTTTTCGATATGTCTGGAAAGAAGCTGACTCAAGCAACGCTATTCGGCACGAAGAAAGGAAAGGGCCCATTCTTCTCCGCTGGAACTGCTCCCGATACGAATTACTATCGAGTGATCGAAGCTCTGTGGAAGACTGCGAAGGAGAGCAACAGGCAGACTTTTTTGGATCGCGCTCAGCAGGAGTGGCACTTGCTGTATAAGAATGATGAGGCAGCAGTCAAAAGCTTGCTGTGGAGAAGTAATGCTGAGACTGACGATGGGAGAAAGCTTGCTGAGCCCTTCGTCAAGCCTGTGGATCCGTTTCGGGCACGGACTGGTCAAAATTCACCCGCAGCTGCGACATCGTCTGCACCAGGTCCTGTATCTGCTACCGCGTCGGAAAGCTCCAGTTCTAGGAAGTTGTTAGAGGTCTTCCAGATCGACCCGGATGATTTCCTGACCGAAGATGTGAAGGGCAAGACATCCGTCATGCAACTTTTCACGGAGGTGAGTGACTTGTGGCTGCAGTACCGCAACCAACACAATTGCTACAAGCGCATGGTGAGCAACAGGAAACGTAAGACTTCGAAGATATCCAGTGCAATAGCCAAAGTTGAGGAAGAATTGAAGGACATAGCGCATGTAGTTGTTGAAATAAGCAGCATCAAGGTGCCACAGTCAAGCTTGTTGACAACTGGCGGTGTGAAAAGTCTGGCCCAGAAGATGGAGAAGCTGACGACTTTAGCAAGCTTGCTGCCACGCCTCAAATCCAGTCTTGGTGCAGTGATTCCACGCTTACAAGTCCGGAATTCTCAAATGATGAACCGTGGAGTGCCGCGGCGCAGCACTGATTTCGTCTTTCTTTGTGAGAACTCTCCAGCTTTGACCTGGGACACTGCTCGTGCGGCTCTCAAGTCTGCAGCAGAGGATAACACCTTTGTAGAAGAGCCACTGTCGGCAGAGCAGTTGCTGGCATGTGCGTCTGCTTTGGAAGCAAGTAATGCTGCACCGCTCGAGTGTCTTCAGTTTGCTATCCATGCCCTCCAGCCTGCTGATTCAGCAGATGATGATAGTGAAGTGGAGTGTTCCATAGATAATCCTGATGATGATGGTGATGCTGCTGCTGCTGCTGATACAACCAACAACGCCACCAACATGACTGAGTCAAAGCGGTTTACACAGCGGCTTCTTATTCAACTTGTGAGGTTCCTACCCGTTATTGCCGTCAGGCAGAAGTCAACATGTAGGACTGTCTTGGTTAACATGGCTGAGTTCTCCCTCCTGGCCAGTGGCGATACGTTTGCTGACATGCTCCTCCTGAGTGAAACACCACAAGAACCAGTAAATCAAGCTACCACTGATAATGTCCCAACTGAAATCTATCATCACCTACCTGGTCAGAAGCCCGGCCGCAAGGCGGTTGTCAGTCAGTTTCCGGAGATAGTGACTATTGTCACTGACTTCATTCAGAACCACGGTTTCTCTGCCCAGGCACGGAGAAGGTCCACAACTGGAAATTCCATGGGCGTCAGCTTGGCAGACATTCAAAAGCACGTGCTGCAGATGATCCCCTACATCAAGTCGATTTCGCGCAGTACTTTGCACCAGCTGATGGTAGCACCACGCCGAGGCACCATGAATGCAACTCGTTACACAGGTCTTGTGCAGAGTAGAGTTCCAGGAAAAGACAACAGCCTCCGAAAAGAAAATATGGATGCTCACTTTGCATTTGCGCAGGTGAAGTACGTGAAAGAATTCTGCCAACATTTTGAAGCAGAATGTGTCCAGCTGTCTTGTGATGATATGAACAAAGTGAACGTGGGTGTCCTTGCAGTGTCCCGATATCATCAGCTCAACCATTTCTTTCCAGTCGATGATAAGCCGCAGTACTCTGATCACGACTTCCCCTACAAAAATTCTAAAATCATCCCGTCCGGATACATGATCCTAGAACACAAGCCATCTGCCGCTCCTCATGCCAGCCGAGTTCGGTCTCGCAGCTTGACCCGAAACGAACCGCGCAACACGACTCCCAAACGATCAGCAAGCTGGAGCCCAGCATCTTCTTCTGCAGCTTCCAGTCGATTCAAGGTTGATAAGCTCGGTCGCCTCCACCATGTCTCACCTCAAACGGGCCCTGTGCATGTTTTCAACCGGGCAACTAAATTTCACTCGGCAACCAGTAGCGCCCATGCATCTGACCTGACAACTTTGTTCCGTGAGGTACCGTTGCTGCAGAGGAAAGTGGTTTCCCTTCTCGTCGATGGTGGTCCTGATTTTAGCCCCAAGCATTTGGTGAACCTCCTAGCTTTCGGCCAACTGTGGAAAGATCAGAATTTGGATGCTCTGATCATCTCCTGTCATGCCCCTGGCCACTCCGCCTACAATAACATTGAACATGCTTGGGCTCCGCTTTCCCGTTCGTTGGCTGGCGTTACCCTCCCGAACAGATTAGATGGCGAGGAACCACCACATCTTCAGAAGCTCTCTAAAGAGGAACTGTGCCGAAAAGAATCAGTTGTTTTCGATCAAGCTATTGACATTCTGGGTGGATACTGGTCGAAGCTGAAATTTGATAGTCATGATGTAATCCCCAGGAAGGTTCAATGCATTGACTCGAGCTGCAAGTACAGTGATCATGATGTACTTGCAGACTTTGTGAAGTCGTCTCGGCGGGCCATTGAGCAGAGCGAAGACATGCAGGAGATCCGGTCCCTCCTTGCATTCCTCTGCAAGCATGTGTCTCGATCACACTACCAGATGACATTCCTGAAGTGTGAGAGCGAGGAATGCGCACACTGCTTAGCCCATCCAGTTGTTGCTTCTGACTCTGTAAAATTTCTCCGTTCCGCTGGTGGACACCTCTTCACCCCTCTTCCTTGTGAGACCGCTGACGGCCTTCATTTCAAGTCGTTCCTGGAATGCTGCACTCACCTAGCTTTGGGAAAGCCTCTTCTTCCTTTGGACGATGGTCTTCCATCTGGTGGGACAACACGCTGCGAATATGGATGCCGTTACGTTTACACATCGGTTCGCGATGGCGATCGCCATGTCTGTCTCGTACACCCTGATCGCTGGAGACAGCATCGTAGCAAAAAGCAGGTGACGTCAACTGCTGCGACTTCATCAGCAGACACACCAACACCAGCCAGTGATGAGCCTGCACCAAAGCGCACCTGCCATAGATGCACGTTTGCCGACTGTGGGCTATCATTCAGCTCAGGTTACCAGTTGCAGAAGCACAAGAAAGCTGCTGGGCACCACCTCAAGCGTGGCCGACCATCCAGCAACTGAGTGGACCTTCTTGGGCACGGGGTCGTCCCATCAAGATATGAGTCAGGATGTACTATTTCGTTTTCCATTGCTACTACTTTGAAGTATAGTCTCGTTGAATGCAAACAGTACACCGCATTACCATACTAGTGGCGTGAAGGAAGACATTCATGTATCATATTCATATCTCTCTATCATCCCAAGAATTATGCGTGGCTTGTAAATGACTTGGTTGAGTACAGGTGCAACCATACATCACCGCAGGACTGTATGTGTGTGTGTGTGTGGGGGGGGGTATGTCTTGTGGGACTGTACGTACACATATGCTTGACTGTCATCAGTACAGATTGCATTGAAAAGTATGTGTTTAAATGCAGTCAATATTTTTTTCGTTCTGAGGGGGAGGGGGGGGAGGGTTTGGGTCTAAACTAAAATAATTCGTTTCGTGAAAAAAGTTCGATATTCACGGACGGCCCCTTAAGTCGTACATTTTGCCTATATTTGACTATTGCGATATAGCTTGGTGCGGGTTGTCTCAGACTTTACTCCACAGACTGGAGGTACATCAACGCTTGCTTCTGAAAATTCTGTTTCGAAAAGACCAAACATTTGCCTCCCTTTGTCTTTATAAACTTGCTTCCACGCACCCTCTTCTTGCCCGACATCAGCAGCATCTTTGTATCCTTGTGCAAAAAATCTTCCTAGCCCAAGTCCCGAAACATATTGCCAAGTACAACTGGTTTGTTACCACTAGACCAACACGCAATGCCTTATCACTGCCCCGAGCTAGTTCCTCTCTGTTTTGAAATCCCCTTTCTTCTCAGCATACTCCCTTTGGTCTAACCTGCCTACTAGCATTAAGACATGCCAGGATATCAGGAAATTCACAGTCCAGCTTTCCACACTGTCTCATCCGAAGTGATCCCATGTATTATTAATGTGCCTCCCTTTCTTTTTCTCTCCCTATCTCCCTTCCCTCTCTGACAGCATCTTTCTTTTTTTCCCTTTTTAGCTTGCCGTGGTTGGCTATCACCTGACCTCTCATGTTTATTGGCAGTCTTCGGACGGGCCAGGAGATGTTGAATAAATAAATAAATAAAGCCACTCTATAACCATGACAACAGATGTGAAGCCACTCTATAACCATGACAACAGATGTGAAGCCACTCTATAACCATGACAACAGATGTGAAGCCACTCTATAACCAAGGCAACAGATGTGAAGCCACTCTATAACCATGGCAACAGATGTGAAGCCACTCTACAAACATGGCGCGGACGCTGGAACCATTCCACTGCCACGCACTCAATCACCATGGCTCGGTGACTCATGCTTGTACTGTGTGAATCATCCAATCTCATCTTGGCCCAGGACGACTAGCTGCAGAGTCATGTGCGTAGCACCGCCGTTGGAGGTGGTCCGGTTGGAGGGGGTGTGGGGGTGTCCCCCGGGAAAAAATTGAAATTACGGTGCAAAATTCTGCATTCTGGGCACTTCTGGGCGAAAAGTGTTCCTGCCAAAGCCGGATCGGCTACTACGCCCCTGGGAGTGACCAGATAACGACTAGCTGCAGAGTGGCCAGAAAAGATCGAGATTGGCACGTGACTTGAAATGCTTGAAACCATAACTATACAATACAGCCACCCCTCCCCCCCCCCCCCCCCCCTCCCCCCGGCACATGCACAGATGAAAATGACCATGCAGTCCATTTCAATTTGCAGTCCCTCTGTGCATAGACATGCGTGATGCCAGTGAGTGCCCGGATAACGGAGGTTTGAGTTCGTCCACTTACTTGATGATTTCCTCCACTTTTACAGCAAGCGCTTCGCCACCGGCATCCTTGATCAGATTACGAAAGTCCTGACATGTTGGTTGATAATCGCCAGCTATCAGGTAGAAGATAACGCCGGGTATGTTAGTGACGTCTGCGTCTCCTTTCGCATGAACTTTAATGAAGCGCTGTACGACAATCTCATAGGTATCGACATACTGTTTCTCGCGTTTTTTCACACACATCTTTGCCAGTTTACCTGCACAGCAAAACAAAAATGATGAGAGAGAGAGAGAGAGAGAGAGAGAGAGAGAGAGAGAGAGAGAGAGAGCGGGAGAGAGAGCGAGAGAGAGAGAGAGAGAGAGAGAGAGAGAGAGAGAGAGATCTCCTAGTCCGTTTCAAAAAGATTAGCAATCAGGTTTTGGTCTTAAAAAGTATGAAGATAAGGGAAATTTGGACAACAAAGTACATAGAATGGCTTGTAAGGGTACGGCAAATTGTTCTGTGAAAGTTTCAGAACAATTGGACCAGCCGTTTTATAAGGATTTAGAATTTCGCCCAGGTTTCCGGCCTTTTCCCATGGTTTACAATTTGCCCCGGAAGCCAGATCGATTTTTTATCAAAACCCACGATTTATCCTTTCCTTTTTGGCCTTTTGGTTATGAATGCTGTCTGCTGACCATGAAGTTGTGAGTTCAAATCCCAAATTATCTTCAAGCCAAACTTTTTTTCATTGCTTTGGTGATTACTCTGGAAGATCCACAAAAAGTACAAGACAAAGAAGGTGGTTGCGCCAAACGACTTGTTGTTGGAGCTCGCGTTTCCTGCCGAACTTACAGACACTTGACTGGTTCAGGCCATGTGAACACACCCACAACACTGAAACGGTGTGAGTGAACACGGAAGTCATTGCGCTGTAGCTATACGTGTTGTTGCATACAACGGCACATCGATCGATCGATTTTTTTGAGAATTATTTTAGTATTTCAAGATCAAAATTTTGAAGGACGTTTCACGCAGCTTCATTATACTTGAATCGTTTGCAGGCAAACTGCCTACACTAAAGAGAGCACTGCATTTCACACAAATCCATTAGAGGTATCGTTTCAACATTTCGGTCTTCATGACCATCATCAGGAATGAAGTGGACATGGAAAAAAACAGCAGTATAAAAGAAGGAAGCAAAGCGCGGTACCTAGTGACAGCGCGCGTAGAGAAGTGCAAAGCACGTCGTGGCGGGTGCATTGCTACATATACATGACAACACAAGCACAAACGGCGAGGAAAGTAGATACTGCGCTACAGCAGTGATACAAGCACAGTTCCAGTCTCACATCTCCAGTGAGGTGTGTAGAGCCCCGCGCCACTCGCAGTAAATAACAGCTGTATTCAATGCCTGCAGAACGCCCAGGTCAGTACCACAACATCCCATGCATGATGCTGAAGGTAGCTGAGTAAGAAAGATGATTGCAGACCATGGTAGAATGTGGAAGAGCATACTCCATAAAAAGTGGTAG
>NC_088655.1:25736863-25804363 GCF_964019385.1 Sycon ciliatum | reverse complement strand
ACCGAGGGCCCTGAGTAGCCGGAAATGAGCGTGGGAAACACCCCTTTTATCCACTCTATCAAAGCAAATGAGTGCAGGGAAACGGGAGGTGGGAGGGCGAAACACAACGAGCAGACAAGAATGATCCGCACACAGAACGGATCGAAATTTATAGCTAAGGCGAGCTCTAGCAAGTCACGTCGAATATCGCGTCGAGTGAACGTCTCATGTCGTCCACGTTGAGTGCCACATACAAAATCCACGGTGAACGCCACATCGCACGCCGCCCACATCGAAGGCGAGCGCCACGCATGGATCACGCTCAATGTCAAGTAGAGTGCCCAGTCGCATAGAGCACCATGCGTGCATGCACTATGTTGTTTGGCCGACATGGTCACCGCGACGTGATCGTATCCCGCACCAAAACATCACAGCATGCATCAACAGCACTATCACACATAGCAGCATAGATTGAGCGGTAGTACGAAGCTGTGTGCACCCATTAAAATCTGCATTATCACCTTAATACTATTCACACCCACACGCGCGCACACACACACATACACACACATACACACACACACACACACACACGCCACACACACACGCCACACACGCACACACACACACGCCACACACACACACACACGCACACGCACACACACACGCCACACACACACATACACACACACACACACACACGCCACACACACACGTACACACACATGTACACAAACGCACACACACACGTTACATCTACCCAATGCTATAGACAGCAAGCTGTTTTGGCCATAAGGGCCCCATCAGTCCAGCTACGAGCTGTAAGTAAGCCGAGCTACCAGCCACGGCGAAAAGGTGGCACCACAGACATTAGAGAGGTTCCGGGTACGATTTTCCGTGCCAAAATCCGTATGGGCGCTACGGATTTTTTCCAGGCGTGCTCCATACGATTTTTCGGCACGAGAATCCGTGTGGACTGGCTTTCATACGAACCATGCTCCGTATGGAGATTTTGCGTCATCGGGTGCAGAATGATTTTTCGCGTACAAATTTGGTACGAGAAACATCGATTTTTCGCGGGAAGTTTCGATTTCGGTACAAATTTTCAAAATAAAAAGGCATAGCGCGGGAATGTGACGTGTTTGCGATCGTAACCTAGGCAATGACGGCAAACACATAAGTTCCGTACCCCGGAAATTTTCACTGCTCGAAAACGACGTATAAAAAATCCGTAGAGCCTCCACGGATTTTGGCACGAAAAATCGTACTCCGGAACCTCCCTAATAAGTTAGCTTGTTGTCCTAGCGCCAGAGTGCTCTAACTACGGAATGTAGCGAGCGATGCGTAATGCAGCCGCACTAGAGCAGCCTACCGAGAGTGCTTGGAAAATACGGTTTACGTCAGACTCAGTTAGACTGCCATGACCTGGCAGCCCTGAACAGCTTCTGAACTCATGCTAGAACATTCAGTGCAGAACAGACCATGAAACGCAAGTGACAGGGTGGAGACTTGGACAGCCCGAATTGCCAAGCATGTAACCATAGCAACACACATGTTATGTGCTTATGAACCGTCCACGGGTACTAGCTACTATTGGGCGTCGAATATTGAAATGAATATTTTGTTCGACTTTCTTTTACCTGCAGGAAGAGTGGGTGGGTGTGCTGGGGCTGAAAACACTAAAAACGTTTCACTTTGAAAAAAAACAATCGGTAACCTCGGACAGCCCCTTACCTGATTTCTCGGAACAAACAACTGCAACGCTTTCTTCTGGTAAGAATGCCGATGGATTCTTCGCCCATTCTCGGAGGTCCGCCATTGGCTTTGTGTCGTGTCCATGCTCGTCCCGCATCTTCACAGCGTAATTATGCTTAGTACCACCGGCGACGTGAATCCCTACAACATAGCCAGTAGCAGAGGCCGTCTCAGCTTCGCCTTCTTTGGGCAGAAGGAAGACGGGTGAGCCACTTTGCCCAGGGGTAGAATCGACCAAGTGGTGAAGCTGATGGTCGTGCTCTGCAAACGCAGCAGGGCGAGGCTTGTCAACCCAGTATTTGCATTTCTTGGCCGTCTCTTCTTTATCACCATAGTAGGTGTGCGATGGATATCCGCACATGCGGACGTCATCCTCCGTCTTCTTGCACTGGGTCGCAACGCCAAGAAGCTTTTTATCTGCCCATCTCACCAACGGACATTCTTCGCTCGTCTTGACCGCTATTATCCCATAGTCGTGTAGAAATAGCTCGTTAGTCTTCTCCGGATCCTTGGCGTTGTTCTCGTACCAGGTAGGAACGATCAACCCACCATAATCGTTCTTGCGGGATATCTTTCCCCTGGTCAGGGGAGGCGCGGAGAGATCTTTGTAGATTCGTACCCAGAGCCAGTCGCCGCAATCGTTGCAGACCAGATTATGTGCGGCAGTGGCGAAGATGATGTACTCTTTGTTCGCTGCACAGTTCAGATCGCGGAGTAGGAAGCACGTTCCTTGATAAACTTGCGGCAGAGGCTGTGCTTTGTCGCAACGGCCGCAGCCAACCTCCAGAGCCAATATGGAATGAAAGGGACTGGCCGTTTCAGCGGATGGCTCGGCCACTGTCACTCGCTCGTCCTCGCCCGGCTTTAAGCAATTCTCGCGGACCTCTGCAGCTCTAGCCATACTCGCGCCCGATTGGGCCATGGCAGAAGATTGCCCCTCCGCCATTATGCTAGTTCAGGTCAGCGCTCAGTTTACGACTCCCTGTACCTGTGCGGCAGTGCCGATAACAAAACTCAAAAGCTCGCACGTTCGCGTTACCACCTGTGCCGCGGTGAGAACCACAACCGGTAGATCTACCACTAGTCACTGACGGCGCTGCACTTGTCGATCAGACTTGACTGTTCATGTTTTGACCATAATAAATAAAAATTAATAATTAACATAAATAAATTATTATGTATAGATATTGCACGGTTCCGGCCGAGGGGATTATTTAATTTTTTCAAATCCCCAAGGCGTGCAGCGCGCCGCGGGGATTATGAAAAATAATCCTCGCGGACACTGTGCAATATCCTGTATAGACCACTACTGGCACCCGTACCACTTTCAAGTGATCTACGGCTGCGCGCCTTGGGGATTTCCCCTCGGAACCGTGCAATAATTATCCTATAGTATAATTATACAGTACATAGACCACACTTTTCGGGTGATCAGAAGCGCAGCATGAACCAGTACATTATGTGCAGTGCGAAAGGAACACTGGAGTAACTTTTTTTTTGTTGTTCTGACATAGTCATCATGGTCATTCGCTCCTCGCCTCTCCGGGTTTACATTGTACAGACTCATGTACATGTAGATTAGGAGACTCCCTTCGATAGGCATCTATTTGCCTCTGGAGGATCCGTGAAATAAAAAAAAAATAAAAAAAATCAAAATCAGATCAAACAGTCGACGAGGAGACAATAGTCGTAAAATGGCAATAAATAAGATAAATTGTGCACTCATAACAACAGCAAAAATGAAGAAAGTCAAGTTCCATAACGTTTTCTTGTGACTGTCATCAGTGGAACGCCGTCACATAAAAATGTAATAACTAAAACACACACTTATATACATGTAGCTAATATGGTTTCAGGTAGAAATACAGCAGCTAACAAGTACAAAAAGCGAAGTTTGCACCTTTGCAATGTGTGAATATAGTGTATGTGAGAAAGGTAGTGGCAGATGAATGTGATACTGTGTGAATGAATGTAATGGTGCGTGTGTATTACTTGAAGAGTGTGAGTGATACAACGTTTTCTTTCTGTTTACATAACACAGGGTCACGAGTACGAATATACACAGCTTCCAACACCTGCAATTGCTTGAAGAAACGTGCGCAACGAATAACACTAAACCAGGAATCGTCAAACACCTTACGACATTCTGGACTGGACACCAAATGCTTGTACACTGCAGACTTCCTCTTGTCAACATCAAACTCCTCCTCATCACTACTCTCATCCTCCACCTCCATTCCAATGCCGCCGTCCATCCCATCGCACTCGTATTCGTCGTCATCAGTCTCCATCTCCTCGCGACACCGCTTCCCTCTCATTGATTCGTTCTGTGCCGTGCCTGTGCTTCCTCCTGCGTCTCCTTGCCTTGTGTTCTCCACTTGTCTCAGTCGTGCCTCTGCTAGTCTCTTGCTTCTCCTCGGTTCTGCTCTGTTTTCAAGTTGTTCCCCTTCCGCTCTTACCGTTGTAGCAACATGGTTTGTCGAGGAGCGACCGTCCGGCGGCCTCCCTTGCCGTGGTCCGGTTTCCGAGGGGGGAACCAGATTAGTCTGCTCGTTCTCCATGGAAGTAGTCGGTGCTTCTGTTTCCGAATTGTGAGCCGTGCTAGGTGTAGAAATAGGCAGCGGATGTTTTCGTGGTCTCCCACGCTTCGGCCTGCTTAACCTGGCAGCCTGGGACAACAATGATAATGGGACGTGCTGCTTGATGCGTTCGGACAAGTGTTGAAGCGTCCTGCCAACATACCGACTACCACATTGTCGGCATTCAAATTGATAAATGAGATGGCTCAAATGGTGGGTTGGCAGGACGTCCTTCAACACTGTGAACGAACGCACCGTTGTAAAGACAGTAACTACATTCACTGCATAGTATGTCTTTTGCACGGTCGATTTCACTGCACGACTGACTTTTGTTGATTCAGAGCCTTTCCAAGGCAGGCATAAGAACACCCGACACGGTGTTGGCCCGATTTTGTGTTCCTTCCGCGGCTCTTTGCTCGTGAGCAGTTTTGCTAAGAGTGATGATGGATATCCATTTTTCAGGAAAACTGAGCGCAGGAAATCGAGTTCAGGTTGTAATTTACTGTCAGAGCAAATGCGTCATCAAGTGGCTTCGAAAGAAGCGCTTTGGTGCCATAACAATTGATACCAACACGATAATTAACCTGGCGAACATTCCACTTACCACTGTCCAACAAGAGCTACTATCTAGAGGCATAGATTTCGGCATACCACCAACATCGAACATGAAGGAGCAAGTACTTTGCGATTTTGAATTATTTTATCGCAAACTGCGTGATTTTGCACCAGTTTCTGAATCAAAGAAAATGGTGTGCGCAGCCACACTCCGTGCTGCGGCGGAAGAACATGCCGAGCAGGCCGCAGAACGACGGACATTTTCTCTCTCCCGCGAACACATGAAAGCTCGTGCAGAGCTAAAAAAGAACAATAGTATCATCATCACCCGACCGGATAAAGGTCGTGCAACCGTTATTATGACACGAGTTGACTACAATACTAAAATGGCTACAATACTAGAGGACGGATCGAAATTTGTGAAACTCGGTTCGGTCTCAACACATGATAGAACATTGGTTAGGGAGAAAGAACTAGTGACATATCTTAAGAACCTCCGACATGCGAAAGACATATCAGAATCGGAGTTTTTTCGAATGAAGCCAATCGGTTCGGTGCGCCCTAGGATGTACGGCTTGCCGAAGATACACAAACCATCCTGCCCGCTCCGACCCATACTCTCCATGATAGGCTCGCCCCAGTACGCCATATCAAAGTGGCTGTGCGGCATGATACAGCCGGTAGTAGACTACTATTGTAAGCATAATGTCAAGGACACTTTCCAGTTTGTGGAAATCCTTCGTGAAAATCCGATTCCACCCACAGCCCATATGTGTTCTTTCGACGTTGTAAGCCTGTTTACAAATGTTCCACTAGACGAGACGATCGATATCTGTGCGCAGACACTCTACCATAATGATGATGACGTCGATGTCCCTTGGTTACCTGAGTCAGCGTTTCGACGTTTGATGTTGATGGTTACGAGTGGTGTCGAGTTTTCGTTCGGTGACGTGATGTACAAGCAAACGGACGGGGTGGCAATGGGGTCGCCGCTGGGTCCGGCACTAGCCAACGTCTTCGTTGGATATTGCGAGTCGAGAATGGATAAAGTAAAGTGGCCTCAGTTGTACGTTCGATTTGTGGACGACTCATTTACCTATTTCGAATCAAGACGTGACAGTGAAGCCTTTCTAACTGAATTGAATGATGTCCATCCTGCGCTGCGCTTCACATGTGAACACGAAGAATCCAGAAAATTGTCGTTTTTGGATGTCTTAGTCGAAAGGACGTGTGATGGTGTTGTCACATCGGTTTATCGTAAGCCTACGTTTACAGGACAATATATAATGTATGACTCATATTGCTCGGCCCAGTACAAGATCAATTTAGTCCGGAACTTGGTGGATAGGGCAAGACGCATTTGCTCTGACAGTAAATTACAACCTGAACTCGATTTCCTGCGCTCAGTTTTCCTGAAAAATGGATATCCATCATCACTCTTAGCAAAACTGCTCACGAGCAAAGAGCCGCGGAAGGAACACAAAATCGGGCCAACACCGTGTCGGGTGTTCTTATGCCTGCCTTGGAAAGGCTCTGAATCAACAAAAGTCAGTCGTGCAGTGAAATCGATCGTGCAAAAGACATACTATGCAGTGAATGTAGTTACTGTCTTTACAACGGTGCGTTCGTTCACAGTGTTGAAGGACGTCCTGCCAACCCACCATTTGAGCCATCTCATTTATCAATTTGAATGCCGACAATGTGGTAGTCGGTATGTTGGCAGGACGCTTCAACACTTGTCCGAACGCATCAAGCAGCACGTCCCATTATCATTGTTGTCCCAGGCTGCCAGGTTAAGCAGGCCGAAGCGTGGGAGACCACGAAAACATCCGCTGCCTATTTCTACACCTAGCACGGCTCACAATTCGGAAACAGAAGCACCGACTACTTCCATGGAGAACGAGCAGACTAATCTGGTTCCCCCCTCGGAAACCGGACCACGGCAAGGGAGGCCGCCGGACGGTCGCTCCTCGACAAACCATGTTGCTACAACGGTAAGAGCGGAAGGGGAACAACTTGAAAACAGAGCAGAACCGAGGAGAAGCAAGAGACTAGCAGAGGCACGACTGAGACAAGTGGAGAACACAAGGCAAGGAGACGCAGGAGGAAGCACAGGCACGGCACAGAACGAATCAATGAGAGGGAAGCGGTGTCGCGAGGAGATGGAGACTGATGACGACGAATACGAGTGCGATGGGATGGACGGCGGCATTGGAATGGAGGTGGAGGATGAGAGTAGTGATGAGGAGGAGTTTGATGTTGACAAGAGGAAGTCTGCAGTGTACAAGCATTTGGTGTCCAGTCCAGAATGTCGTAAGGTGTTTGACGATTCCTGGTTTAGTGTTATTCGTTGCGCACGTTTCTTCAAGCAATTGCAGGTGTTGGAAGCTGTGTATATTCGTACTCGTGACCCTGTGTTATGTAAACAGAAAGAAAACGTTGTATCACTCACACTCTTCAAGTAATACACACGCACCATTACATTCATTCACACAGTATCACATTCATCTGCCACTACCTTTCTCACATACACTATATTCACACATTGCAAAGGTGCAAACTTCGCTTTTTGTACTTGTTAGCTGCTGTATTTCTACCTGAAACCATATTAGCTACATGTATATAAGTGTGTGTTTTAGTTATTACATTTTTATGTGACGGCGTTCCACTGATGACAGTCACAAGAAAACGTTATGGAACTTGACTTTCTTCATTTTTGCTGTTGTTATGAGTGCACAATTTATCTTATTTATTGCCATTTTAAAATCAGATCAGGGAGTCGTAAAAGCCCGGGAGAGGACACGGGATGCGCGCTCGGAGGTATATTATGGCACCGCAGGCCGCGCACCTGAGGGCCTTTCTGGAAGCCTTACTCGATCGGATAGAGCGAAACTGAGCACCCTGGGATGCGAGCAGTTTTTAGTACTCCCGGGTCCAAAATCTCACCACCAGGCCGGGCTGATCAAAACGTCTGCCGGGTCTGCAGCCTACAAACGTGGATCTGCCGACACTGTGCTGTCGACGACATGTCCGGCAAGGCACCTCCGGTCCTTGCGTGAAAGCAAGGAACGCTTTTTTTTAGAAAGGAAGCTTCTTCTCGAAAATTTAAAAAATTTTGAAAACTATTCCTTCTGAAAATATCATCGCGTTCTTGACCTCGAAGCTGACTGCTGAATGCAATTAGGAAAGAAGATTCCTGAAGATGCACCAGACTGATTCTGGCAAGCCGTCTGTCGTCTGGATATGCACTGTTGTTCGTCATGGTCAGCAATCTTCGACGTTCGTCCTTTCGTTTTCCTGACCACGATGATGACAAGCAGCTCTCATGCTCAGGTTAGTGCTACTTGTATGTCTGGGCACACAACACATCTGAGATGCACCCACTGACGTTATCGAACTGAAGAATGCAGCAAGGGTTCCTCGGATTCTCTTGATTTCGGAACAAATTTCCTTCACTTTCACCCTCTCCGTCATGACATCTTTTGATTCTTGCTGACATTTCTTTTTTTCTAGAATCGCGTGATCGAAACGGACAGCGTAATCGAAATCGTTTCCTTGTAATGATCGATTAGACGGATAACCGATATAATCGTTTCAGCCCTAGTATCAATAGATTATCAATATCATACATCACCACCCAAAGTATAATAGCCGAAGGGCCCGTTTGTGTGGTGGTGTATGATTTCGTGAGCAAGATGAAGTGGCTACAGATGTGTTTTATATAACACCCTAAGAAAAGATCATCAATACTGGGGAAAGTGATTCTGGTAGCATGACAGAGACTCCCTCAATTTAGGCTAAGGCCTGTGGAGAATCCATAAATACATAAATACAATACATACAGGCATCGCAACCTTCGGATGCTCTTTTGCTTGCCTCCTGGAGTGTGGTTGTACCTTGGTTCAGTAGACTTTGTTTTTCTAATTCGTTTCTATAACATTAGGTTTCTTTGTGTTGCTGCTATGTCTTTTCATGTGTTTTACAGGATTGCCATCTGTTGATGAATACCACTCTGAGGCACTCTCACGAGCGAAAGTGTTTGAGAATCCATGTCGGAATGATGGTCGTGTTGGCCTAAAGGTGCATTACACTGCCCATACTCGCCACCTCCACCCTGGAACATGTTCAATTTCTGTTTCTCGTATGGAAGGACCGAACAGGTTGTTTTCCTGCCTCAGTGGACCACTCAAGACTAAACAGCACTGATGGAAGAAGATTTGCCGTGAATCTCGTTCACATAATCAGCCTGTTTAATTGCTGTACTGAGGTGACTGCTTCATAACAATGACCAAGCAGCATTAATTTTTGCATAGGACTGCAGTGCCCCTAAAATTGGAGAATATCGAATTTCTCTGATAGCATTGTGATTCATTTGTGAATAAATATCACTACTCTTTTTGAGTAGCATAGCAATGACAGAGTTGGCTTGATGTATGACAAAAATGGAGCCGGTTTTTAAACCTGTAATGTAATCAGTACCGCCGGAAGCAGTTTTTGATTGGTCCGGTAGTTTCATGGCCTTTTATACTTTGTGTGTGATATGGCGGGTACACACGTCCTCCATAGCAGGAAACATTTGTTGGTGGCCAACAAGTTGGTCCGGTGATAACCTGACCAACCAGACCGGTTCCAGCGGGCCTGATAATTGTGGGGTTCATGAGCAGCTCAAGTACTTAGCATGGTTTTGGACATGTCCTCAGTTGAAACCGACTTCCCCAAGCGTTCTCTGAGGGGACCGAGGTCTACTCTATCAGTTCATGTATTCTGTGAAGTGACATGACCATTCGTGGGGACCTTGCTCATAACTGCAAAAGTCCTCGTCTATTTTTCCGAATCAATTGAACGTTGTACATGTGCATGTAGTGAAAGCCACATGCAAAATGCTGTTCCATGACACTCATCTGCCACCAAGCACTGGGTTCATTGGCTGAAAATATTCTTCGGCACAGTAAAGTCGTGCGCCCAAGAGCGTGGAAGCCTAGAACATCCAGCCTGAAATACTAAGAACACCACAGCCCAAAATTAAGAATTGCGGTGCTGGGTTTTGTGCTGTTGTAGAACACGGGGATCGTTATTGATTGTTATGTTGTACATGTATTTGAGCTTTACCACTACATACACGTCTGTCATACACAATACTCAATCTGAGGACAACATGCTGTTTCGTTCATCAATGCAGCACAGAGAAAATGAGGCAGATGAATGTCCTGCTAGAGAGCATCGAATACTGCAAGACATGTTATTATAACAAGTCGCAAATTTAACGATTGTCCAAAATTCCTAGGTTAACGAGAATATATGTTTAACGACCTTGAGGTATTCCGGCATATCCACACACAACATATATGAAGCAGTATGGCCTCAACGGATCTTATCATAACGAAGAAATGTCATCCGTTAAAGCGTTAGATTTACTTCCTCGTTATACATGTCTTACAGTACAGATATAGAATCATGCCTTGCAGATCTCGTTACGGCCCCTTCGATGCATGTTTGAACATTAGATGGCTGTGTAGCTTCAGTTATCTCGGAATATGTTATCCAGCAGCAACAACGTTGGGCACCGATTAACTGACACACACACCTATTCACTATATTGAGTATGCGCAAGAGTACTCTTGGTATGCGTTGGAACACTTTACCCCGAGTCATACTATAGCAGTGAATGCCATGCATGGGTTTACCTCACACACTGAATTTCAGAATTTGACATCAAAATCACAGAAGAGTGGTGTTCCAAACTTTACGTAATTGCACTCCATGTCCTGCGAGCTACAGTAGAATACTTTTATAGAATGATAGTTTAATATAGCACGTTCTTAGAAACAAATCGTATAGGTTCGAGGCTGTCAACCCAGAAATTTGTGATTTCACAGCCATAGATGTTACCAGTCACGTCAGAAAATACTAGTAGTAACTCTTTGTGGAAGAGCTGTGCCAAAATGTGTACAGTGGAGTAAATTAATAAAAAGTGAGAAAAGCAGTGACAAGGCTGTGCATGATGTAGATCTACCAGTAAGTACAGTGCACCAGTGAAATTGTTGGTGTAGTACCGGTATACTACTATAATTATGGCATGGCCCATGCCACAACAATCTATTTGCAGTGGGCCGGCCGCAGTAGGCCAGTGCAACAGAAAGCAATTCAGTAGCTGTGTGCAATGTGAACATCTATGACATGCAAGTAAACTGCCATACAGCACAATCGATTACTCTCAGCCCACATAAGTACAATGTAGGCCAATCAGTAGTATAGATACAATGTAGGCCAATCAGTAGTATAGATACAATGTAGGCCAATCAGTAGTATAGATACAATGTAGGCCAATCAGTAGTATAGATACAATGTAGGCCAATCAGTAGTATAGATACAATGTAGGCCAATCAGTAGTATAGATACAATGTAGGCCAATCAGTAGTATAGATACAATGTAGGCCAATCAGTAGTATAGATACAATGTAGGCCAATCAGTAGTATAGATACAATGTAGGCCAATCAGTAGTATAGATACATAGAGCACACTCTACATCATACTGGCACATACAGTAAAACCTGGTTAGGAAGAACCGACTGATAAGACAATTGTTTGCTTAAGAAGAACTAGTATTCGTAACTCCATTGGATAAATCACTATGTATTCACCGAGTATAGCATACGGATAAGAAGAACTCCCGTTATTGCGAACAAATATCATCGGTCCCTTGATGTTCGTCCTAAAGAGGTTTGACTGTAGTTAGTACCAGATCTATATTGCCGATGTACTTTGCAATGACGAAATGATGGCAAGCGTGCTTGATTCATCATAACACTGCCTTGAACTTGGTTGGAAGTTAGTTGTAAGTTCAGTGGTCGAGGTAAGCAGAGCTGCTCCAGCTTTCAGAATCCTGCATGAAAAAAACAGAAAGCAAATGTAGGTATAATAGTAGCAAGCTGACGTAAAGAGCCTGTCTTTCAATACAATAATTCTATCCACTGCATGGACAGACCTGGTGCTTCATTCACCTCTGTTTCTTGCTTTCTCAGAAAACCTACTTCCTCCTTCTGCCATGTAGCTCATGACATACATTTTCTTTACGCCTTTTCAGCCGTGGTCGACTTTTGCCCCTCCTGTTTGATTGGCAATTGCAGTCAACCTGGGGAATACTGACCCTCGATAGTGAATGAGAAAAGTTTCGCTATTGGTGTATTGTTGTTACTCATGAGGTTGGAAGTATGCAATCAAATGGTCACTAGATCTGAAGATTGTGTCGTTATTTGCGAGTTGTTTTGTAAACCCGAGGGACATTATTCACAAGGTGGATTGTGCATGCTATGGGATGTAGAATAACTAACCAAACAAGAATGGTGTAACCATGATTTGAGTCCATATCCAATTGGATGAACCTAGAGCGCATGATCCATTCCAGAAAGGCGGCTTCAGTGAGTCTTGAATTGTCAGCAGCATCATACTTCCATTGAGCTTTTTTTCTTTTTTCGAAACGACCCTCTCTTTTCAATTCGAACGAAGGTCAACATACGATTACGGCAGGCATGCATGCACTGATCTTCACTGTATACATGTGCATGTATACTGTACTGTAGTCTGTACAGTCAACTAGTCATGTTCCACTTGGCTTCCATAGGTGCAACTTGGCTTACGGTAAGTGTCACTACAAGTGCATAGTAACCCCCCTCCGGGAGTGCGCGTGAACAGGAACTGTTAACTGGTAAAAGAATCATTCGACACCTTCGTTCGTTTCGATGGAGAAGGTTCATTTGGCAAATTGAGGCCTTCGTTTCACCCCTAGCCCCAGGAGCGAAATTGTCACTCCTTGGCTGCCTGTTTGAGCCGTCCTTGTGGAAGGGTTGATTTATGCATGCCTGCATATAGACCTTATTCGATAAACGTCACAATCACGTGAACCGGGGTCCCGGGAACCAGGGAGCGGCAAGAGACCTGCAGAGGACTCGGCGTGGGAACATAGGTGTAGAAAAATACCGGTATTTTACTACTCCCTTGTACGAACTGGGCCTTTCTTGCCACTTGTTTCACGTACGCGTGCCCCAGCTTACGACAAATCCCTGGAGGCGAGTCCAAAAATCATGTTATCGAATAAGGTCTATAGAATTGTTGATCTAGACGTTTGGGTTTAACAGAGCAAGCCTGTGATTAAGAGCTGCACAGAACACAGATCACGTAGAACTACCCAATATGGGGTCAAAACTCCCAACGTTTTGGGTACTTCTCATGTCGTCTCCCCAGGTGCTATGAATTCCTGATGCACATGTATCTACATATACAATGTAACCGTAACTCTACCAATCTTGCGGACGATGACCCCCCCCCCCGGCATACAGAAAGTTGCTATGTCCTGGCCCTCATGCAGCATTGGGGAGGCACTGAATCGCTTTTGCAAAAAGGACTAGCCGAAAGTGGCGCTACAAATTTTCTATTCCCAGAAAAGCGGCGTTCCAGCCGAGTTTATCTTTTAATTTAATGGTTTTCTTGGTTGGGATTTCATACCTGACAACCATCCCGATTTGGCAGGGACCGTCCCGACATCGAGAGCGGCAATAGGCACCCAAAAGTGCATTAGTTCCATGCCTCACCGCGAGCTACATTTGTATACATTTTCATGCCTAGGTATGTCATTCTATCTCAGGTTTGCAAAGGTTGGCAGGTATGGGATTTGTAGAGTGACCAGTTCTGACTATTGCCACCTGCTGCACAGAGGTGTCATTCCTACATCCTGGCTGCAAACATACCTCCCCCCCCCCCCCCCCACACACACACCACCAACAATGTTGGATCCTATTTACAGGACCTCACTCTATATGAAAGTGTAGCAGAGGCACTGCCAAAGTATAAAAACAACATTTGAAATGCAAGCTTCATTGTGCAGGCATGGAGGGCATGGGGAAGAGACGGAGAGGGTGAAAGCGAAGGAAATTTGTTCCGAAATCAAGAGAATCCGAGGAACCCTTGCTGCATTCTTCAGTACGATAACGTCAGTGGGTGCATCTCAGATGTGTTGTGTGCCCAGACATACAAGTAGCACTAACCTGAGCATGAGAGCTGCTTGTCATCATCGTGGTCAGGAAAACGAAAGGACGAACGTCGAAGATTGCTGACCATGACGAACAACAGTGCATATCCAGACGACAGACGGCTTGCCAGAATCAGTCTGGTGCATCTTCAGGAATCTTCTTTCTTAATCGCATTCAGCAGTCAGCTTCGAGGTCAAGAGCGCGATGATATTTTCAGAAGGAATAATTTTCAATTTTTTTAAATTTTGGAGAAGAAGCTTCCTTTCTAAAAAAAAGCGTTCCTTGCTTTCAGTTTCACGCAAGGTGCCTTGCCGGACATGTCGTCGACAGCACAGTGTCGGCAGATCCACGTTTGGAGGCTGCAGACCCGGCAGACGTTTTGATCAGCCCGGCCTGGTGGTGAGATTTTGGACCCGGGAGTACTAAAAACTGCTCGCATCCCAGGGTGCTCAGTTTCGCTCTATCCGATCGAGTAAGGCTTCCAGAAAGGCCCTCAGGTGCGCGGCCTGCGGTGCCATAATATACCTCGCGCTCGCGGACGATGTTTGCCTCGGCCAGAAAGTGAAGCACGCTAGGCCGGCGCGGCGCGGCCGGATCTGCTCGATCCACGGCGCTGTGCTCGTCTTCAGCAGTTCAGGGCAGGGAGTCCTAAAATACCAATATTTTACAACTCGTTGTTGACACCATTATCCGAAACTGGTGGCGAAGGAAGCATAAACATGATTGTGTGTCTGTCTGTCAGACTCAGTACACATGGTACAGGGGGGTGGGGAGTTGAGTGTGTGTGTGGGGGGAGGGAGGGAGGCATGTGTATGTGCACATGTGCTTGTACTTTTGTGTGTGTTTGTACAGTGTTTGTGTGTGTGCGCGCGCGCTTACGTGCGTGCGCATTTTTGTGCACAATTCCGTTATGAAGTACAAATGATAGGTTTACCTTTTGTACACTCGCCAAGACTTCGGTTAGATTCACTGAGAACCTTTCTGGCCAACCTGGAGGCTGAGCCTTCCGTTTCCTAAACGGCTAAAGTCACCGCGTACTCAGTATACGAGTAGAAAAGTGTTGAAATTATCAAGATTTATAAATAACGACCTGCAACCATGTACAATGTAGATAGATAGGGAACACACATTGATTGTTTTTAAAAGAATCCAGGCAATATCATGAATCATGGAACGAGTGCGTAATAATGCTCCATGTTGCGTTTTGACGATGCTGAAGGAAGGGAGCCATTGCGATTCACTCACAACACACGCACAGAAGTCCACTCGACTGCAATTTCAGTGCAATTTCTGACACAAACTCATAAATCCACGAGTACGAGGAAGCTCAGCGGATCTCCACAAGAACTTTCGCCCATCACCTGCAATGGAATATGGGCTGTATGATACGACCAGCGGCTAACACGGGAAGTGGCGTCATTTTCCACAAATCTCGTTTCATTCACAACCATTTGACTGCAATTCAGTGCAATTTCTGCCACAAATTCAACTCCACGAGTACGAGGAAGCTCAGCGGATCTCAACACGAACGTTCGCCCATCACCTGCAAAGGAATATGGGCTGTATGATACGACCAGCGGCTAACACGGGAAGTGGCGTCATTTTCCACAAATCTCGTTTCATTCACAACCATTTGACTGCAATTCAGTGCAATTTCTGCCACAAATTCAACTCCACGAGTACGAGGAAGCTCAGCGGATCTCAACACGAACGTTCGCCCATCACCTGCAAAGGAATATGGGCTGTATGATACGACCAGCGGCTAACACGGGAAGTGGCGTCATTTTCCACAAATCTCGTTTCATTCACAACCATTTGACTGCAATTCAGTGCAATTTCTGCCACAAATTCAACTCCACGAGTACGAGGAAGCTCAGCGGATCTCAACACGAACGTTCGCCCATCACCTGCAATGGAATATGGGCTGTATGATACGACCAGCGGCTAACACGGGAAATGGCGTCATTTTCCACAAATCTCATTTCGTTCACCCCAACTCAAATAAAAGTGAAGTACAATTAGGGATTTATCTTGCATTTCCATCGCCTCAGAATAAATTAACTTCGATAAACTGAGAGAGAATGAGTGAGGCAGCTGGAAGAATTGAGGATGAAAATAGAGATCAGAAGACTCGACGGAGCAATCGTCTCCGTGCTCTAAGAGAAATCGGAGAATGTCCCAATTAGTATTTCAAGAAGACATCACAATTTTCGAAAATTATTATTTCCTTGCCTCGCAACACCGTTCCCTGGCAGCGTTCCCCGGCAGCGCGAGGCAAAGATGTTTTCTGGGAATGTGTGCCGTGTCCTCTCCCGGGCTTTTACGACTCCCTGATGTAGATCCACTTGTTGGTTTGACAGAGGCGAGTGCGGAATGTCACACACTTTCTTTGGTTTGTCTCCCAAGACGAAGCCTCATGAAGTCCGCTGCTTGTTGGTAGCTGACATGACCGCGGCTAGAGCGGGTATCCCTGGCCGGGATCCCGGGAGTGAGTGACCTTACCGCGTGCATAGGGCGCTACGAACCGTTCTGTACGTCGACATCGCTGGCTGCGCACACGGCAAGCACGCATAGAAGAAGGTGAGAGTGTGAACCAGGGAACCAGGGAACCAGGGAGTGCTAAACTGAAAATGTTCTAGTACTACATGTAGTAGTCCCTGGTGGTGTGCACGTGGTGAACAATCCTGGAAAAAATTTATTGCATGACGTGTGGGACAGAAATCACAGCATGTGCACAGAAGTCTGCGTGCCTATTCTGCATAGAACCTGGGTGATGCGGACACCTCCTTTGTCAGGATGCCTCCTTCGCTGGCCAGGGTGCGTTGCTAGCAGGTGCCCTGGCAGTCAAATATTGCATCTGTCTTCCTTCCTGTGCCGATCAACTAAACTTCAAGTACAATACTAGATGACTTGCACAAAGATCGAGCCGTGAGTGAGACGGGCAAGTGCACCCTGTGCACCCAGGCTACACTGCGGGCACCCTACACCAGTGTACACCGTCTGTAGACTAGTGCAGTGTACTTTTTTTGTCAGCATGAATGAACGGTGCACGGCATGTACATGTACATGATTAGTACCGTCACACAGCTCATGAGTCATGCATGTGCACTTGTAGGGTTAGTCACTTAGTGGAAGCAGGTATTGTACTACTCCCTGAATGGAAGTAAATGACTGTATAATTATTATGTGAAGAGAAGCCAGGCGTCCAAACCAACCCAAAATACTCTTGCCTTATTCTTCGGTGAAATAGTTATAAAAAATTGTCTTACTAAACAACAGTGAGCATAGAAGCAACCTCGATGCACCCAATAATATGGCATCCGGGAACAGCAAATGTTGCACGAGGATCCCAAGAACACGTCAAGTTCCATGCTACCCGCCGCCATCAAAAGAACGAAGGATAACTGTGCTAGCCTAGTTCATATTCAATGTAACGCTAACGGTACGGGATATAGGAGCCTGTTGGGAAGGCGTGGGTGAGCTGTAAAATCTTGTACGGTTCGCACAGCACAACATACATGCAGCAGTTATTAATAATAATAATCTTTATTCCCGTAGCTATGCAGAAGACGTTACTTCAGTAACGTCTGGCGCTAGCCAGGGTCCACACAGCTTTAATTTGGTATTTGTTTGTTTGTGTGTTTGTTTGTTTGTTTGTTTGTGTCACGCCTGGCTCTATCCCGTATCTGTCCCATATCTGTGACTACAAAGGTTCTACAGGATTGTACATAACAGCTGTCCACAATATTTGCGGGCTCCTGTATCTGTCCCGTACCGTACCAATATTCGTCGTATTATGTATACGACTCCCTGATGTAGAGGGAGATTTGGAATGAAATAGGGAGACGAGGAGGAAATTAAATTAGAATAGACGCCGAATAGGTGATAGGATGCGTCAGCATAAACAGCGTCAGCATAAACATACATGTACTTTGGAAGAGAGATCGCGTCGTCTCCAAAATAAGCGTGAACGAGCGATTCAGCGCCGGTCACAGGAAACGTCGGAAGAGAGATCCCGTCGACTCCAGAACGCCCGTAATCGGCAGAGTCCGCCGGTCCCAGGCAACGTCAGGACAGACATCCCGTTGAGTCCAGAACGCCCGTGATCGGCAGAGTCTAAGCCGGTCCCAGGAAACGTCAGGACAGACATCCTGTCGAGTCCAGAACGCCCGCGATCGGCAGAGTCAGCGCCGGTCCCAGTGAACGTCAGGACAGACATCCCGTCGACGCGCAGAAAAACTAAATCTGCAGCCTCTTTTGCCGTCGGACAGGATACGTATTATAGGAGACTGTAAAGTTATGTAATGTCCAAATTTCCACGTGAGCAGCAGGTCACTCGCGTTGATTTTTCGACGTGCGAGCCAAATAACGCGAGCTGAACTTTCGCGTCGCAGACATCCCGTCGACGCGCAGAAAAACTAAATCTGCAGACTCTTTTGCCGTCGGACAGGATATGTATTTTAGGAGACTGCTAAGTTATGTAATGTGCTCCACAGGCAACCATGCATTCGGCGTCGTCATTGGCTCAACAGGTCAATGTACATGTATTACTACAAAAAGGCCAGAAAATCCGATTACTGTATTAAAATCAACTAATTTTCGCTGGCGATTTAATTTCGCTGATTTCGCCGCTTGGTACCAACCGGCCAAAGTAAATCACAGGCCAAAGTTTGTCATATAGGAAATTGATGCATTATTGAGCAATGGATGCATGTGAGAGCAAAAATACCTATCGATTTCAAATTTGACGTGAAATTGCGCGTCACGTCGGAAATAACGTGCAATAGAGAGGTTTCTAATTTTCTCATCAGCCAAAATTTGTTGATTTACAGTATAAGGAGATAAAAAGAAAAGAAGGAGCAAACCAAAAGAAGATAATTATTAGAGAAATAACAATCCGCAATAAATTCTGCAAATACTTTTGCCTCAGTTCTTATAACATGTACGATGAGCTAGGCAAAAAAGCATAAAAGCATAGCGTAGGGCCCTGAGCTTCCAAGCTCTCTCGTTTCAGGATTACCAAAAGGCTAACGCCTATCCGGAGGATCTCCTATTATTTTGATTGCGACGGTTAACGTCGATGGACGAGAGTCATAAAGCACAGTCCATGGGGGTTGCCGTTTCTGGGCTTCCTTTCCGAAAGGAAAGTTTTATTTCTTCTCAAAAAAAGCGGAATCATGCTGATTATACCAGTCTGTTATGAAGACAAGGAAGCAGCCATGGACATTGTGCCATACTAAAGGAACGACAGGTAAAAGATAAAGCCCTTCATCTGAAAACTCAAGGACTATCCATAAATACAGCAAATGATAATCCTAGCCTGGTAATGTCCCACTCCGTCATGTGAGCCATTCGGTGAGTTATCATGGGAAGCATAATGTTCGAAATGCTGAAATTTGAACAGTTGCAGTTGTGTTCGTCGCCACACAATGCCATCGCCAGTTCACATTTGAAATGTAGCCATTTTTACGCTTGTGTCCCTGTACACGGCATGGAAGGCTGAGCAGATTCAACTCTTCCATCGCTTCCTGATCTGTACAGTAGTGCGGTTGCGTTCCCGTTCCTGACACATCGGTCTCCGCTAACCAGCATCATGAGCACTCCAATGGTTCCCGCCGCTCCTTCCGTATCGTCCCAGCGCGCCCCGTCAAAATGTGAATTACTGTAGGCAACGGAGCCAGTGTATGATGAAGGCGAATGCACTGTTTGATGATGCTCCAACAAATCCTTTCTAAGACTGAGACCCAGCCGGAGCCGCATCGTCGTCATTACCAGCTAATCATGGGGAGGTATAATGTGACTTTCCACCACTCCCTGATTCAATCATAGTTTGCGAACCTGCGCCAAACTGCTTTCTCACTAGAGCCAGGCATTGGATACATAATGGCTTCAGTAAGGTTTACAATGCTATGTCTCTGGCCTAAGTCCAAGTCTAGATACAGCTGCTCAGAGTCAGGGCTGATGAAGTGTTCATATCGGAACAAGTGAGACTTCAACAGTAGCTAGTACACATCAGGCCTGAGGACTTCGCAGCGTTTCTCCAGCACACTTGTTCTCTCCTTCAACTCAGATACTACTTGAAGTACTGCTAAAGGCCATCTGGCTCTCACACTCAGTCCTTCCACCCCTCATTTTCGTGGTTTGGGCTTCCACTCTTGACTCGGCAGGTTCCTGGCCTCTCCGCAGTCTGTCCTCAGGAGACTGGGGTCGCTCTGGAGCTAGTGCAGCCGAATCGAAGGGAATCGAGTTCTTTCTCAGACGTCCACAAACTTTCGTTGTGCTTGACTTCGCTTCCACTGCGGGAAAGTAGTCACACTTCAGGACCACGACGTGCTTGTTGCAGCCTACACCAATGATACTAAAATAATATTCCCTCATTTTTTCTGCCTCCCGGCCGGCCGGCTCAAAAAGGAACGTATGGAATGGGAGCCTCAGTTCCATCTCTCGTCTGCTAGTGCATTCAGGAGTGTAGCAGCGCTTCGGCATGACGATACAAGCCGAATCAAAACAACTCTACTCTCTAGCCAAAAAAACTAGCTCAGTGTTCGTCAGGCAAAAAGCGAAACTTCGAAAGTCACGAACTCAAAAGGTGGGGAAGTCAGAGTCAGAAGGTCCACTTGCCCCGTCTCGAACCCAGACAATCTTTGTGCAAGTCATCTATTGTGGCAACGAAGAAATCCTACCCATGAGTCAAAAGTCAGTGCCGCGTTGCCATTTTTATTTTATCATGCACTGTCCAAAAAAACAAAAAACAAAAAAACGACAACAACAACATCCGAGGAACGCAGGGGACGCATGAGCCATGGCGCTGCTTTTGTAGGGTACTGTTCCCGGGGAAAATTGCGGAAAAACGCGGCTAAAAACGCGGCATAATATGGCATAATTTGCGGTGAATTTGCGGTAAATATGCGGTGAATATTATTGATATCATCTCGCGGCGGCAAGTTAGCAGTTGATATGAGGCAATTTTCAGTGAGTATGTAGTGAAATCAATCAGTTACAAGTCTCTGGTGTAAGCGCTCGTCATATTTGACTTTTGAGTACAAAGCCGCCACCGGATGAGACGTTGCTGACCGAACAGTGCACTGTGTGTACGTGTAGTGCAACAGAAAAGTTCAACAAACGCGGGAAAATCGCGGAAAACGCGGTCTTTTAAAAAATCGCAAAAAAACGCGGAAAAAAACGCGGCCGCGGAATCGCAATTTTCCCCGGGGACAGAGCGTATAGCATATCCCCGTACGTTACTGTATCCCGTACGCTAGCATATTCCCGCACGTTACTATATCCCCGTACGTTAGCGTATCCCCGTACATTAGTGTACGGAGTCTGCCTGTGCGTAAAAGCTGCTGCTCACGAGTCTTTTGTGGCCAGTTATAATTAGAAATTAATTGTCAGTTCATTTCATTGCCAGTTTAAATTTCATGGTCAGTTAAAGTTGCATTTCAGTTCAGTTCAATGTTTAATAATTACCAGTGTGTTCGCTGAGACCCTTGTGTATTCTTGCCTCCGAGAGACTGTGTGGTTAGAGCATTGCTCATGACAAGCAAGGTCCCGGGTTCGAGTCCTGGTGGGCCTGGCGATTCTTTCTCTTTTCAGGCAGTTAACTTCCCCGACTGATCATTTGAATTTGAAGTCCTCCCAATCCTTTCAAAAATTAATCACTTTCTTTCACTTCTGGTAGGGTCCAGAAACTGACCGTGGTTGGTCCCCTGGGGGAGGGAAAAAGACCCAAGTGCAATCAGTATGTGTGGCACGTGTTGTGAGCTGCCTTTGGAGTGAAAAACTTGTCAGCGCCTTCTAGGTTCAGCCTGGTCCCACATATGCCCCCCCCCCCATAGCTCAGTGGTTAGAGCATTGCTCATGACAAGCAAGGTCCCGGGTTCGAGTCCTGGTGGGTCTGACGATTTTTCTCTTTTCAGGCAGTTCACTTCCCCGACTGATCATTTGAATAATAATAATAAAGCCGCTTAGTTCCTGTCGAGTTTGGATCTGCCAGCAGCTGGACCAGCTTTACCCAATAAGCATACCATTAAACAAGCGTGCGCAGAGCGAAAATCCAAAACACCTTTCACTATGCCGCTGCATGGGAGATATTGGAGCCGCTTGGAGGGAAATCGCCTAGATAAGGAGCTTACCTTCATGTGGCTGAAATCAAGGACACTGAAACCTTCAACTGAAGGCATGATTATGGCAGCACAAGACCAATCCCTCAAAACGAAACATTACCAATACGCCATAATGAAGTCAATTGCTCGAACTGATGCAGGCTTTGCAAGGGCAGCTTAGCAACAATAGACCAATCCCGAAAAGATTGTCTGGGTTCTTGAAAGGGGGCACGCGTGCAAGCCAGCACGTGTGAAGTGCATCGTTTTGTATTCAGTTTATGTGTGTCAGCTCATGGCGGAGGAGAGAGAGACTTTTGCTCGCCGAGCTGAAGCTAAAGGATTTGATGGATGTAGCGTAATGATACTCATAACTGTACATAGCTTTCTCTCTGTCTCTCTCTTGCATTCATAACTGTGCGTGAGAGCTGCTTTCACACCTCTGCATGAACTCTGCAGTGCTGCTTTCACACGTCTGTATGAACGCCGCATGAATGCACCCCTTTGTACCACGCACGCGCCACACTTTCCATCCTTCCATACACGGACGAGTACTTGGGGACTCAGGCCTATGTGGCTTGTGGTAGCTCTACTCACTTCACTTCTTTGTTCGGACTTCTACTAGCTGTTCTGTTGTTTGTCTTGTAAATAAAGATGGTAAACCCTAGCCCAGGAGTTTACTACATGGCGCAGTGAACAGGATCTACATATGAGAGTTCCGTATTGATCCACTGTAGAACAGTAGTATGTCTCGATTTCAGCCACCATGTCAGTTTGACTTCGCTGATCCCTCTGCCTGGGATGACTGGCTCGATCGTTTTCGGCAGTACAGGAAAGTTACTAAACTGCACAAGGACGATGAGGATGTCCAGGTAGCCACGCTCCTTTACAGCATGGGACCACAGGCGACAGTAGTCCACAAACAACTGAAGTTTGATGACGCCGGCGATGCGGAGAAGTTTGACGAGGTGGTCAAGAAAATGTCCGAGTATTTCAAACCAGTGTCGAATGTGGTACATGAAAGAACTATGTTCGAGCGGGCGATCCAGTCGCCATCGGAATCCGTTGACGAATATCTTCGTCGTCTGCATCGTATCGCAGATAAATGCGACTTCTCGGGAGCCCGGGACGAGCGAATCCGTGATCGCTTCATGGCTAACCTCATCGATCGTAAGTTGACACTCGAGCTGCAACTTCTCGATAAGCCGGACCTGGCCAAGGCAGCCACATACGCTCGAAACTACGAGCAGGTTCATCGCCAAGTAGCTGCGCAGCGCCATCAGTTGGAAGTGTCTGCGCCACCTCAGGCAGCCGGAATCAGCACAGCCAAGGCCAACAGCGGCGGCCGGGCACAGCAGTTTAGTTCGACTCGTAGGTCTACGCCGTTTGGTACGGATGATGCGTCCTGCAGGTGGTGTGGCAGGCCAGCGACCCACTCACGCCGTGAGTGTCCTGCACGGTCCGAGAAGTGCTCCTCTTGTGGGAAAACAGGCCACTTCAGTAGGGTATGCTTGAGTAAGCCTAGTAGGCTAGCCAGTGAACCAGGCGCAGGCCAGAAGTTGGTGCATGCAGTGCAGCCTACACCGACTGCAGACATCAGCACAGGCGCATATCTGTTTATGGGAGGCGTTTCAACTGACCAGCTGCCTGACGAGCCTTGGATGCGCTTCATTCCGATAGGGAACACGGAAGTACTCTTCAAAGTGGACACTGGCGCGGACACGTCTGTAATGAACGCGGACACGTTTAGCACGCTAGTCCCGTCCCCCACGCTCCAGACGCCAGCAGCTGCACTCCTGGGACCCGATGGCACACCACTGACACTTGCGGGAAAGTTTACAGTCCTAAGTAGAGACACCAACGGACAACTCTTCCCGCATGATGTCCATGTCCTCTCCGCCTCGGGTGCGAACCTGTTGAGCCGACAAGCTTCTTTCCGCATGGGTTTTGTGCAGCCAGGAGTTCACAACGTCTCCGCTCCACCTGCACCTCCACTTGGCTGTATGACCGGACCACCAGTATCGATACGTCTTCTGCCCGATGCTCGCCCGTACCACTGCCCAGTGGCCAGGCGTGTACCATTCCCGCTGCTCCAAAAGGTGAAGAAGGAGCTGACGAACATGGTGGATTCCGGGATCATCACACCGGTCACAGAACCGACGGAGTGGTGTGCACCAATGGTGGCGGTTCGGAAGAAAAATGGTGACGTCCGCATTTGCGTAGACCTGAAGAGGCTAAACACAGGCGTGAAGCGTGAGACATTTGTCCTCCCGACCGTTGAGGAAACGATGGCTAAGCTATCGGGAGCGACTGTGTTCTCCACCCTGGATACGAAGAAGGGGTTCTGGCAGGTTCCGCTCGCCGACGAATCTCAACACCTCACCACATTCATCACCCCGTTTGGCAGATACAAGTTCCGCCGCTTGCCCTTTGGGATTTCATCAGCACCGGAGATCTTCCAGCGCAAACTGATGGGCATCCTGGATGGTATCCCAGGAGTGGTGGTATTCATGGACGACATCTTGATCTTTGGATCCAGCCAGGAGGCTCACGACACAGCTCTGACTGCCGTCTATCAAGCTCTCGCCCAGGCCAATGTCACTCTAAACCCTGACAAGAGCCAAGTTGGTCGAGCATCCCTCAAGTTCCTCGGGCACAGCATTAGCCACAACGGTGTGCGCCCCGACCCGGACCGCATTTCGGCTCTGTTGGACCTCGCCGCGCCAACTGATGTGCCAAGTCTGCGACGGGTTCTCGGACTATTCAACTACATCGGCAAGTTTCTGCCGGGCCTTGCATCTGTCTCGACGCCACTCCGGGCTCTGCTGCGCCACAATACTGTGTGGTGCTGGGACGCAGCCCAACGGGATGCGTTTGCCAAGATGAAGGAGCTCGCAGCTGCCGCCAGTGACCTGGCATTCTTTGACCCATCTCAGCCTGTAGTCATCAGCGCCGATGCAAGCAGCTATGGTCTTGGTGCAGCACTCTGGCAACGTGACGGAGACGACCTCCGCCCCATCGCGTTTGCCTCCAAATCTCTCAACGAGACGCAGCAACGCTATGCTCAAATTGAGAAGGAGCTCCTCGCCGTCACTTGGGCCTGCGACCATTTCCAACAGTACATCCGGGGCGGCCTGCCATTTGAAGTCCACACAGATCACAAACCGTTGATCCCTCTCATCAACTCGCGAGACCTGGACAATGTCCCACTCCGCTGTCAACGGATGCTGATGCGCCTCCTCCAGTTCAGCGTCACCGCGACCTATGTGCCGGGTCCACGTCTCGTCGTGGCCGACGCCCTGTCTCGCTCCCCATCCGGTGCAGCAGACCCTCAAGGCAGTATGCAAGACTTGCTGGGTGACATCGATATCCAGGTAGCGTCCGTGTCTGCTGAGTATGCCTCTCCCACGTTTCAGGACCGCATCAGAGCAGCGGTAGCAGAAGACCCCGTCGTGTCCGACGTCGCACAGCGGACCCTCAGCGGCTGGCCAGAGCGGGCCCGCGACGTTCCGCCTGCACTGCTGCCATTCTATCCAGCCCGGTCTTGCCTATCGGTGGCCAATGGCATTGTGTATTTCAACACCCGTATCGTCATCCCCCGTGACATGCAGCCTGAGGTGCTCCGTACCATCCATGACGGTCATCAGGGGGTGACCAAGTGCCGCGCCCGAGCTCGAACGGCAGTGTGGTGGCCTGGCCTCGACGCCCAGATTGCAGACGTTGTCCAGACCTGCGAAGCCTGCAGCAAGGAGCGTCTCGTGCCTGCTGCACCGCTCCTACCACAGGCTCTCCCAGCACGACCCTGGCAGCGACTCGCAGTCGACCTGTTTCATTTCGAGGGTCACGATTATCTCCTAACGGTGGACTACTTCTCCCGATTCATTGAAGTGGATCAGCTCAAGTCTACCACATCCCATGCAGTAATAGCCGCCCTATCCCTGCACTTCGCTCGCTATGGCACCCCAGAAGGACTAGTGTCCGACAACGGTCCCCAATTCTCTAGTGACGAGTTCGCTCTCTTCCTGGCTCGCCACTCAATTCAGCACCGAACCTCCTCTCCACGGTACCCCCAGAGCAATGGCATGGCAGAGAGAGCCGTTCGTACCATCAAAGAGATGCTGCGGAAAGACCCGGATCTCCCTAGTACACTGCTGGCGTACCGCTCCACGCCCCTCCAGAGTGGCCCTAGTCCCGCACAGCTCCTGATGGGTCGCAGGATCCAGTCTAGCCTGCCACTACCTGAATCAGCTCTGGCCCCTGAGTGGCCCGACCTCATCGAGTTCCGACGACGGGTGGTGGCCCGGAAATCCGCCCAGGCAGACACGTTTGATGACCATCATGCCGCTCGGGCCCCATCCCCACTCGGACCTGGCGATCGGGTGTGGTTGGTAGACCTCGCCCGCGAAGGCACCGTGAAGGAACGCTTGAGTGAGCGCTCCTTCCTCGTCACATCAGCCGGCTCCGTCCTGCGGCGCAACGTCCGCAACTTACGCCCTCTGCCGCAACGGATCCCAGACGATGGCCCCATCCTGCCGATTCCCGCGCCATCCGACGCGGCTACCCCAGTTGAGCGCCACCCTGCTGTGGCGACACCAGGTGCACCCGACGCAGCTGCCACCGCCGACGTTGACACCACCCGCTCAGGCCGTGCCGTGCGACCACCTGACCGCCTGGACTTGTGACTCTTACGCTCCCAGGTGCTCTCCTTCCTGTTGGGGGAGATGTAGCGTAATGATACTCATAACTGTACATAGCTTTCTCTCTGTCTCTCTCTTGCATTCATAACTGTGCGTGAGAGCTGCTTTCACACCTCTGCATGAACTCTGCAGTGCTGCTTTCACACGTCTGTATGAACGCCGCATGAATGCACCCCTTTGTACCACGCACGCGCCACACTTTCCATCCTTCCATACACGGACGAGTACTTGGGGACTCAGGCCTATGTGGCTTGTGGTAGCTCTACTCACTTCACTTCTTTGTTCGGACTTCTACTAGCTGTTCTGTTGTTTGTCTTGTAAATAAAGATGGTAAACCCTAGCCCAGGAGTTTACTACAATGGAGTCCTGCCAGCAGCTAGTCAAAGGACCTTCGGTACCTTAGGCAGACCCTGACGGAGTTTGGAGGCCAGCAAGCTCTCGGTGAGGAGAGAAACATTCGCGTGGCGATGGACTCTCCGTAAAAATGCAAGCTACATAGCGCCGACATACTGCAACAGGCTACGATTTCAGCTAACTAACTCGATCTGCCGCTTCACAAAGTTCAACTATTTACAAGTCCTGACTGTTGTAGTCTGAAGCTGGACTCTCATCGCCCACCTACAGGTAGCTTTTGGAGCTGATGGATTTCCCGACTTGGACTCCTTCCGCAAACTCTCGCAATATTACTTCAGTGTATGCTGTGTTTCCGCACGCTCGTGTCGACATGTCACCTATTGTACATGTACCGGGTCGCGGAGGAGCTTGACGACCTCCGCTGACTCCAGGTTTCCGAAATACTGCCGTCGTCTTCGTTGATGTCGCTGGTGACATTCTCCCCTTGCAGGACGTGCGCATAGTTGTCGTCTCGGGGGTAAAGACTATGTTGTCTTTCGAAATAGTTCTTCATCACGCTCGCGCGAATGATGTTTCTCATCATGAACTCGTTCCGACGGTGTGACACGGCGATGGTCTTTGGCGGGGCACTGGCTTGGCGAAAACAATATCTTCTTGTGCACTATAACACTGATCGGCTGCAGATGAGTAAAGTCACTTCGTGGTTGGTCCTATAGGAGGGCAGCTGCCAGGAAAGAGGCAGAACTCATCGAAGACGAAGCGCTCGCAACAAACAATAGCACTCGAAAAATCTCGTAAGATTTAGGGCCTATCGCTTTGAGCCACAGCGCTCACAGCCTTGCCTACTTCATCAAAGTGAGCTCTACATGTTCGTTGACCTCTTCACACTACACAGAAGAGCGAAACAAGGATTATGTCTTAGCATTTCAACTCCAACAGCAGACCATTACCAGTGCGAGAGAGAAAACTACAAAGGGCTTTGCTTTCTGTCGCATCTCTTGCATGCAACTAACGAGAAAACCGTGTACTTACCCTCGCATTCACACGCGAACTATCAAACACGTCCTGTGTGCATGCTGATCAGGTAGTGCCATGTATGTGTTGTACAGTGTACTCTCAGTTGACATGCCCCCTTTCGAACCCAGACAATCTTTTCGGGATTGGTCTATTGACCATATTGTCAGTGCCTGCCCAGTTCTTGCTCGGACCAGTTATCATGGTTATATCGAACGTCATAGCCGGATAGTCAAGTACATTGTATGTGCACTTCGAAATGTGTAGAGCATGGGATCTGCATGTACCTACTGCCGGGTTGTTTGGCTTTATTTAAAGTGGAGTTCCAAAGCAGGCCTAAACCTAATGACAATGGTCCCACTGGTAATAAGAGAAAATAAAAATATATAATAGGGTGCTTCACGATTCGACCACCAGCTCAAGGCATTGGTCAAAAGTGATCGGTATCGGCTCTATTGGGAGTATTCGGTCCCAACTGACCTGAAACTATCAGCAAACAGGCCCGATCTGCTTCTTGTTGCTGAGAAGGAGCGCATCGCATACATCATAGACATCAGCGTTCCTGGTGAGAACAACATCAATAAGAAAATGGCTGAAAAGCACTCGAAATATTATGACTTGAAGCAGAAGATTTCCAGAATTTGGTCCCTCACCCAGGTTGACGTGGTCCCTGTGGTTGTCGGTGCCCTGGGAGGCTTGGTGAGAGAGACTCCTCAATGCCTTCGGACTGTGCAGGGAGGAAACCTGGCTATTGTGCAACTCCTCACTGCGCAAACTACTAGTCGTGCACCTCGCATCACTCGCCATCTACACCGGATGGACTTCGAGTCTTTTCGGCCTGACCTCATCGCAGCCAACTTGCATGCATTTGCACCTGGATCCGACGTGCACCAAATGTGGCACCAGTGGCATGGAGGGTTCATGGACGTGCTGGACAGGCATGCTCCGCAGATTCTTACAAGTCAGAGGAAACGGCCATCAAACCCACCCTGGTCGGATAGAGACTTGTTCCAGCTAAATCAGCGGAAAATTCGACTCCACAAGAAATGGCTCGCGAACAAAGGGGACTGGGCGGCACATCAGGACTTCAAGCGAGCCAGATCTGCATGCTCAAATGCGTACCGCAGAAAACGCAATGAGTACTTCCGCACCCAGTGCAGTGAGAACAACTCTAATCCTCGTCAAATGTGGTCGGTTATCAATCAGGTCACAGGACGAAGCCGTCAACACCAGGAGCCCGCATGCCGGATGCAGTAACCACCGCGTTCCACAAGGTTATCACGGACACCAGCTGGCCGCAAAGTCTCCAGATACCAAGCGGACCACCCCCACAGCAATGTCTCATCTCCTTTCCGCTGGTTACTGTCAGGGAAGTTGAGCGGTTACTACGATCAATCAACACGACCAAGACCACAGGAAGTGACGACATACCCGGTTTTGTACTGAAACATAGTGCCAATATCCTTGCCCCTTCACTGGTCACACTGTTTAATGCGTCCCTGTCCAGCGGGGAAGTGCCAAGAGGTTTCAAGCTAGCACACGTCACACCCCTGTTCAAGGCCGGAGACCCATTCGTGCCCACAAACTACCGCCCTGTGTCGCTGTTACCCGTAATCTCTAAGCTACTCGAAAAGCTGGTGCAGAAAGCCCTGGTTGACTTCGTCGACCCAGCTCTCCCTAACACCCAGTTTTCATTCCGCCCTGGACACTCGACCGAAGATGCGCCGGCACTGCTCTCGGACACCGTCCTCCAAGCCCGAGACAATGGTTCTGTTGTAGCAACATGCCTGTTAGATATGAGTAAAGCCTTCGACAAGGTGAAGCATGCCACCCTCATCCAGGACTTGTTCAGCATCGGTATCTCCGGCACAGCCCTGAAATGGTTTCGGGACTATCTGTCTGGGCGCCATCAACGCGTTCGTATGGGCTCCCGACTGGGCAGAACTGTACCGTGCACTTGTTGTGTGCCGCAGGGCTCTGTACTAGGACCCATGCTGTTCTCCATATACACCAGAGATGTCCCCTCTGAATCTGCGCCGGCATCATCACTGCAGTTTGCGGATGACATCGCCCTGACATGTGCAAGACGGACAGCGCCAGAGGTGTCTGATGCGCTCAGCTTGGCGGTTACCTCCCTCTCAAGTTGGCTGGATGCTCGTGGTCTTGTATTAAATGCAAGGAAGAGCAATGTATTGGTTTTTACCAGCAGCAGTGGGCAGCAGCCGGATGTGGTTGTACGCTGTCGAAATGATGTCCTTCCGCACACCACCAGCGCGAAATACCTCGGCGTCTTGATCGATGAACGAATGGCCTGGCAACCGCAAGTTGACCGGTGCATCTCACGCACTGCTAGGAAGATCGGTAGTCTGTGGCGGGCGCGACGCTGCCTCACTCTAGCTAGTCGAAGCAAGTACTTCCTATCTGTCATCATGCCGGATTTGATATATGGATCGTCAGCATATGGCTCTGGCTTGACCCACAACCAGCTAAACCGCTTGCAGGTGGCCCAAAACCGCGCAGCAAGGGCGGTGTTCGGACGACCACGATTTACCACGGCCAGTGACCTCTTGGAGAGGCTCTCTGTTTATCGCGTGGGCGAGGTATATCGCCAGAAACTGCTCGTGCTGGTATGGCGGTGCGTTCATAACCGTGCCAGTCCTGCTCTGCAGGCACTGTTTGTTCGCAACTGCGGAGCAACTCGCCTTCAGCGCAATCTGGGCCTGCAACAACCAATAGCCAGAAGCCGAGCAGGCCAATGCCGACCGGCATCTCGCGGTTGCCTGTTATGGAACCATATACCTGACACGGTGCGAGCCATGGGCAACATCCCAGCATTCCGCCGAGCTGCCATTCCCTACACGTTGTAGACTGCTACACAGTTGGTCATACCATGGGTTCAGTACCCACGAACTTTGCAAAGCCGATAATATGATAATGTACCGTGGTGCATGCATCGATGGTACCACCACTTCGTAGACTGCCTCCCGTTCATTTCTGTGCTCCTGTCTTTACTCTCGTCAGCTGTGTACTTCAGCAGTTGAATTCTGTGCTCCAGTCCTCTTTATTCTCGTGAGCTGTGTACTTGTTTTGCAGTTTGTTTGGTTTATTTGAATTCGCACAGTAACCGTGTACTTCAGCTATTCTCTCCTCCCTCTTCTGAATTTGACTCTCCGCTGGCCTTCTCTCCCCCCATCTCCTTACATTGTATTGGGCCTCCACAGCTTCCCCCCCCCCCCCACCACCCCACGCACACACTACATTGTCACAAAGCACAACTCAACCATTCGCTACCCTGTTATTGAGCACTCCTGCTCGTTTGGTCTCGCGAATCCAAATAAAATCAATCAAGGAGGCTACCCAAGGTTCGGTTAAAATTCTAAGAACTATCCTTTAAAAAGGGGAAGTATACCCTAAAATCAAATTTTCACCAGCTGTAGTCTTCTGGGTGCTGAGTCGAATGGTCTTGGTCCGAGGAAGCTGCGACGCTCCCTTCCTACTTGAATCCCAATCGAACTCGCGCACTTCCACCGAAACTGGGTGACTGCGCCCTACTAGATGGGGATTTGTATGCAAAATGTCACTAAAAGCGCCATTTCGTTCTTATAAAAGCACGGATGACCGCGATTGGCCCATATGTTGTAGTCTTTTGGACGCTGAGTCGACTGGTTTTGGTCCGAAAAGGCTGCGATGCAGCGTTCCTCCTTTATTCCCAATCGAACATGGTTGAAGAAGCGGTCACGTGCTCCTGCGTACACCAGTCACCTGGTCACCGTGCCTGCAGGGTACAACTTACTAGCCTGTTTGACCTTTTTTGGGTGCAGTCCTGTCACTCGAGTTGAACTCGAGTTGAACCTTGGTGTGAAAGTTGTCGCCTGCTGGCGCGGTGACCAGGTGATTTGGGCACCCAGGAGCACGTGACCGCTTGTTCAACCATGTTCGATTGGGAATAAAGGAGGAACGCTGCATCGCAGCCTTTTCGGACCAAAACCAGTCGACTCAGCGTCCAAAAGACTACAACATATGGGCCAATCGCGGTCATCCGTGCTTTTATAAGAACGAAATGGCGCTTTTAGTGACATTTTGCATACAAATCCCCATCTAGTAGGGCGCAGTCACCCAGTTTCGGTGGAAGTGCGCGAGTTCGATTGGGATTCAAGTAGGAAGGGAGCGTCGCAGCTTCCTCGGACCAAGACCATTCGACTCAGCACCCCAAAGACTACAACTGGTGAAAATTTGATTTTAGGGTATACTTCCCCTTTAACATGTACATGTAGATACCCATCACTGTGGATAAGAGTCATACTGTAGCTCAGTTGCTTAGAGCATTGCTCGCGAATAGCAAGGTCCCTGGTTCGAGTCCCGGTGGTGTGGCTGATGATTTTTTCTTTCTTTCATATCTGGCTTGCAAGTGTTGAGTTTCGGAGAGAAAAGAGCAGAACGCGGCATGTGGCCTCTAATATGTGGGCTTTGCGCAGCAAAGCCTAGTTAGCCCATGCACACGCATGCTGGTGGTGGAGTGCTGCGAGTGCGTGTCATGTGACCACCTCGTGATTAAGCCGTGTGCGCCGTGTATGGCCTGGCAAAATTTTATGGACAATCGTGGATCCGGCGTCTAATTATTTGGAGACGTGTTCTGCTGAGCTGTCTTTGTGCGAAGGAGCATTCTTTGTAGTTGCAGTTTCTGTGTCAAGTCAAAGTTTTTTTCGCTCCCTCCCACCCCTTTTGAAGGGGCATTTTGTTTCTCCGGGGGGGGGGGGGGGGGCAAACGGGCCTCCTATTATGTCTGTATGTTGTGACGCCTGATGCCAGGCAGTCGTGTGAGCCCTCGGTGGGCGATTGGCTGGCCTCGGTGGCCGTTTGTGTGCCCTCGGCGGGCAAGATGATATCGGCCCACGGTGGGCAGTTTGCTTGCCTCGGTGGCAATTTGCGCACCCTCGATGGGTTGTCTGCTGGTTTAGCCCTCGACAGGCGGTTTGCTGGCCCTCGGTGGGCAGTATACTAGTTTACCCCTCGGCGGGCGGTTTGCTGGCCTCGGCGGCCATGTGTGCGCCCTCGGTGGGCAGTATGCTAGTTTCGCCCTCGGCGGGCGGTTTGCTGGCCTCGGCGGCCATTTGCGCGCCCTCGGTGGGCAGTAGGCTAGTTTAGCCATTTGGGCGCCCTCGGTGGGCAGTGTGCTAGTTTAGCCCGCGGCGGGCCGCGGTGGCCATTTGGGCGCCCTTGGCGGGCGGATGCTAGTTTCAGGCATGCATCTTTACTCAATCAATTATTATCAAAGAGCATATTCTTGAATATTTGAATTGTCCAAAAGAAATCATGGCAACCCCCAACCCAATGCGTCTATTGTATGTTTGTGCACGCCATAGTGAGCGGTACGTTGTGCGGGTGTCTGCGCGTCAGAGCATGGGTACACCAGTGACGTGTGCGTGCATGTGTGCGCTTGTGTCTGGCTGCATGAGTGCACGAGTGCCCAAGCTGGGCGTGCGGGTGCACTTGGAGGTGCTTGCATGTTAACGGGTGCAGGGGTTAAAATAATATTGGGTTATAATTATAATGTCAATCCTTGGCCTGTTGTTGGCTACGCCACTCTGCTCACGCCTGTCCGTCACCCAAAGACCCCCTAGCGATCTCACTGGCCCATTGCCCGCCATCCTCCTGGCACCTCTATGGTGTTTTACGTCAACCATGACGGCTACAATGGCCAACCAGACCACAACGAAGTGGGGGCCAAAGAGAAAGTTTATTTCTTTCGCGTGTAAATATATTATACAGGGCCATTTTTACGAAAAATGATCTATGTATACAAAAATGCATGTACGAGGTCACTACACCTCCACCCATCTGCTGTACACTGCATTGCCTCTTTCCGCGCTTTCATGCTCACACCTTGTACCTGCCTGCTGCCCGCCACCCTCCTGGCACTTCTACTGTCGGGCCTTGGCCCGCGCCAGCTTTCTCCCCATACCTTACACCAGATTTAGCGCTGAATTTGTTTATGCTTGTGGCCCTATGTGTTTATAGACCACCCTTTTCAGGTGATCTACGGATATTTCCCCTAGTTTGATGGGATTATTATATGGCTCATAATCCCCTCAAACGAGGGGATCTCATATCCACAGGAAATCCTGTGGATCCCCTCGGACGGTGGGTCGGACCCAGTCCTTCTATCAGCATAACCAAGAGAGCTAGCTCCCTTGGCTGCTGCTTGAATATGCAAGAATGGGCCTTCCAGATAAGGTCTAAAAAGGGGAAGTGGCTATAGTTGTCAAAAGGAAAGTATATATGGACAAAATCTTACGAATTATTTTCGTTGTGCGCTGGACTGGAGCCTTCCCATGGCCCAGTACCGGCAGTAGGCAGTACCTAGCAGTGTACCTGTTAACTGTGGTGGTGACAGTTTTGAGTTGGACTGTCCCTCAGACTTATGCTTGGAATCAAGCAAAAGTACGAGATGTTCCTGTTGCCGAGTTGTCATTGTGTGCAGATTGTAAAGTTTCGTTTTCTTTTTATTTCAAATTTTTGGTTTGTTTTGTTTTGCCTTTTCTTTAGTTATGAAGTTGATTGTTCCAACTAGGAACACACGCTCCTTGCCGAACTTGACACTTGGCTGACTCACGACTGCCATCCGGAGCACACGAGGAGCACGTCGCACCTTCCACTCGGCAAACCTGCAAGAAAGCACCACTCCCTGCTCAATACACGGTGTTTCGGGGAATTCACCCCTCATCAGTTGAGCTTGAGTAGGCTGAGGAAGATTGTGCCTAAAAAGCACCACTTATATACTGCTCTCCAGGCCAAACCATCACCAGGGATACAAACTTACAGAGACGCTTTTTTGCGACTCTGACTCACGCTGCTACCTGGACCTTCACGAGGTGTTTGTCGCGCTGGAAACAAAGCATCTCTGTAAGTTTGTATCCCTGGTGATGGTTTGGCCTGGAGAGCAGTATATAAGTGGTGCTTTTCAGGCACAATCTTCCTGAGCCTACTCAAGCTCAACTGATGAGGGGTGAATTCCCCGAAACACCGTGTATTGAGCAGGGAGTGGTGCTTTCTTGCAGGTTTGCCGAGTGGAAGGTGCGGCGTGCTCCTCGTGTGCTCCGGATGGCAGTCGTGAGTCAGTCAAGTGTCAAGTTCGGCAAGAAGCGTGTGTTCCTAGTTGGAACAATCAACTTCATGACTATTACCGCCGAAGTCGCAACTTCTAAGTTCGTATTGTTGTCCCTCACGCGGACGTGCGACTAGTTGTTGGAGGTGACAGCGTTGCGAATAGCTATACTGGCTCTCAACGTCTGTTTATCACAACTCCATGAGCGACTCTGACTCACGCTGCTACCTGGACCTTCACGAGGTATTTGTCGCGCTGGAAACAAAGCGTCTCTGTAAGTTTGTATCCCTGGTGATGGTTTGGCCTGGAGAGCAGTACATAAGTGGTGCTTTTCAGGCACAATCTTCCTGAGCCTACTCAAGCTCAACTGATGAGGGGTGAATTCCCCAAAACACCGTGTATTGAGCAGGGAGTGGTGCTTTCTTGCAGGTTTGCCGAGTGGAAGGTGCGACGTGCTCCTCGTGTGCTCCGGATGGCAGTCGTGAGTCAGTCAAGTGTCAAGTTCGGCAAGAAGCGTGTGTTCCTAGTTGGAACAATCGACTTCATGACTATTACCGCCGAAGTCGCAACTTCTATTAAAGTTCGTTTTCTTTAGTTGTTGCGCTAATCACATATTAAAGAGGAAGTCCGGTGAAAAATTTAAATTTCACAGTCCGTAGAGTTTGGGTCGCTGAGTCGAATAGTCTTTGTCCGAGGAGGCTGCGGCCTATGGTTCGTCAGATACGCCCAATCGAACATGTGCGAATTTGAGCGCGCATCACCCAGATCCAGGTGATGACGTCACAGCGTGCAGCCAGGTAGCCACACCATCTAGTCGTGTACAAAATGGCCATATTCGGAGCGCGTTCGATTGGGGAACCGTTTGTCGCAGCTTCTTCGGACCAAGACCATTCGATTCAGTGTTACAAACACTACGTACCCTGTGATTTTCAGCTCGCTAAACCTCGAGGTTATACCGTATTTTAGCCGTTTCCGAGTTGGACTTTTCCGTCAGCATGCAATGGCCTCTACATGTCTACGGCTCTAGTCTAGTCTAGCAATGCGCTGCGTGCATGCTAGCTGTAGTCATGTAGTGCAGTCAACAAACTCATCACACACGGAACTACTCCAGCACTGCCGTGCTGGGCTAGTAATATCTACAACAAGACTCGAGACACAAGACTCAGAAAACTAGTCAACACACGGACTTGTCATGTACTACACTCGCATCAGTCGTCCAGTCATGTAGTCAGAGAACGTGCGTTTCCCCTTGCCGGTGCCGGTGGTTGTGCTTTGAGAAAGAAAATTTTAGTTTTCCGCTCCAGTCCCGCCTCATTATTTTATGCTACAGCGATGAGTGCACAACCGTGACAAGTGACAAAACAGCGAACAGCTCCAGGACCTAGAACTTTCAGATTCCATAGCGTTGCGAGCCAAGAGTCGTGCCCGTGGTTCAAAGAGCCTGCAGTGTTCTCCGAGTAGTCCGAAATATGCCAAGTTCGCACCAAAACATCACCATGTGGCAGGCTACTGGAGTCTAAGTGAATCGGTATGGAACAACATTTAGAGCACTCGCATCACTCTTCTCCATTTTGGCGACCCTGCTCTCCAGCGATCTGATAATTATATCAGCCTCGTCTGCAATAGCTGCTGCTTCTTCATCAGTCGGAAACTCAGTAGCGCTCACTCTTGACCGGCCCACGCGGCCATTTCTTCAGCTGAATACCGAGGTTCTCAGCCCCAGACCAAACTCATGAAGGTCAGCCATGGCTGCATCCTCACTCTCACAAGGAGTTAGGTCTTCGGGGTCGCTTGCACCACCTAATATCAGTCGCCAAATCATTTGAAATAGCACTGACACTATTGCTTTCACGCACTCCTTTTGACCTAGCTGCACGCTATGACGTTGCGGAGGGTGTGGCGCGGCCGCATGACGGCATGGCGCAGCCCCCGAAACTCAGTTTTTCAAAAGGAAATATCTCGAGAACGCTTTGTCGGAGACACGTGGGACCAACACCATTCGACTCAGCGCCCGAAACTCTACCGACCCTGAAATTTAAATTTTTCACCGGACTTCCCCGACTTCCCCTTTAAAGGGGAAGTTAAGGCAAAAATTAAAATTTCACCAGTTGTAGTCTTCGGGGTGCTGAGTCGAATGGTCGTGGTCCGAGGAAGCTGAGACGCTCCCTTCCTACTTGAATCCCAATCGAACTCGCGCACTTCCACCGAAACTGGGTGACTGCGCCCTACTAGATGGGGATTTGTATGCAAAATGTCACTAAAAGCGCCATTTCGTTCTTATAAGAGCACGGATGACCGCGATTGGCCCATATGTTGTAGTCTTTTGGACGCTGAGTCGACTGGTTTTGGTACGAAAAGGATGCGATGCAGCGTTCCTCCTTTATTCCCAATCGAACATGGTTGAACAAGCGGTCACGTGCTCCTGGGTGCCCAAATCACCTGGTCACCACGCCAGCAGGCGACAACTTTCACACCAAGGTTCAACTCCAGTGACAGGACTGCACCCAAAAAAGGTCAAACAGGCTAGTAAGTTGTACCCTGCAGGCACGGTGACCAGGTGACTGGCGTACGCAGGAGCACGTGACCGCTTGTTCAACCATGTTCGATTGGGAATAAAGGAGGAACGCTGCATCGCAGCCTTTTCGGACCGAAACCAGTCGACTCAGCGTCCAAAAGACTACAACATATGGGCCATACGCGGTCATCCATGCTTTTATAAGAACGAAATGGCGCAAGTTTAATAACTTCCCCTTTAAGCCCGCAGCGCGAAGCACGAAGCCTAGGGCTGTGATGTAGGCTGATCAAACACGAGTACGAGTGCTTTGATTGCATTTCTGACATTCACCCACGCTTGAAACTCATATTGGACTTGTAAATATTTCGCGAAGGGCTGTGATTGGCTGATAGAAACATGAACACGACCGTTTTGATTGGATTTCTGACATGAACACGCACTTCTGACATGTCACAAGACTGTAGGCACGGAGATGACCAATCGCATTGCACCTAGCAGGGCCTAGATGAGGCGATCAAAGCATGCTACAAGAAGTAGAACTCCATATTTAGTGGAGCTGGCTTTGATTTTACGATCAAAGCCAGCTCCAGTGACTTGTAGTTGTAGGGCTTTGATGTATGGAATCGAGCATGAGTACGAGGACGAAAGTGCGGAATCGGAGCCCGACGCGCGCTAGCGCGGAGGGCTCCGATTCTAGCACTTGAGTCCGAGTACGAATGCTTTGATACCATTTCTGACATGCATTGCACGAACTACTTCGTACTACTAGTACTACTACATGTAGTACTTCACACATACCTAGTACCTACTCAAGGCACGCACACTAGACCAGACAAGGAACACAACTAGTCGCCAGTTTAGTACTTCAGACATGTTACATAATGACTAATGTACACAGTCACAACACAGAGATAAAACAAGGGCGGTCTAGTCAGCTAAAAACCAGGTCAGTTCAGCTTCTCTTCTTCGCAGTGACTACAGCCTACAGCCTACAGGTGCAGGTGAACATTGCAGTTTGCACCAAACTGAGCTCCGGAAAAGTTAATGGTCTTCGTAGCTTTCTGCATCAGAGACCGTTGGTGAGTTGGGGATTGCACTGTTGGGTCACAAGTTGCGATGTACTCATCAATGTGTAAAAAAAAAAAAAAGCGGCCTCTGATGGCTGAATCGGAGCACGCCTAGGCGTGCTCCGATTCAATCGGAGCACGCCTGGGCGTGCTCCGATTGGAAAATCGGAGACCTGCAAGCGCTCACAGGTCTTCAGTGGCTGATTCAAAGCACGGCAAGTCGCGCTAGGATTCGCTGTTGCCATGTCGATTGTCATGTGACATGTCAGAATTACTGATCAAGCTCGCTTTTTTTTATTCGACTCGTGCTCCAGAACTTGGCAGAAGGTTGAGAGGCGTGCTTTCAAGCACGATAGGAAGATGGGAAGATGGAAGTGCGTGTTCATGTCAGAAATCCAATCAAAACAGTCGTGTTCATGCTCTATCAGCCAATCACAGCCCTTCGCGAAGTATTTACAAGTCCGATATGAGTTTCAAGCGTTGGTGCATGTCAGAAATGCAATCAAAACACTCGTGCTCGTGTTCGATCAGCCTACACGTAGGCTACATCACAGCCCTTCGCGCGGCGGGCTGTGATTAGGGGTTCTTACATGACACGTGACCGTATCCTAGGAATTGTCTTATCACCACCTTTCCCGCCGCGGGCATGATTCAGCCATCATGCCCGCTGCCCTTGGCAACACTGACGTCACTTCAGGTATGATTGACAATCATGCCCGTGGTCAAGTGGCAACGAGATGTAGCCAATAATGTGACAAGGCGCGGGTTTTGAAGAAAGAAGTGGAAGTGCATGTAGAAAGGAATGTCGCTTGTCTTCTTGACTCTTGTTACTTCGTGTGTTCTGGCTGTGACTAGTGCAGAGTGACGTTTCGCTGAACTGTGCTAGTCTTTGGCTTGTTTCAATGTTTGAGTAGGCTACGTTCCGTGCGTGCGCATGGGTCAAGTAAGAAATCCAATCATACACGGTTTGTCGGGCTTGCTGGCTGAATCATGCCCTCGCTCCCAGCCCTCGGGCTGGGAGTTCAGGCATGATTCAGCCAGCAAGCCCGACAGTCCGTGTATTATTATACTTCTCACACTCGTACTCTTGCTTGACTCCATACTTCCAACTTGCTATCGCGCTTGATGAGCATGCACGACTCTCAACCTTCTCGAGCACGAGTCGAGTAAAAAAAAGCCAGCTTGATCAGTAAATTAAAGCCCTAAATTGTAGTACAGTGGAGCGGCCTTTGATCGTAAAATCAAAGCCCGTCTAGCCTGGGCGGGCTTTGATGGGAAAATCAAAGCCCGCTCCACTAAATATGGAGTTCTACTTCTTGTAGCATGCTTTGATCGCCTCATCTAGGCCCTGCTAAGTCAAGTGCAATGTCATCTCCGTGCCTACACTCGCTACAGTCTTGTGACATGTCAGAAATGAATAATCGTAGAACTTGTAGAAGTAGAACGGTCGTGCCATGGACGATACTCGTCTTTCGTCATGTAGGCTACAGTTACGTAGATCTACAAGTACAAGTAGAAATGGAATGTTAGCTGCAGTCTGGCGAAAACTTTTGTTTGCATGAAGGTCACCTACAACTATCTGTTTTTCAGATCCCAAAGTTTTAGGCTGATACTATGGTGGGAAGTGCCTTACATTCACCATTTTCTAGATGCCGGTCGGTATTTTAATGTCTGTTTCGTGGTGATTTAAACAGTCCACAGTTCAGTACAACCAAAACACTGAAAAAAACCCATTATCTTGCCCTGTATTTCTCCGCAAGTGTATATCGGTGTGAAAGATGAGCTGATCACACAAATAAGACTGGTTTGAGGTGGAACCAAGCAACAAAACCAGAAACAGCCGCAGCCGAAAAATCAGCTCCAGAGTAACTCGTAATGCAAGGCAAAATAATAGGACTGTTGAAGCTGGTACTCAATTTACACATCAAATAACACTACACACATGTCAAAAATAGAAGAATTTGGCGGACAGATGGTAATTCCAGTGCGTTCTTGCTACAGCCATGTGTGCACGCTCTCATCGTTTACTGTTGACGAGCCCGGACTCTGCTCTGATGCATTGAGGCTCCCGACGACTGAGCGGCGCACCTTGGTATTATAGTTTGTAACATTTTTGGCAGGAGACAGACAGCTCTTGAACACAGCATCGAAATAGTATTCGGAGACGCACCACCAATACGGTGCCCATTCGCGAAGCAGGACGAGTCCACAGACTTGAGAAACTTTACTTAAAGGGGAAGTTAAGGAAAAAATCAAAATTTCACCACTTGTAGTCTTCGGGGTGCTGGGTCGAATGGTCTTGGTCCGAGAAAGCTGAGACGCTCCCTTCCTACTCGAATCCCAATCGAACTCGCGGACTTCCACCGAAACTGGGTGACTGCGCCCTACTAGATGGGGATTTGCATGCAGAATGGGTTCTACGTCACTTAGGTCACTTAGGAGCGGGACATTTCGACGAGCGTCAGTTCGAAGAGGTCATATCGTCGAGAACCGTCTCGTCGCGGACACATTTCGAAACCCGTCACTTCGCTGCCACGACAACTCATCGCACGTCAACTGGGACCCGGGAAGTTCGGACCCCCGACGTTTCGAAGCGCCATTGCAATGTTCCCACAGCTGAACAGCTACAGACCGACTGCTTCAAAGTACAATACAGTATAGTGTAGTATTGTATAGGTATTTTGTACATCAATGCGGTGACAGACTCATAGTCAAACCAAATTATTATAACAATGGCAGTTCTGTATCACGGGGAGTTGCAGTTCCACTTTCGGCGAAGAGAGAGAGAGAGAGAGAGAGAAAGAGAGAGAGAGAGAGAGAGAGAGAGAGAGAGAGAGAGAGAGAGAGAGAGAGAGAGAGAGAGAGAGAGAGAGAGAGAGAGAGAGAGAGCTAGTCTCAGTGTCAGTATCTAGAAGAAGCTTTTAAGTAAGAAGGCATGTAAGCCATCAGCAACATAATCACAAACCAAACACCAGTGTGTGTGTGAGAGAGAGAGAGAGAGAGAGAGAGAGAGAGAGACAGAGACAGAGACAGAGAGAGAGAGAGAGAGAGACAGAGAGAGAGAGAGAGAGAGAGAGACAGAGAGAGAGAGCGGCGGAGAGAGAGAGAGAGAGAGAGAGAGAGAGAGAGAGAGAGAGAGAGAGAGAGAGAGAGAGAGTGCTAGTCTCAGTGTCAGTATCTAGAAGAAGCTTTTAAGTAAGAAGGCATGTAAGCCACCAGCAACATAATCACAAACCAAACACCAGTGTGAGAGAGAGAGAGGGAGACTAAAGTTGAAGGCATGTGTGAACAACGTATAACAATTCACAAGAGAAAACGTGGATACTTTTCGTTGGTTCAATGATTTAAATCAAATTCTGGTGAAAATACCTTGCGGTATACGCGGTGAAGGTTTATTCACTGACATGAAACGAAAGGTTATGGGCTATTCCTCTGAGGAATTCGAGCGGTTCACGGTTGTCGTAAGACTGGACAATTCGGATGGTCTTCACGTCACGGTCCACATACCTCTTCTTTTGTCCCGGGGCGGCATGGCCGGCAACAAGCTGCTCCCGTCTTTGGTGCACATGCTACTCTTCATCAGCGATATTGGTGATGATCTTCCAAATCGATGGGTTGTGGCAGTTGACTTGGCTTGCGAATCTACGGTACCACCCTTCCTGTGCATTGTTCGTCCTTGGCTGCTTGTTTAACACATCGTTGTGCACGTTCCCCAAGGCGTGGCTGAATAGGGGTGTACGCCTTGTGCCGTTGTTCCTCAGCCGTCCAATGTAGTACTCTTCGAAGTAAGTGATAACTTCCTCAGCTTCTTCGGGAAATTCGTCCTCCAGAATCTGGTAATATTCCGGAACGTCGGCTTCTCGGACAAACGCTAAGGCTGTCAGCATTCGAATCCGTAAGGCAAACGCCACATCATTGCCGTACCGCTCCTGTAAGCCGGCTGTTTGAATCCGTTTATACACATTTTGGCTCAGGTGGAAGAAGCATCCTCGTACATTGGCATCAGGGAACTTGGTCTTTGCAGCGTTTATCGCCCCAATCTCAAAGTCACAATGTATGGCATTGGGCTGGAGACCTGGGGTGTGGTTAAAGGGGAAGTATACCCTAAAATCAAATTTTCACCAGTTGTAGTCTTCTGGGTGCTGAGTCGAATGGTCTTGGTCCGAGGAAGCTGCGACGCTCCCTTCCTACTTGAATCCCAATCGAACTCGCGCACTTCCACCGAAACTGGGTGACTGCGCCCTACTAGATGAGGAATTGTATGCAAAATGTCACTAAAAGCGCCATTTCGTTCTTATAAAAGCACGGATGACCGCGATTGGCCCATATGTTGTACTCCTTTGGACGCTGAGTCGACTGGTTTTGGTCCGAAAAGGCTGCGATGCAGCGTTCCTCCTTTATTCCCAATCGAACATGGTTGAACAAGCGGTCACGTGATCCTGGGTGCCCAAATCCCCAGCCGGAGTTCACAACCCTCATCCATGCCAACTTTCCAAATCCAATTGACATAGTGTCTTCTCACAAACACCTTGGCATTGTGATTGACTCTGCACTCTCTTGGGTACCTCACATCGAATATATCTGTAAAAAATCAAGTAAATCCTTAGGAATTCTCTCCCCCCACTGCTCCTACCTCCCACTTTCTTGCAAGCTTCTTTTTTATTTCGCCTACCTTCGCCCAATATTTCATTATGCAGATACGTCTTGGGTTGGGTTATCCTCTTCCGCTGCTGCAAAGCTTGAAATACATCACAAGAAAATCCTTAAAATTCTCCTCCGTCAACCCCGCATGCTCTCATCATCCGCCCTTTAATCGCTCACACAACCCCGTTATCACATGGACGCAGTGCACACCTGGCTTCTCTTGTCCATTCTATTAAGCTTGAGTTGTGCCCACCTCATCTCATGTGTTTTAATTGGTTCTCTTCTCTAAGAACTAGAAACTCACTCTTACTCCCTAAGTGTAACTCATCCACTCTTTTGCGCTCCCCTCTCTTTATTGCTTATTCTGTTTGGCTCACTCTACCCAGAGAAGTTAAGGACCTGACCTCACTCCGCCTGTTTAAGATCCGTGCCGCCCCTTATTTACTACGACATGCATAGCTCATTATCCACATGTCCTTTGCGTCTCTGTGTTTTTCACTGTTTTTATTTGACATTATCTTTCTTTACGGAGTTGTTGTTGCTGTTCGTTTTGCTACTCTTTCTTTTTCCCTCCCCTTCTTTCTATTTATCGCCGTGGTTGGCAATCACCCACTCTCGTAATATTGGCCGGTGTTTCCGCCGAGTCTTGAGATGTTGCAATAAATAAAAAATAAAAAAAAAAAAATCACCTGGTCACCACGCCAGCAGGCGACACATTTCACACCAAGGTTCAACTCGAGTTCAACTCGAGTGACAGGAGTGCACCCAAAAAAGGTCAAACAGGTTAGTAAGTTGTACCCTGCAGGCACGGTGACCAGGTGACTGGTGTACGCAGGAGCACGTGACCGCTTGTTCAACCATGTTCGATTGGGAATAAAGGAGGAACGCTACATCGCAGCCTTTTCGGACCAAAACCAGTCGACTCAGCGTCCAAAAGACTACAACATATGGGCCAATCGCGGTCATCCGTGCTTTTATAAGAACGAAATGGCGCTTTTAGTGACATTTTGCATACAAATCCCCATCTAGTAGGGCGCAGTCACCCAGTTTCGGTGGAAGTGCGCGAGTTTGATTGGGATTCAAGTAGGAAGGGAGCGTCTCAGCTTCCTCGGACCAAGACCATTCGACTCAGCACCCCGAAGACTACAACTGGTGAAAATTTGATTTTAGGGTATACTTCCCCTTTAAGTAGGGCTTGGAATATCCTTTCATACATGGCTGACGTCTTATTTGGCAGCAGACAATAGGCAGCGGGAAGAACTTCTTCACCATTCCTTGCCAAAATTGTATACAGCTGCAGGAACAGTAGTGGCACACATTTGAACGTTCCACCCATATGGAACGACTTGGCGTCTCGAAGCATACTCATGCGATCGGCACTGGCGAAGACAATGCATCTCAATTGGCCGGCCTCTGGCCCAGCGTCATGCAGCACGAAGTCATCGCCGGTGTGCGTTCTAAGGTAACGGTCAGGCAGCTGTAAATCCAGTAGCGACGCTGGTGTCGGGGGAACATTTCCAGCAGTTACTCGTGTCCTTTGAAATTTGCGTTTCAATGCGTTGCCCGATGGGAGTTGTACCACGGCTTCCTGCGATACAGCGTTGGTTGCAGACGTCACAATGTGGTGACCGGAGTCTTGGGAGGATTTGGCTTTCTCCTTCACGTCCGTGAGCGCCTTCACAACCTCAGCTCTGGTTGCATCTGGAGCGTGATTGTGGCTCCCAACATAAGCTACTATCAATCCGGCGTCTGTCCTCAATCGTCCGTTACATGCAAACTCGTCGCGGCTCTCGCATTTCCAGTAGACAATCTCGTCTCGACCTCGCTTGTCCTGCACGTATCCATAGCCGGATTTAACCAGCTTCGGTCTTACTCGGCTTGTGATGCCAACATAGTCGGGTTGTTCCTCAGCCATCGTCGACCTCGACAAGAATCTGTGGTAATTAGTCTGGTGCCATTGCTTTTGAAGGACGGAGGTGTAGAGTTATAACCAGGGAGTCGTGAAATGAACAGGCGAAAAGTTCAAACCAGGGAGTCGTGAAATGAACAGGCGAAAAGAAGTGCGATTTTTCTCCCAGCAAAAGCGGGTGTGACGACGAAATGAACAGGCGATGTCGTGGCCATTCTCCGAACTGGTTCTCGTCGAATCGTCTGGCGCCGAATTTGACACACTCCGAAGTGTCCCCGTTCCTAACTGACTGTCTTCGAAATGACCGCTTCGAAAGGTCGCGCGACGAGACGTCACGCTCCGAAGTGACGGGACACCATGTCACTAAAAGCGCCATTTCGTTCTTATAAAAGCATGGATGACCGCGATTGGCCCATATGTTGTAGTCTTTTGGACGCTGAGTCGATTAGTTTTGGTCCGAAAAGGCTGCGATGCAGCGGTCCTCCTTTATTCCCAATCGAACATGGTTGAAGAAGCGGTCACGTGCTCCTGCGTACACCAGTCACCTGGTCACCGTGCCTGCAGGGTACAACTTCCTAGCCTGTTTGACCTTTTTTGGATGTAGTCCTGTCACTCGAGTTGAACTCGAGTTGAACCTTGGTGTGAAAGTTGTCGCCTGCTGGCGTGGTGACCAGGTGATTTGGGCACCCAGGGGCATGTGACCGCTTGCTCAACCATGTTCGATTAGGAATAAAGGAGGAACGCTGCATCGCAGCCTTTTCGGACCAAAACCAGGCGACTCAGCGTCCAAAAGACTACAACATATGGGCCAATCGCGGTCATCCTCGCTTTTATAAGAACGAAATGGCGCTTTTAGTGACATTTTGCATACAAATCCCCATCTAGTACGGCGCAGTCACCCAGTTTCGGTGGAAGTGCGCGAGTTCGATTGGGATTCAAGTAGGAAGGGAGCGTCTCAGCTTCCTCGGACCACGACCATTCGACTCAGCACCCCGAAGACTACAACTGGTGAAATTTTAATTTTTGCTACTACAACTGGTGAAATTTTAATTTTTGCCTTAACTTCCCCTTTAACTTCCCCTTTATCGTAACGTTACACATCAGTCCGCAATCCGAGGCCCGATTTGACTTCTTTCCACTCAGATCATGTTCACTAGCCTTGACCATTCGGTGTATCTCAATTCTTAAGGGGGCAGCCTACCCATAAATTTCATATGGCATTCAATTGACCGTAACTTTGGTGTTTCTCAGTGGATTTGAGTGAAATTTTGACCACACACTCCTGCCACTATGCTGGCCCTCAGGACATGATTTACAAGTTCTTGCGCCTCACTGACAGGCTTTCCAGGCCGGAAAAACTCAAATTTCCGGCATAGTGCCACGGTGTGCGAGCCACCCAGGAGTCAAACAAATGCATTTACATTTTTTCACATTTTCGTGCCCATTCTGTCCGTGCGCGGGACCCAAACCTAAAACAAGTCCAGAAGCAGCCATGGGTGGTGGGGTAGGGCCCCTCAACGTGGCCCTGGAATCTGTCACAACGGAACGAGTGGGCGTTCTCTCGCGGACTCCCACAGACCCAAGTCAATTTTTGAATTTTTTAGGTTTAGGGTGTGCTACGAGGTCGTACCTTTGATACAACATCCAGTGCTGGGACCTCCACAGCAAGCCATTTCCACAGCGCTGCACACCAAATCCAGGATGCCCTCAGAAACCGGCAAAGACTGCCACTCACGTTTCACTACTGCCTAGTACTGAATCCTACCTGACTTCTTGACACGACTCAAACTTGCCAAAGTCACTAAATCAACGTCAACTACAATAATCAAGCCACATATCTGCAACGTCACGAGTGTGCTGGCAAAAGTCCTGCTGCACGGCGGCGGGCTTCGCCCGCCGCCGTGCAGCCCAATACGTGGTTTTTTAACGTGATTTTTTGGACTTTTTTGGACTTGGGGCAAAATTCTGCACACTTTCGCGTGTTTCCATAATACGACAAGTTGCGCACGGTCTGCTCACATTCAAATACAGTGCTGCCAACAAATGACAGCATGCAACAAAAAAATCTTTCCTTGCAAGGGCACATTTTCGGCCATAACTCTTGAACGGCTGGTCAGATAGGGACACAATTTTCAGAGAATTTGCAGCTATTCATGCTCTTTTAACTGACGTAGCACTCAATATGAATTTACAAATTCGATTTTTCAGCGAATTTTTGGGTAGTCTGCCGCCTTAAAACACTCATTTCCAGACAGTGCACGATGCAGGTCTGCCACTTGCATCCAATGCATTGGGCAACAGCTAGCTAGTTGTTCTGGGCTATTAAATCCCTATATACGTTCCCCTGTGGTGCACGACGCTATTGTTTCTTCAGCTCCTGCCCTGTGTGCTTCAGAGCTCTGAAGTCGGTTCGGCGTATACGTTCAGTACAACTCAGCATCCACAGGAACGTTCCCCTTCATTGGTGTTATCATCATCATTGCTGTCACCACGTTCGCCTGCATCCGAAAGATCCATCTCATTTGTTCCCTATGTCTTTTTGTACCCCACTCAAGCTTTACCAGCAGCCAACAAAACGCTGATCGGTACGTCGTTTTCGGCATCGTGGAGGACGCTCTCGACCAATACCTGACTCTGAAACGCTCTCAGAATCGGAGAAGCTCTCAGCACCTGACAGCAAGCTATCAGCTGATCGCCGTCACCTCCAAATTCGCCCGTCAATACGCCACCTGTCGTAGCTGCCATATCTTTTCCTTCAGCCATAACTAGGCCTCCGCGAAATGTGCCGGCATAATTTCGGGAATTATCGGTGTGATTTTTAAAACGGGAATTATTGGCAATTTTTGTGGAATAATCGGTAAAATTTGAGCAATGCCCCCCTTTTTTCAATTTTTTCCATTTATAACACCCTGATTTGTACCAAAAAGCTTGTGATCCTGAAGTTGATCGCCCGGTGTTTCAAAAAAGAAAGAAAAAAAGCTTCCAGCCGAGTTTCACGCGAACCGTGATTTTTTTGCCCGTACAAGTGGCAAAAAAACCCGTACGTGGTACGGTATCTGCAAAAAAGGGGATAAAAAAGCATTCTTGTGAGAAATATTGGTGGAATTACGGGAATAATCGGTCGAAATTTTGAGCAATGCTCAAAGGAATTATCGGTAAAAATACGAGCATATTCCGCGGAGGCCTAGGCCCGGGTGCGTTTGGTTGGTACGATCTAGAACAGGATCGAACAGCTGGTGCACATGGAGCAGCCTCATGCCAACCAAACGGTACTCCAGAAACAGAGAACATTTTTGTGGAAGAATGTGCTAAACTTACTTACTTGGTGCATTCTTCAAAATGTGTATGGGTCACCATGGTCACTTTGTACGGTACAACCATGACAACGAGTCCAACCCAAAAGCGTATGTACGTGATCATTTTTGTATCAAGTTCCCGCCAGGTTTCACTGTGAAAAAATGAAACTGCTCGGTCTGCTCCGGCCTCAAGGCCGGAGCAAGCAGAACATGTTCTGGCCGACCCAGAACAGGTGCAGTCCCTACCAAACGCGCTGTTCTGGTGAATCCTGTTCTAGTTCGTACCAACCAAACGCGCCCCTAGCTAGGCCTAGCCATAACGGATTCACTTCAAATTATTATCATTTGGAGTGCTGGACCTAGGCTAAACTAAAGTCCTTGAAGTAAGCCCTGTGCTGAACGCGAGGCACAAGCGCTTGATGCAAATAGAGCCCTCTAACCCAGGTGTTGCCTCCGTAGGCGACGTTGGCGACAAGCAACGCCCGTCGTATGCAACTTACTTTGTATCCACTGCTACACTTTCTGTAGTTTGGGCTTCATGTACGACTAACACTGCTATTGATGTATTGACTTTCAGTCGGCTCCAGTTACAACTGCCGGTACACATCAGGGGCGTGCTCGGCCGCCCAACTAGGTGCACGGGAGCCGAGGGGAGCCCCCCCGGCAATTTTCTGCAATTTGTTTGCAACCTTTCTTGAATTTTAGAGCATATTTGCATACAGTCATTACAATTGCAATAACCCAGATTGATAATTTTTGGGGGGTGCACGTGCCCCCCGTGCCCATCGCCGAGCACGCGCCTGCACAACTGTCTGACCCCTTTCATGCATTCGTATGCAGCTGTCACCTAACACCGGCACCGCTTTTGTCATCTACTTGTCTAGTATGTATTATTTGCCGCTAGGCTAGGATCGGGATTGTAGTCCGTGATCCGTAGGCGTAGAGGAGGCTTGTTTTCCTTGGTGTGTGGGAGAGTTTAGGTTCCTGCTTCGGCGGTGCAAGTCACTAGTTTTGGTCTTGTTTTAGTTGAGTTAACTGTTTGGCATGAGAATGAAAGAGTAATAATACAGTCTTCTAATAATACAGTAACGACGTTACGTTTGTGGAATGGTGAATCAAGACGAGAGGTGGAAACATTGGTCCTTCGAGAGCCAGATTCGAACCAGCCGGACGGAAAGATAATGGACGTCGACAAGCGGCACAGTGAACAGGTCAGGCGATCTCAACGTGAGACCAAAGGCCGGAAAGTGAAGCCGACTTGTTGCAGCAGGAGCGACAATATCAGTAACGTTGTCGCAGGCAGCGTCGCGGAGGAAACCGAAAGTATCTCCTCCTCGACACTGAGCCGATTCTCGAGTGTTTCTCGACGCTCTTCGAGCAGTGCTGCTGAAGCCAGGAAGCGGAAAGTGGAGCTGGTGGCAGCGCAGCGTGTGGCTGCACTTGAAGAGGAGGCGAGAAGCCATAGGCTGGAAAGCGAGAAGAGACTCTCCAATGTCCAGCTCGCCGCGGACCTGGCGGCGATTCAGGCCGACGAGGAGGTCGACAACGGAGGCACAGCAGCACCCGTGCTCGACTACGGCCACAGCGAGAGGGCAATGGACATGCAGGAGTCACACTACTTCGTGAGGGACGGTGAAGAACCAGTATCTGCTCAAGACGCAGAACAGCACCCACAGCACGAGGAGGTCGAAGTGACTCAAAGTGTCATGCCAGCCCAGGGATGCACGGACAGTAACCCACATGACGCTGCTACTCCAGCAGTAATTCCAGCCACCAGCCTTGTGCAGCCTCTGTGTGCTGCGGAGATAAGGATCCAGGAGTTGGAGGGGCAGCTGAAGTTATGCCGACAGAACACTGGCTCCAATGAGCGAGCCTATGACGACAAGCTCACTGTGGAGCTTGAAGAAAAAAGACGACTGAAAGACGAACTCCAGCTACAGCAACAGACGATTGCAACCCTGAAGCAGCGGATCTTCCAGGAAGACGCGAGGCATGCTGACCAGGTGCAGGTGATCAAGTCCCTGGAGGGAGATCTTGCCAAGGCCGAAGCAAGCAACGACCGCCTCCAAAGTGACTTGGTAGCCAGAGACTATCGCATCAGCCAGCTCACCAGCACGTCATGCGACCTGGAGGACCAAGTGCAGAATCTAGAGTACGAGCTGGAGGAGACCAGAGCTCAACTAGCAGTCATGCAGGTGGACATGGCACCTTCCAACCGGGAAAGGCGCGAGCTGCAGACCAAAGCGCAAAGTGAGCCACGTGGTGCGGCCGGTGCCGACACCTTCACATGCGATCTCCCTCCGTCCAGGAGCGCGGGAGCAGGGTGCCGTGACGATGGACCCCGAAACGACCAGCAAGTACTGATGGTCCTGCTAGCCTGCAGACGCAGGCCACATCAGGTGACAGCATACAGACAGCTGTTGCATCAGCAGTGTCACAGCTGGCCCAGGTATTGTCGGATAAGCTGACGCCACCGAGGGCGACCACTCCAGCCCACCAGAACACCTCGGACAAGGACCTGCGGAGAATGATGGCTAGACAATTAGCCACAAAAGACCTGCCGGCCTACAACGGTGATCCGACAGCATGGCCGATGTTCAACCGGACGTTTACGGCCTCCACTGCAGAGTGTGGTTTCTCCAACCAGGAGAACATGACCCGTCTGCAGAGAGCCTTGAAGGGAAAGGCTTTGGACAGTGTGAAATCAATGCTCGTCGTACCGGACAACATTGATCGAGTGATGCACACTCTCCAGATGCGGTTCGGCCAGCCGGACCATTTGGTCCAGTCCATGATTGCCCAGGTCAAGACCATGTCTAAGTTGCGAGACGACGACTTCGAGCAGCTTATTGACTTGGCGAACTCAGTTAGCAACTTGGTGTCGACCATGGAGCTCCTCAAGAGCACAGGCCACTTAGCTAACCCGCAGCTCCGCCAGGAGATCGTGCAGAAACTACCGAGCAGCTTGACCCGTCAATGGGGAGAGCACGTAGCAGAGTGCAAAGATCCAGTGACGATGAAAACACTGGCAGAGTGGCTCGCAAAGAGAGCAGATGCGCTCTGTTGTGTTTGGAGAATCGACACGACGGCAGCAAAGTGTGTGTCAACAGGCAGCAATATGAAGCCGCCACCGACTGCTCAACAGAGCGGCCAGCGGCAGACTGCCTTCGTGGCCAGCGAGAGAAAGTGCGACTTCTGCGGACGGGCAGGCCACAAGGTGGCTGAGTGCCGAGAATTCGCACGCAAGACGAGCAACGAACGCTGGAGATGGGTCAAGACAGAACGACGATGCTTCACCTGCCTTGGCCAGGGCCACCGCACTAGAGAGTGCCCTGACAGTACACCCTGTAAGAAGGATGGCTGTGACCGGCTTCACCATCCGATGCTGCACCCACCAAAGAGGAAGGACGATGTCGAACGCACGAACCTAGCTAGCGCCCAACAGCAAAGCAGAGTCGTTCTGAGAACAGTGCCGGTAGCAATCCGCGGACCGAAAGGTGTGGTGAACACGGCCGCACTACTGGATGAAGCATCAACGGTCACCCTGCTGGATTCAGACATCGCAAAGCAGGTGGGAGCAGAAGGGCCATGTAGGCCATTGACGCTAGCATGGACGAACGGTATGTGCCAGCAAGATCCTGACTACAGGGAGGTCACGATCACCGTGAGCGGTCAGGACGGAGACCTCCAGCTGTCGGCCCGGACTGTGCGTGAGCTGCACCTACCAGCCCAGCATGTCGACATCAACCATCAGCGACAGCGTTGGCAACACGTGAGCAGCGCAGACATCCCTCTCAGCGCGACAAAGAAGCCGCGCTTGCTGATTGGCCAAGACAACTGCCATGTTATCTTGCCCAGGGAGACGATCGAGGGCCCACCCAACGCACCCACACTGAGCCGGTGCAAGCTGGGGTGGTCGATACACGGCCAACTCGGTGGAGCTGATCAGGTACTGCATGCCCGACTTGACGGCACGGGAGAAGAAGGCAGTGCCGAGGACACGGATATCGGCCTCCACCAGCAGGTGAAGCACTACTTCACCACAGAATCGTTTGGTGTACAAGTCCGCAGCGAGAGCATACGCTCGCGACAGGAAGCGAAGGCCGAAAGGATCCTGGAATCCACCACGAGACGTATCGGGGAACGATGGGAGACCGGCTTGCTGTGGAGAGATGCTGACGTAAGCCTACCGGAGAGTAAAACGTCAGCAACGCGCCGCATCCTGTCCATTGAACGCAAGATGAACAGGAACCCTGCATTCTCTGAAGCGTACTGCGCCAGGATTGCACAGTATATTGACGACGGATACGCCACCAAGCTCACACCCTCCCAGCTCCAGATGCCTTCTCAGAGAGCGTGGTACCTGCCACATTTTGGAGTGACAAACCCCAACAAGCCAGGCAAGCTGCGCCTAGTATTTGATGCAGCTGCGCCAAGCCACGGGGTCAGCCTCAACGATGCCCTGCTGCCAGGCCCCGACTATCTCAACCCTCTCACCAGTGTGCTGTTCAAGCTCAGACAACACCGCGTGGGGTTCGGAGGGGATATCCGACAGATGTTTCACCAAGTGCACATCCGACCTGACGATCAGCCTGCACAGCGGTTCCTTTGGCGAGGCAGTGACAGAGACCGTGAACCTGATGTCTACCAGATGAGAGCCATGACATTCGGCGCTGTATGTTCGCCAGCATCAGCCCAGTATGTAATGCGAAGAAAATGCAGACGAATTCCGGCACAGCGTGCCAGATGCGGTTACTGCAATCCACGACAAGCACTACATGGACGACTACTTCGACTCGACGCCGATGGCAGAAGAAGCAGCCCAACGGATCAAGGAAGTGAATCAAATCCAAGAAGCCGGAGGCTTCTCCATCAGAGGCTGGGTCAGCAACTCACCTGATGCTCTTGCTGCCGTACCCCCAGATATATGCTCACCATCGGTAGTCACTATTAGCAGCGACAACGAGACTGTAGTGGAGAAGACACTCGGTCTGAAGTGGTTGCCACGGGAAGACGCGTTCGGCTTTAGTCTGAGCCGTAGACTGGAGCAAAGCAACACAACAGAAGTGACAAAACGTGAAGTCCTACGCAAGCTGATGTCTGTGTTCGACCCCCTTGGTTTCTTCACCTACTACACCACGTCGGCTCGCATTCTGCTACAAGACATTTGGCGCACAGGCGTCGGATGGGACGAGCCCCTACCAGGACCTCTCGTCCAAAGATGGACAGACTGGTGGACGGGAGTGCACAACCTCGGAAGCAGGTCAATTCCGCGTTGCTACTGCACAGCTATTGCGGACAGAAAGGACCTGGAGCTTCATGTGTTCGGAGACGCCAGTGAGTCGGCATTCGCCGCAGCAGCCTACTTCAGGCTATCGCTACCTGACGACAGCACCAGAGTCGCATTCGTGTTTGGCAAGTCCCGAGTTGCACCACTGAAACCCGTATCCATACCGCGGCTGGAGCTGCAAGCTGCACTGATGGCCAGCAGAATGGCCGACACGGTCCGGAAAGAGCATGATCTACGTATCGACCGCATCGTGCTCTGGAGTGACTCTATGACTGTCCTACGATGGATCAGAGCAGACGCCTGTAGATTCAAGCCATTCGTAGCACATCGTATCGGAGAGATTGAGGAGCTCACTGACGTATCGCAATGGCGGTGGGTCCCGACACACAGCAACCCAGCAGATGCAGCAACCAGAGCCCCATCCGAGATATCAGCAGCGCAGCACATCTGGACGAATGGCCCTGAGTTTCTGACCAAGCCAGAGTCTGAGTGGCCAGTAGAGAATCCTGGGCGAGACACTACCACCAGCGACGACCAAGCCGAGATGAAGGCAGAGTTTACTGCGGTAGTCACCAAAGAAGCGCAGTTAGCCCTGCCAGATATCAGCCGCTTCTCATCCTGGATTCGGCTGATGAGAACGACAGCATGGATCGTCAGATACGTCAACAACCTGCGTGCAAAAGCGTCAAGCAAGCCAACAGTTACTTGCTCGGAGTTGCTGCCATCGGAGTACCAGCAGGCCCAGAAGCTGTGGTGGAAGAAAGCACAGCAAGACAGCTTTCGGGAGGAAATTGGCGACCTGCAGAAGCACAGCAATGTGAGCAGCAGCAGCAAACTTCGAGACCTCTCACCTGTGCTAGATAGCGACGGTGTGGTGAGAATGCATGGCCGAATTCGAAGTGCACCACCCGGAAGTCCACTGACGCCCGAGCCCGTCATCCTGGACCCGTCGCACCCATTCACACAGATGCTCCTTCAGCAGTACCATGTCTGGCATGGACACCATGGTCAGGATAGTGTGGCAAACGACGTCCGCCAGACGTATTGGGTCCTGAAACTGCGCACAGCCGTCCGCCGTACCTGGACCATATGCCAGCAGTGTAAAAATGAACGCGCGCAGCCAACACCACCTCAGATGGGACAGATTCCCGACGCACGCGTTGCCACGTTCATCCGCCCGTTCACACATTGCGGCATGGACTATTTCGGGCCACTGACGGTCACTGTTGGACGACGTCACGAGAAGCGGTACGGCGTGATATTCACCTGCCTTACGACCCGAGCTGTACACCTGGAGCTGTCACGCGACTTGACAACAGACTGTACCATCATGGCAATTCGCCGGTTGATCAGTCGCAGAGGGTGCCCTGGAGTTATCTACTCGGACAACGGCACCAACCTATGAGGTGCAGCAAGAGAACTCAAGGAATCATTGGACCAGCTGGACCAGACACGCCTCACAGCTGAGCTCACACCGAGAGGAATCAAGTGGGAGTTCAATCCTCCGGCAGCCCCGCACATGGGGGGGGAGCGTGGGAGCGACTAGTGAGGTCCGTGAAAACCGCCCTGAGAGCCGTGCTCAAGGAACGTGCTCCGCGTGAGGATACACTCATCACGCTACTTACAGAGGTTGAGGCGATACTCAACAGCCGCCCGCTCACACATGTGTCCTCTGACCCAACTGACGACAATAGCCTGACGCCGAACCACTTTCTTCTAGAGACACCATCAGCAGCACCAGTGCCCGAAGTATTCAGTAGTGATGACCTACATCTGCGCCGGCAGTGGCGCATCGTGCAAGTACTAGCAGACCATTTCTGGCGCCGCTGGATTAAGGAATACTTGCCAACGCTAGCCCGGCGAACCGAATGGCACGGAAGAACAGAGAAGAAGGTGGAAGTAGGTGATGTGGTGGTCATCGCCGACGACAATGCAGTGAGGAACACATGGCCGAAGGGGATAGTGACGGCGACCTATCCCGGCAGAGACGACCTGGTGCGGGTAGCAGATGTCAAGACCCAGACTGGTGTGTTCCGCCGGCCAGTAGCTAAGCTCTGCGTGCTAGATGTCCGTTGTGTTAGTGACGGATAAATCTGTCCCCGGGGAAAATTGCAATTCCGAGGCCGCGTTTTTTTCCGCGTTTTTTGCGATTTTTTAACAGACCGCGTTTTCCGCGATTTTCCCGCGTTTTTTGAACTTTTTTGTTACACTACACGTACACACAGTGCACTGTTCGGTCAGCAACGTCTCATCGTGGCGGCTTTTTACTCAAATATGACGAGTGCTTACACCAGAGACTTGTAACTGATTGATTTCACTACATACTCACTGAAAATAGATGACTTGCACAAAGATTGTCTGGGTTCGAGACGGGGCAAGTGGACCTTCTGGACTGTACTTCTGACTCTGACTTCCCCACCTTTTGAGTTCGTGACTTTCGAAGTTTCGCTTTTTGCCTGACGAACACTGAGCTATTTTTTTTGGCTAGAGAGTAGAGTTGTTTTGATTCGGCTTGTATCGTCATGCCGAAGCGCTGCTACGCTCCTGAATGCACTAGCAGACGAGAGATGGAACTGAGGCTCCCATTCCATACGTTCCTTTCCGAGCCGGCCGGCCGGGAGGCAGAAAAAATGAGGGAATATTATTTTAGTATCATTGGTGTAGGCTTCAACAAGCACGTCGTGGTCCTGAAGTGTGACAACTTTCCCGCAGTGGAAGCGAAGTCAAGCACAACGAAAGTTTGTGGACGTCTGAGAAAGAACTCGATTCCCTTCGATTCGGCTGCACAAGCTCCAGAGCGACCCTCTCCTGAGGACAGACTGCGGAGAGGCCAGGAACCTGCCGAGTCAAGAGTGGAAGCCCGAACCACGAAAATGAGGGGTGGAAGGACTGAGTGCGAGAGCCAGATGGCCTTTAGTAGTACTTCAAGTAGTATCTGAGTTGAAGGAGAGAACAAGTGTGCTGGAGAAACGCTGCGAAGTCCTCAGGCCTGATGTGTACTAGCTACTGTTGAAGTCTCACTTGTTCCGATATGAACACTTCATCAGCCCTGACTCTGAGCAGCTGTATCTAGACTTGGACTTAGGCCAGAGACATAGCATTGTTAACCTTACTGAAGCCATATGTATCCAATGCCTGGCTCTAGTGAGAAAGCAGTTTGGCGCAAGCTCGCAAACTATGATTGAATCAGGGAGTGGTGGAAAGTCACATTATACCTCCCCATGATTAGCTGGTAATGACGACGATGCGGCTCCGGCTGGGTCTCAGTCTCAGAAAGGATTTGTTGGAGCATCATCAAACAGTGCATTCGGCTTCATCATACACTGGCTCCGTTGCCTACAGTAATTCACATTTTGACGGGGCGCGCTGGGACGATACGGAAGGAGCGGCGGGAACCATTGGAGTGCTCATGATGCTGGTTAGCGAAGACCGATGTGTCAGGAGCGGGAACGCAACCGCACTACTGTACAGATCAGGAAGCGATGGAAGAGTTGAATCTGCTCAGCCTTCCATGCCGTGTACAGGGACACAAACGTAAAAATAGCTACATTTCAAATGTGAACTGGCGATGGCATTATGTGGCGACGAACACAACTGCAACTGTTCAAATTTCAGCATTTCGAACATTATGCTTCCCATGATAACTCACCGAATGGCTCACATGACGGAGTTGGACATTACCAGGCTAGGATAATCATTTGCTGTATTTATGGATAGTCCTTGAGTTTTCAGATGAAGTGCTTTATCTTTTACCTGTCGTTCCTTTAGTATGGCACAATGTCCATGGCTGCTTCCTTGTCTTCATAACAGACTGGTATAATCAGCATGATTCTGCTTTTTTGAGAAGAAATAAAACTTTCCTTTCGGAAAGGAAGCCCAGAAACGTCAACCCCCATGGACTGTGCTTTATGACTCTCGTCCATCGACGTTAACCGTCGCAATAACTGCTGCATGTATGTTGTGCTGTGCGAACCGTACAAGATTTTACAGCTCACCCACGCCTTCCCAACAGGCTCCTATATCCCGTACCGTTAGCGTTACATTGAATATGAACTAGGCTAGCACAGTTATCCTTCGTTCTTTTGATGGCGGCGGGTAGCATGGAACTTGACGTGGTCTGGGGATCCTCGTGCAACACTTGCTGTTCCCGGATGCCATATTATTGGGTGCATCGAGGTTGCTTCTATGCTCACTGTTGTTTAGTAAGACAATTTTTTATAACTATTTCACCAAAGAATAAGGCAAGAGTATTTTGGGTTGGTTTGGACGCCTGGCTTCTCTTCACATAATAGTACAGTCATGTACTTCCACTCAGGGAGTAGTACAATACCTACTTCCACTAACCCTACAAGTGCACATGCATGACTCATGAGCTGCTGAAGACAGTGACGGTACTGATCATGTACATGTACATGCCGTGCACCGTTCATTCATGCTGACAAAAAAAGTACACTACACTAGTCTACAGACGGTGTAGCTACGTAGGGTGCCCGCAGTGTAGCCTGGGTGCACAGGGTGCACTTGCCCCGTCTCACTCGCGGCTCGGATCTTTGTGCAAGTCATCTATTGCCGCACATCAATATTATTCACCGCATATTTACCGCAAATTCACCGCAAATTATGCCATTATCGTGCCGCGTTTTTCCCCGCGTTTTTTGCGATTTTTTTCCGCAATTTTCCCCGGGGACAGATAAATCGTCACTGGGGAGAGGATGTTGCCCCCGTAGGCGACGTTGGCGACAAGCAACGCCCGTCGTATGCAGCTTACTTTGTATCCACTGCTACACTTTCTGTAGTTTGGGCTTCATGTACGACTAACACTGCTGTTGATGTACCGGTATTGACTTTCAGTCGGCTCCAGTTACAACTGCTGGTACGCATGATACATGATCTGTCTGACCCCTTTCATGCACTCGTATGCAGCTGTCACCTAACACCGGCACCGCTTTTGTCATCTACTTGTCTAGTATGTATTATTTGCCGCTAGGCTAGGATCGGGATTGTAGTCCGTGATCCGTAGGCGTAGAGGAGGCTTGTTTTCCTTGGTGTGTGGGAGTTTTAGGTTCCTGCTTCGGCGGTGCAAGTCACTAGTTTTGGTCTTGTTTTAGTTGAGTTAACTGTTTGGCATGAGAATGAAAGAGTAATAATACAGTCTTCTAATAATACAGTAACGACGTTACGTTTGTGGAATGGTGAATCAAGACGAGAGGTAAAAACACCAGGTAAAAAATATGCCACAGTTTGCCAAACTTCAAACGCTTGTATCTCAAAATGATGTCATGCATGCAGCTAACGTTCCATTTCTTGTCCGCTCGGCGCTCACTACTACTACTAGTACTACTACTTGGCACTTCACCCCATTTTTTGAAATCGCGTTTTTTCCAGGTTTATTATCGGTAATCGATGGTGGTGGGTATGAGAAGGTCACACAGAAAATTTTATTAAAATCCACAGTGATACCACTCAGATATGAAGGGTTGAAGATAGGCAGAAGTCCGCCATTACAGCCGTGGATTCCTCCTCGGAGCTGCCCGGCAGTACCCATACTCTCAACAGCCAGCGTACACGCCGTACCCGTACCAAAGGCAAAAGCAAGCAGCAGCAGCAGGATCTGCATGATCAGGAAACAACTAGAGCGCACGTGGAGGCCGTATCCCGTAGCGGCACTTTCGAAAAAGTGATCGAGGACAGTGGGCCCTCAGGCACGGAGTGCTCGGACGCAGATGACTTTCAGCAGCATGGAGGATGTCGATCCGGATACATGCCAGTCAAGCCTGTGCCCAACGCAACCCCTGCATTGGACTTGGAGGCCATCCAGGATGATTCTTGGTAGTTGGTGGCTCAAGAGCCTCACCGCAAGAAGCGAGTAGTTGTCTTTATTGGCAATCTTAGTTCCCAGTGCAATGACCAACGGCTAAGCGAGTTCATCACAACACGCTCCACCGCAGTACACCAGACAGTTGCAGTTCATGATTGCAGTGTCCGTGAAAACAAGAAGGGAATGATGACAGGAAGAGTAACTGTAGATGCTGATGCCCTCCCCACAGTCACCTCTGTAAACTTTTGGCCTAGACCACTGTATGCGAGGGAGTGGACATTCCATGAAAAACGTCATGGGCCAGTGCCAGGAAAGCGAAATGGACAGTCTGTGCTGTCGAAGAAGTCAGGCAAGGACTCAGCCACTCACAGCTCCGACCTGACACCATTGCCTCCCGACCGCAAGCGGCGGCATGGGGATTCACCTGACTCCCGCAGCCCACTGCTCAAGAAACTGGACGAAGACCACCACTGGTCCAGCAGCAAGAGTCTGCCGAGCAACAACAACTGAATTCAGACAGCCAGCAATCATGAAGCTCCTCCTGACCAATGCAGGCGGGCTGCTGTCCAAATTTGGAGAGTTTCAGCACACCCTGTTGCTCTCAGGTGCGGATGTTGCCATAGTGACTGAGACGAAACTAACAGTGGATAAATGCTCTCACAGTGCATCTATGATCCCGGGATACTGTGGCCCGATTCGCCGAGACCGAACAGAACACGGAGGTGGCATTGGAGTCTGGATCAAAGCCGGCATCGCGTACCAGCATCTGGATCAGTACCAGTCTGCTGAATTCGAAACAGCCTGGCTCACAGTTGGCCAGTGCAACAGCAAAACTGTCATAGGTGCAGTCTGCCCTGGTTCCTGCGCTGACAATGATCTGGCTCTACTCGAGCACTTAGACCAAAACATAGATACCATGCGGCAGCATGGTAAGCACATGATTCTGGCTGGAGATTTTAATGTTCACAGCACGTCCTGGCTTGGCAGCTCTCGAACGACAATCACAGGGGAGTTCTTGGAAGAAATCAGTGCAACACACTGTCTTGTCCAGCACGTGACCCAGTCACCCAGCCAACCCGTGGGCCAAACACATTGGATCTCGTCTTGTCCGACTTTCCTGGCACTGTCCACACAGCAGTATCATCTCCCATCGGACGCTCTGACCACTGTGTAGTATTGTCCAACTTTCAGGAAATCACTCCTGTACTGGAGCGGCCAACAAGCAGGAAAGTATGGCGTTATGGCCAAGCAGACTGGGGCAGACTGAGGGCACATTTCCGCAGCTTTGACTGGGCTGCTGTCGTCTGCGATGTCCCCGAACTTGCATGTGAACAACTCACAACTGTAATTCTGGATGGAATGGACACGTTTATACCATCTAAGACCCTGACAGTACGAACGACAGACCCTTGTTGGTGGACACCTGAGTGCAGCACTGTAGTTCAAGCAAAGACTCGTGCATGGAAACAGTGGCGTCAGCACCCCGATGATGGAGATTTGCGAGCTTCATTCATCGACCTAGTGGCCCGAACAGCTGCTATTTTGCTGCGCGCCCAATCATCACATGATGCTCGTGTCAAAGCTAAGCTCAGCTCAGGCTCACTTAACGACAAGCAATGGTGGTCCAACATGAAGAGAGCTGATGGGATGGAACGTTACGTGCCTCTGAGATACCTCTGCTGAAGGACACCGACGGCACAGAGCATCCAACTCGCCAAGCCAAGGCCCTCGCCAGGTACTACTCCCAGAAGTGTAGCCTTGCAGATGATGACATCTCTCCAGACGATCTGCCAGAAATGCAGCATTTGGACCGCCATGGTCTTCACCGCATCCATTTCCGGCTTGCTGATGTACGCCGCCGTCTAGCCAAGCTGAATACATCGAAGGCAACAGGACCTGACAATATTCCAGCAAGAGTCCTAGCTCAGTGTTCCAGTGAGCTTGCAGAACCAGTCACCAAACTGTTCTCACTCTGCTTTCGCCACGGTGTTCAACCTACCAAATGGAAGCTGGCCCATGTGGTTCCAGTCTTCAAGAAGAGCTCCCGCTCGGATCCCAAGAATTACCGGCCAGTCTCACTACTATCCATCCTGTCAAAAGCAATGGAGAGTATAGTAAACAAGCAGCTCGTGAATTATCTGGAGCGTTTCAATATTCTGCCCGACAGTCAATATGGCTTTCGGCAAGGAAGAGGCACGTGCGACATCCTCACTGCTTTGCACACTGAGTGGGTCAAGACTGTCAGCGATGGAGGGTACGCTCACATGGTGGCGGTGGACATAGCAGGAGCATTTGATCGGGTATCACACTCTGGACTGATTTTCAAAGCCAAGAACGTTGGCATTGGTGGCTGCCTGCTGCACTGGCTGCAGGATTACCTCCTGAACCGCAAACTATCAGTCCTGGTCCACGGCGACTCATCCTCTCCGGCGCCCATAACAGCAGGTGTGCCCCAAGGCAGTATCCTTGGCCCGACACTTTTCCTCTTGTATGTGTCTGACCTGGATCAGTGCCTGTCTCCCGAGACGCAACTAAGTTCCTTTGCAGACGACACAACCCTCTACAGCCTCATCCGCACGCAGGACAATATGCATGACATGACTGCCGCCTTGCAATCCAGCCTCAAGCGTCTTGAAGAGTGGGGAGAACGCTGGCGCATCAGATTCGAGCCCTCTAAATCGCAACAGCTGCTGATGACTACGAAAGCCACACACCCTGCTGTCCCTGACATCAAGTTTGGAGGTATCGCGATTCCGGAAGCCAACACCATCAAGCTTCTTGGAGTGACATTTGACGCCAAGCTGTCATTCCGGGATCACTTGCACTCAATTGCGACACGTGGCTGCCAGAGACTGGGTGTTCTCCGTCGGGCTTGCTGGGTGTTAGATTACCATGGCCGGCTTTGTGCGTACAAGGGATTTGTGCGACCCATCCTCGAGTATGCTCCCCTTGTGTGGATGGGAGCTGCATCCAGCCACCTCGCCCGATTCGACCGTGTACAGAAACGTGCAATGGCCATTATTGGCCCTGGTGCCCTTCTCCAAAGCCTGTGCCACCGCCGGATTGTATCTGGGCTGGTATACCTGTACAAGCTCCAGTGCATCCCAGGACCACCCCAGCTCACCGCCATGATCCCCCCTCCAGCCAACCATGTAGAAGCTCGCCGCACCCGGAGTCAACCTCCTGGCCAGCAGCACCATGTGCAGCTGCAGCAAGTCCTGGACAGGAGAGCACCTGCCTATGCTTCTCGCTCCTTCCCGTTTTCTGTAGTCTCAGTATGGAACAGCTTGCCAAGCGAAATTGTAAGGGCTCCACTCAGCTTGAAGCGGCTCCACACGTTCAAAGAAGATGTCCATAAGTACCTCACGCACCAACACTGGCTGATGGCTACCGACTTCTACGGATGAACTCCTGACTGTGGCACGGGTCATGTTCCTTGGTTCGGCTCTGCTGATGATATTGGGCTTCATTTACCTTTTATTATTTAATTTTTTATTATTAAATATTAACTGGTTTGAGGGAAAGAGACAAACGGGAAAAGTCTGAAGAAAAAATTGACTGTCACCACCAGGACTCGAACCAGGGACCCTCACTTGTAGCCAGCGATGCTCTAACCACTGAGCTATGGTGTAGTCGTCACCCCAGCAGAAGCAGTTCAACATTTTCTTCAGACTTCGTAACTCACACTTCCTGTGAATCCACACAGGCGGGTGGGACGCAGCCCTCACTGTAACCCACACACTTCACGTACAAACTAGCACGCGGGGAGCTCCAAGTCATAAAATATTAACTGGTTTGAGGGAAAGAGACAAACGGGAAAAGTCTGAAGAAAAATTGACTGTCACCACCAGGACTCGAACCAGGGACCCTCGCTTGTAGCCAGCGATGCTCTAACCACTGAGCTATGGTGTAGTCGTCACCCCAGCAGAAGCAGTTCAACATTTTCTTTTTATTATTAATTTTTTATTTAGTTTGTTTTGTTTTATAATAGCAATAAAGAGAACAAATCCTGCAGTCATCGCCACACTACAACGAAGTCATGAAAGTTTACCAGAATTAATTTTCTTGTCACATTCATCAGTGGAAAGTCGTGACTGAAGAGTAACCATGCTGAACAAAGGTTTTGGAGACGATGGTGGGCAGGACAGTGCCCTTGTATTTTCCTGGTTTTTTGTTTTTTGTTTGTTTTTGTTTTTGGTGTTTTTCTTTTTTTGTTTTTTTGTTTTTTTTGTTTCTCGTTTTTTGCGTTTTTTCACACATACAATTGTTTTCATTTTTTGGTGTTGTGTTCTAATCATTCGCCATGCCACTGTCAATTGTATTCTGTTTGCCCGTAAAAGAGGCCTTTAATCAACCATGCTGAACAATGATTAAATATACATTCAATGATGTGTTACGAGAACAAAATACAGTGCCAAAATAGAATGAGGGAAGGTGAGACAATAGAAGTGAAGTGAGAGCTAAGGGCAACGGCGGGTAAGAAACTACGACTACACCATAGCTCAGTAGTTAGAGCATCGCTAGCTACAAGCGAGGGTCCCTGGTTCGAGTCCTGGTGGTGACAGTCAATTGTTTCTTCAGACTTTTCCCGTTTGTCTCTTTCCCTCAAACTAGTGAAGCGGGTGAGAAACTAATTATAACGCTAAAACTGTGTAGTGAGACAAACATATGTATTATAAAATTGCTGTCTCCACGTCGATTATTTGTTTTGTTTGTTATGATTTCTTGGTTTTCCACCCGGTTTAGTTATAATTGAAATTATTATTTGGTGCAGCTTTAGCGCTATGTGGTTTATTATTAATTTTTCCTTTTTCTTAATTTCGTATTTAGCGCTTTTGGGCGTCAATATTTTCTTCTCATTATTTTGCACCAAGTTATTATTTGTGGTATTCTCTAGCTTCTGTTTGTTTTGCAGTTGTTCTTGTGCAACCCCCCCCCCCCCCCACACACACACACACATTTTTCGATGCCTAGTTGCAACGCTGACGCCGAGACCTCTGGTCGGTTGAGTTGCTCCCAGCACATCAGCACGTCGTCCCTACATCCCCTGTTGTGAAACGACAAGTTCTCGAGAGTGAAAGGCCTTCTCGCTTGTGACATTGTGTTCGTTTCAATGCAGCTGTATCCCGACTCCGCCGTATCGCTGATGTTTACGACGTGGCATACGCTACAGGCGCTATGTGCGGTTGGCTGTGTGCGCTGTAGTTGTATGTTGTATGTGTATGCTTTTCTCATATACGCTGTCATTTTCACGCTATAACTACCTGGTGGTTTTAGTGTTAGTTATTCAGTTGTTCATTCATTGTTCATTGTTTAGTTAGTCGATGGAAGTGAAATATACTGTTGAGAATAAATAGTTGTCCTCGTGCCGTGTGGGGTCGTTGGTTCCTGATACTTTAGAGAACCAGAGGGTTCACAACATCCCCTATGTTTTGTCCTTTTCCTCGTTTCTTTTTGTTCTCCACCTGTTTTCCAGTAGGGCTGTGTCAATAGTAAAAAAAATAAAAAATAAAAAAGGCAGTTGCATAAGGCGAAATCAATTTGTGGCACCAACAGCATCTCCGAAGTATTATCACTATCAGTGGATATAGTCACAAAACATCAGAGTGTTTTCTTCAAGCACACATCACTCCCTTACACCAACAACCGTGTATGGATCGAAACAATACAGATTAAAGTTCAGAATAGTCAAGAATACGGCAATTGTGACCGCAATCACTATAGCAACTCCATAGCAACCCATAGCAACGCCATAGTAACCCATAGTAATAGCTTCTGTTTGCGTTGAAATGAACTGATAACGACATACTGGCAGGCTCCTGCGGGTACTAAAGCATAAGACTAAGAGCTATAAAGACATTCTTCTGGCACAAAAACAACAACGGTGAAGTAAAATAAAGAAACAACAACAACAACAACAACAACAACAACAACAACAACAACAACAACAACAACAACAACAACAACAGAGAACTTCCACGTTGTACGCCGTACACCGCAAAGTGGAGGGTAAGTACGCGCGCGCACGCGCAAATTACTGCACAGGACATTCGTGCCCACACAGGCCACAGTCATGCCACTTCAAGTGATTCCAAGTTGGCAAGAAGTTCCGCAGGACCTCAGACTCTGTTGGTAGCTTCTTTCCTATATGCCTCTCTCTCCATCAACTGCTCTATGCAGCAGTCATGCTGGTGAGCTTTGAAATTTTGGTGAAGCGTGCCTGGCTGCGTATATCAAAGCATCCCCTCATCGGAGGGTTTCTCCGGCAGCGACTGTGCCTTTTGATTGTTCGTAAACATCAGTAGGCCTTCCAGCACAACCGTGTCAAAACTTGGCTTTCAGCAGTGTGCGTGTGTAAGGGGTGTAGTAGGTTGCGTGTATTGAGGCTCCCGTTTTTCCGTAGTTTTTAGGTAGCTTTTGGGGACTAGCCCCAACAGCCTGGGTGGGATGGCTAGCCCAGATCACACTGAGCAGGTGGTGAGCGCCGAACAGGTCCATACACAGCTTCGCTCATTGCCTGGCATCGAACACAATGTTGTAGAAGTGCTGAGAACTCTAGCTCGTCTTGAAAGCCAACTTCAGGACCAGGAGAAACGATATCAACGAAGGATTAGTGGATTGAGCTCCGAACTTTCCCAGCTGAGAGAGGACCTGGCCGACACTCGCCTGTGCCAAAATTTGGACATCGGCAATGTTACGTGTGCGTCTTGTAAATCAAACTCCTCCGCCATTGCAGACCTAGAGAGAGAGCAAGAAACAACCAGCCAGAGGCAGCGCCGAAATCGAAAGAAACGTAGTACAGGCACAGAAAGTCGTTCACAGTCCGCCGTACCCGTAGAGAGTTCACGACCCATTGATCCCGAGATGGACCTGACTAGCAGTGTCAGATCCGACGTTGACAGCTCAAACAACAAGCCGTCCAACTCCCGTACACATGGTAGATCTACACCCGGACCCAGCTCGGAGTTGACCCCGCCACGTGTGGATCGCTTGCCGAAATTTGAAGAGATGAGTGAGGATTCGGACGCCACATGGCGACTCATCACCTCCACCAAACCCACAGCGAAGAAGAGATCCTGTTTGTCGGAAAATCTGATGCATGCAATTACTGCAGACCAGCTGAAGGAGTTCATCGCAGCAAGAGCAGCTGAGGCTGACCACAATGTCCAAGTGTTTGACGTAAAAATATTTCAAAAAGAAAAATCCTCCACTGCGCATATTGTTGCCAGTGCAGCGGACGAATCGTTTCAGCAACAAGCGCTTCTGGCCAAGGCCTGTGTACACAAGAGAGTGGAACTTCGATAAGTACACCCAGTCTGATGCCAGTGGCTCACTCACCCTCGTCTCATCTTAAGAAGCTGGACCAGATCCAGCGAAGGGCCTCCACATCATTGGAGCAGGTACTTGGCTCCCTAGCCTGGCACTCCGTCGCCTTGGTAGCTGCACTTGCCTATACCTACAAGCTCTGCTATCTAGATGCATCCAGCCCTCTGAGCAGATGCTGCCTAAACCAGCCACTCACCGTGCCCCCGAGACAAGACCTACCCGTCAGTCTCTCCAGCTGCAGGATTCCCATCCATACCAGATGACAACTGCCTGCCTGCCAACACCCGGAATTGCTGTCTCCAAGGATTCCCTGCTTGCACCGTTGCAACATGGAATGCCCTGCCACCAGACCTGTTCCACCACCCACCCGCCCAGCCCACATGCAAAGCTTTTTAATAGAAAAAGGTGTACCGTCACCTTCTTGCTCAGGACTGGCTCTCTGCTACTGATGCACTTTGAATCTGCTCG
>NC_088655.1:25697119-25736663 GCF_964019385.1 Sycon ciliatum | reverse complement strand
CCCTCCCTCTCACACAATCTCTCTCCCTCTGCCCCCCCCCCCCTCGTCTCTCTCTCTTAATTAGTGAACTGATTGGAAACAGAACGCATTGTGATAATTCCGGCCACTGTCATTTCAATTATTTGACAAAGCGTTTCTTTGTGCGCTGTTCCTTGCAGTTCACCCTATTCCCTGGGCAGAGAAGACACGGAACTGGGAATGCTCGAAAGGACAAGAGACGCCACTGCGATGAAGCGATTCTGAAGACCAGGTGGGAAGGTGACCCGGGAGCTGAAAGACGGACGCACACATGTGCACGAGAATGGCGGCCGGCTGCAGTGCAAGCCGACAAGCTGTTAGTGTTTTTTTGTCAGCACAGGACATTGGCGGTTACGCCTCACTAGTCGCTTTGCGGGGGAAAGATGAGTTCGGATACTATTCCTTAAGTGTCGGGGGAGTTAAAGGTGCTTGCAAAGTGCAGCACGGTGGTATGTGGAGAGTCGGCTCTGCGGTTGGTACATGGCCCTGCCCCAAAAAATGGGGTATTATTGATAACCACTACAGTACCTACTACGCACAGGGGTTGTGTCAGCGAAAGCCCGTCAACTTTCCGAAACCCAAGCGGCTTGGAATCGCCGTTGGCAACCGACACTGTCATGGCTGACGCACACACTCGGTGCGTGTGCTGCAAGCGTACCAGTGCCATCGTGCTTGTCCCCGCGGCCCAACGCAAGCAAGCATCTCCCTGAACCCGGCGGCAAACGCTGGTTTCACCGCTCCTGCTTTCAATAGTATAATACTCTTTCTGACTAGTTTTCTTTGAGACAAGAATGCGATAATACTCAGAAAAAGGACACACGAGTCTGAAGTGTGTCCTCTTTTCTGACTACGTGTACATTATAATCATTATTACTTGTATTATTATTATGAAATGACGCAAAGGCAATATGCCTATCGAGGAGTTCATGTAACAATATTGTAATCCTACCTCTTCCAACGTTGACTACTGTCGCTATCTTTTGCGAGGCATAATTTAAAAGCTAGAGAAGAAAATTCTTCGATTATTTCGTTCTCCAAAGAATCCATCGCTAGATTTAACCGTTATTAATGTTAGGATGCTTAATGTACGAAGTAAACGGAATGGACAATCTGATATCTTTCTTCCATATCCATTGCCTCCTCTTTTTTTCTATCGACCCCGCTGCTCTGTGCCCCTTCCCTCGCTTTCTCTTCTCTTTACTCTCTTCTGGCGTGTTGACTGTTGAGCGGCCTGAGCGAATGCTACGGCTGGACGCGTATTATGTTGATTTGGTGATTTTGTATTTTAGGACTCCTCGGTTCATTCATATTTTGATTTGAATGAAAAGCCCCGGAGAGGCACTGGCATGATAGGAACGCATTTTGAACGCCCGCTCCCTCTGCTCCACACATCAAAAATTATGAGCAATGGCTTGTCAACTCTCAGGTACTGCAAAAGTGGAAATGCCGATTATCTTGATCATCCAGGCTTGCATTGTGCAAAATTGTTGCAGTGCCATCACTCTCCTGAAGTCCCTTGAGAATGTTTGACCGGCAATACGAGAGATCGCTTGACAACACTTTAATGTTGTCAAGCGATCTCTCGTATTGTCTATGACCTACACCACGACCTACACCACGAACATTTTTTTGTGAAGAAAAGGCCCTTGCTGGAGCCATAGCACAAGAGGTTTTGCTTGTTCAATGAGAGTAGAAACCTATTTGGTCGGTTGACGCTGCTGGATTCATTCGATATTACTAGTAACTTGAGCCCCGGTTCATGCTCGGGAACGGGTGATGGAAGATTTTTAAAATCTGCTAATAGAAAACGGTAGTCCTGCGACTGCACTCAGCACCGTGCTGAACTGTACCGCGCTGTACTTGATCGCGCTGAACTTCTTCATGCTGTAAATTACCACGCCTTCATTTTTCGCGCTGAGTTGGGCTGTGAAATCATGCGCAGAAATGTATCGCGCTGAAACGGTGGCGCTGAAGTGGCAAGACCAAATATACACAGTACTACAGTGGATCTACTATTAGCAAGAGTAATGTTTCTGTGGGCTCTTTTACCCGTATACTTAAAATGGTTTTCTCCTATTGATTTTTCCTTTTTTATTTTGTGTTCCAATTGATTTGTAAGAAAGGGTTTGCTCTCCACACTGGAGCTCGCGCTATTCCGCCGAATTGACTTGACACTTGACTGACTCACGACTGCCATCCAGAGCACACGAGAAGTCCACAGGGCCGGAAGCAGCTTCCGCAGAGTGGTGCGGCCGAAGGGCCATCTTTAAGAGGGGTCTGGGGTCCTCCCCCCCAAAAAAAATTGGGAATTTAGACAGCAAATCCTGCACTCTGGGCGACTCCCTGTACAAAATCATACATCGAAACTTTCTCTCCCCGGTTTTGGACGCTTCACGGCCACGTGGACCGACTTTTTGGGAAGTTTTTTTCTTTTTTCTTTTTTGGTACGGCCATGGCCGTACCGGCCGTACCAGTGGCGCCGGCCCTGGTCCATCGAACCTTCGACTCGGCAAACCTGCAAGAAAGCACCACTCCCTGCTCAATACACAGTGTTTCGGGGAATTCACCCCTCATCAGTTGAGCTTGAGTAGGCTGAGGAAGATTGTGCCTGAAAAGCACCACTTATATAGTGCTCTCCAGGCACAAACATCGCCAGGGATACAAACTAGGGACCGGCGGATTCTGCTCGAAAAGGTGGCAGATTCTGCTCGAAAAGCAGTGAAATTGGCAGAACCATACAAACCTTATGGTGGACTCCTCAATCGTCCGTTACATGCAAACTCGTCGCGGCTCTCGCATTTCCAGTAGACAATCTCGTCTCGACCTCGCTTGTCCTGCACGTATCCATAGCCGGATTTAACCAGCTTCGGTCTTCCTCGGCTTGTGATGCCAACATAGTCGGGTTGTTCCTCAGCCATTGTCGACCACGACAAGAATCTGTGGTAATTAGTCTGGTGCCATTGCTTTTGAAGGACGAAGGTGTAGAGTTATAACCAGGGAGTCGTGAAATGAACAGGCGAAAAGTTAAAACCAGGGAGTCGTGAAATGAACAGGCGAAAAGAAGTGCGATTTTCTCCCAGCAAAAGCGGGTGTGACGACAAAATGAACAGGCGATGTCGTGGCCATTCTCCGAACTGGTTCTCGTCGAATCGTCTGGCGCCGAATTTGACACACTCTGAAGTGTCCCCGTTCCTAACTGACTGTCTTCGAAATGACCGCTTCGAAAGGTCGCGCGACGAGACGTCACGCTCCGAAGTGACGGGACATCATGTCACTAAAAGCGCCATTTCGTTCTTATAAAAGCATGGATGACCGCGATTGGCCCATATGTTGTAGTCTTTTGGACGCTGAGTCGATTAGTTTTGGTCCGAAAAGGCTGCGATGCAGCGTTCCTCCTTTATTCCCAATCGAACATGGTTGAAGAAGCAGCCACGTGCTCCTGCGTACACCAGTCACCTGGTCACCTGGTCACCGTGCCTGCAGGGTACAACTTACTAGCCTGTTTGACCTTTTTTGGATGTAGTCCTGTCACTCGAGTTGAACTCGAGTTGAACCTTGGTGTGAAAGTTGTCGCCTGCTGGCGTGGTGACCAGGTGATTTGGGCACCCAGGAGCACGTGACCGCTTGTTCAACCATGTTCGATTAGGAATAAAGGAGGATTGCTGCATCGCAGCCTTTTCGGACCAAAACCAGTCGACTCAGCGTCCAAAAGACTACAACATATGGGCTAATCGCGGTCATCCGTGCTTTTATAAGAACGAAATGGCGCTTTTAGTGACATTTTGCATACAAATCCCCATCTAGTAGGGCGCAGTCACCCAGTTTCGGTGGAAGTGCGCGAGTTCGATTGGGATTCAAGTAGGAAGGGAGCGTCTCAGCTTCCTCGGACCACAACCATTCGACTCAGCACCCCGAAGACTACAACTGGTGAAATTTTAATTTTTGCCTTAACTTCCCCTTTAACTTCCCCTTTATCGTAACGTTACACATCAGTCCGCAATCCGAAACCCGATTTGACTTCTTTCCACTCAGATCATGTTCACTAGCCTTGACCATTCGGTGTATCTCAATTCTTAATAAAACACTCATTTCCAGACAGTGCACGATGCAGGTCTGCCACTTGCATCCAATGCATTGGGCAACGTTTTTGCTTTGGTGTAGCCCTGAGGTTGATTGCTTATTTATTTCTACCCTCCTCTCTCCATACTTCTGTCCCCCCCCCTCTCTCTCATTCCTTCTGTCGTCCACATGTATCAAAGGAGGCGAAATCGCCTGTTTGTGGTGCGACGTTAAATAAACTTCTACAACAACAACAACAACAACAGCTAGCTAGTTGTTCTGGGCTATTAAATCCCTATATACGTTCCCCTGTGGTGCACGACGCTATTGTTTCTTCAGCTCCTGCGCTGTGTGCGTCAGAGCTCTGAAGTCGGTTCGGCGTATACATTCAGTACAACTCAGCATCCACAGGAACGTTCCCCTTCATTGGTGTTATCATCATTACTACTGTCACCACGTTCGCCTGCATCCGAAAGATCCATCTCATTTGTTCCCTATGTCTTTTTGTACCCCACTCAAGCTTTACCAGCAGCCAACAAAACGCTGATCGGTACGTCGTTTTCGGCATCGTGGAGGACGCTCTCGACCACTACCTGACTCTGAAACGCTCTCAGAATCGGAGAAGCTCTCAGCACCTGACAGCAGGCTATCAGCTGATCGCCGTCACCTTCAAATTCGCCCGTCAATACGCCACCCGTCGCACAACTAGCTGCCATATCTTCCTTCAGCCATAAGTTGGTGCGTTTGGTTGGTACGATCTAGAACAGGATCGAACAGCTGGTGCACATGGAGCAGCCTCATGCCAACCAAACGGTACTCCAGAAACAGAGAACATTTTTGTGGAAGAATGTTACTTACTTACTTGGTGCATTCTTCAAAATGTGTATGGGTCACCATGGTCACTTTGTACGGTACAACCATGACAACGAGTCAAACCCAAAAGTGTATGCATGTGATCATTTGGGACCAAAATCGATGTTCCCGCCAGGTTTCACTGTGAAAAAGTGAAACTGCTCAGTCTGCTCCGGCCTTGAGGCCGGAGCAAGCAGAACATGTTCTGGCCGACCCAGAACAGGTGCAGTCCCAACCAAACGCGCTGTTCTGGTGAATCCTGTTCTAGTTCGTACCAACCAAACGCGCCCCTAGCCATAACGGATTCACTTCAAATTATTATCATTTGGAGTGCTGGACCTAGGCTAAAGTCCTTGAAGTATTAAAGGGGAAGTTAAGGCAAAAATCAAAATTTCACCAGTTGTAGTCTTCGGGGTGCTGAGTCGAATGGTCGTGGTCCGAGGAAGCTGAGACGCTCCCTTCCTACTTGAATCCCAATCGAACTCGCGCACTTCCACCGAAACTGGGTGACTGGCGTCGGCGGATAATGCTCGAAAATCCCACGGATTATGCTTTTCAGTATGCTGGCAATATGCTCTGAAAATCACTAAATTATGCTCAAATTATGCTTCTTGACACTGTGCTCTTTCATGTTTATAATGCCATTAAAATGTATAGAATGTGTACTCGGGATCAAATGTGGACTTCCAGAGAAAACTGCATGGAAGATCTAGTCTCAGCTATGGATAAGAAACCAGGATACAGCTACTTTTATATAAAGGTTTTGTCCGACACGCCCTGGAACATGCCACCTCGGCCTGGTCCTATGCCATCACCAAAGCTGAGCTGGCGCGTTTAAATATTTTACAAGCCAGAGTAGCTAGGAAGTATTTGCTACGTAAAAAAGTCAATGTAGATAGATGCGAAACGAAATCCCAGTTAAACGCCCTTTGTGACTTAGAGTCCTTGCACTTTCGCAGACAAGATCAGCTCTTGTTACTCTATTAAAATTTATACATATATCTCCAGAACACATCCGACATTTTCACCTTTCATTGTCTTCAAGTCCAAGAAGACCAAACAAACTTCACATCAATTATCACGGTAGGCGTTTTTCTTCCCTCTTTTCCAACAAAGCTGCAATGCTATGGAATTGCCTACCGCCTTCTCTTACCTCTATAACCAGCCTCCCGGGATTCAAGCATTCTCTCTATCAGCATTTTCGCCGATATATTCATTACACTGACGGTATCCCAACTCCTTAATCACCAGATTTTGTATGCTTCGATCTATTTCCTTAGCCTATCCTCGATTAACTGCTCCCTCTACATAAAGTTGTCATTTCATTCTTCTTGCAGGAGATCCCCTTGACAGGCTCAAAGCCTTTGGGAAATCCTTAAAGATTAGCTGCATCCATCTATGTGCTTCCATAGCTTTTACTATGTTCTTCCATAGCCACTTCTAGGCTAAGCCTTCGCCGTCATTTTATTGGGTCGTCATCCCGTTTGAATGTGTGTTTGAATGCGTTTGTTGAGAGTGTGCAATGAAAAAGTTTGTCCGGAAGATAACCACCCCCAGTAACGCTGGCCGTGAAAAGGGTGGCTCTTCACGTAGTTCATGCAGTAGTGATGTCTCCGGGGAACCATCTCCCCCTGCCCCAGGCGCTCATAAGCGTAGGGCTGAGAGCCCAACGGAGAGTCTCGCCCCAAGCGAAATTGACAACCCGTCCCAAAGCCGACGAGCTGGAGCTGAGAAGACAGCTCGCAAACCGCAGTCCAGCCTGACACCAGATCGTCAAGCCCAGTGCGCCGGAGTGTCAGAAGGTCCTGGCGATAGTGATGCTGTACGGCAGATCAAGGGCCTCTTCGAGACGTTTCAAGGGCAATTTCGATCGGAATTCAAGAACATCATCGAAGAGACCCTGGGACCACGACTGGACAGCCTTGAAAAGAGACCTGACGAGCAGCGCCAAGACATCAACCGCTTGTCAGCGGAGAACCGTAGGCTGAAGGCAGCAGTAGAGAAATGTAATGACGATGTTGGCAAGGCGGACAATGGCGCCAAGTCCGCCATTGTCGAGATGAAGAAAACATTTGCCGACATCACTGCCAGCCATCCTGCCGCCAGTCCAAATTCTGCTGCAAGCTCCAAATACGGACTGTCTGAGGAGACACTGCGTGACCTTGTTGCGGAGGCCAGTGAGCAGCAGAACAGAGTAAACAATGTCATCCTTCGCGGCGTACAGGAGCTCCCATCGGAGAACCTGTCTGCCATAATCGGCACCCTCGCCCCACAACTCGCTCCAGAGGACATCAAATCTGCAGCCCGGCTTGGCCCCAGCCATTCATCACGGCCACGGGATGAAACATCTGGCTCACTTGCTGGGGCAAAACCAGCGCCTCGTCTCGTGCGAGTGGTGTTATCCCCACAGGGGAAGAATTTACTTCTACGCAACAAAACGTCAGCAAAATACAAAGGAGACAACGTCTACATCCAGCACGACCTAACCCGACAAGAACAACGACGACGGAAGGACTTAGTCCCGAAGTTTCGAGCTCTTCGCGACAAAGGTGTACGATGTCACCTCCCCCGTGACAAGATTATCAATAATGGTGCACCGCTGTCATCAGACGACATCACCCGTCTCCTCAACACAGTCACCCAATAGGATACTGCCAGGGCATCCCCTCAAACGTCAGCACGAAAGCTAAGTATCGCTCACCTCAATGTATGTAGCCTGTATAATAAATTACATGAAATTGAAGCACTCATGCATGCTCACGATTTAGACATATTAACGTTAACGGAAACGTGGCTATCCGACAGTGTACCTGACATATGTATTACAGTACCTGGATACACCATGCATAGATTTGATCGGAACTCAAAGAGAGGAGGTGGTGTCAGTATATACGTAAGAGAAGGCTTTGATAATCGAGCACTACATCACTCCTCTCCCATTGAAGCCCTCGCAGTACACGTGAACATTCACCCCCAGCCTCTCACTATCCTCTGTGCATATAGAGCTCCAACAGTACCTGTGGCATTTTGGCAAAGCCTATCTAGCCTAACTGATGACATACTGGATTGTACACCGGCCTCCTCCGCGTGCATAATTCTAGGCGATTTCAATGTCAATGTCCAAGACCCTAGTCACGCACACTACCCTCACCTACGAACATTCTGCTCTGATTTTGATCTCCGAAACGTTGTCACGTCACCAACTAGACTCCCCAGTGCAACAACCATAGACCTAGCACTGATCTCAAGCTCCTCCTCCACCACGTCCACTGCAAGACCAGGCAGGGATGAACTGGTTTACAAAGACTGCAATGTTATTCCATGTGATATTTCCGATCACCAACTTGTTCGTGTGACCTACACTATCCATGCTACCACCAGCACACTCAAGACAAACAGACAGGTACAAGTACGAAAGCCACCGCTGCGCACGTTGAAGATCAAGCAATTCCAAGAGACAGCTGCTAAGCATATGTCTACTCTCCACCAGCAGATCACACGCAGTTCATCACAGATGTCTCTAGATAGTTATACTGAACACTGGCAGGATGCAGTCAGTGATGCCTTGAATGAGTACTGCCCACTAAAGACCGTTAACGCCAAGAAGAGCTATACTCCATCGCCTTGGATAGACGATGAGCTCCGGCAGACTTTATTCAAGCGTAAACGAGCACACCGTGCAATGATAAGACGTCCTGATCGCCCAGACCTGCTGCAACAATTCCGAACTCTACGAAGACAATGCAAACTTTTGACTAGGAAGAAACGGTCTACATACTTCCAGCAACAACTAATCAATCATCGAAACCACCCAAGAGAGCAATGGAGTGTCATGAACAATCTACTGGGTAGAATTAAAATCAACCAGGAACCTGCTGCCGAAGTAGCCGACATCACAAAGACATTTACAGACGTTGTCAACGATACATCACTTTCTGGCAGTACACTACGCACTCCCAATGGCCCTTTATCGGAATACTCACTGACACAGTTCACACCAGTCACTGTTCCACAAGTCCAACTCCATATCCAGAGAATGAACAGTCGTAAAGCCACAGGACCTGATAACATCCCCGCCCAGGCTTACAAGCTCATCAATGATGAGATCGCCCCATCTTTGGCCAAACTATTTACCATGTCTCTTACATCTGGTTTTCCATCGACTTACAAACTAGCAAATGTGCGGCCTATCTACAAGCGTGGAGATAAGTCAGTCCCATCTAACTATAGACCAATATCACTCCTGTCCCACATGTCTAAGCTACTGGAACATATTGTACACGACCAACTAATGTACTATATCTATAATGCACCACCACCACTGGTACCCCTACCTGCTGAGCAATTTGCCTACCGCAGAGGCCACTCCTGCGAGGACTTGCTCACCCCCGTGATCAACGACTGGATGCTCTCCTTGGACAAAGGTGATTATGTCGTAGCTGCCTTTCTAGACATGTCTAAGGCATTCGACACAGTTAGTCATGCCGTTCTACTGAGTGAACTTCTGGAGATCGGTGTCGGTGGTACTGCCTTGCAGTGGTTCTGTAGCTACCTTACCCACAGGAAGCAACGTGTAGTCACCAAGACACAACACGGCCTAGAATATAGCAGCAACAGGGGGGTTCCGCAAGGCTCCGTCTTGGGGCCCTCTCTCTTCAATCTGTCAGTCAGAAAGCTCCCCTCTGTACCCCAGCACTGCAAGGCTCGACAGTACGCGGACGATGTCTCTCTTTACAAAGCTGGCAAGAACGTTGAACAGTTGTGCAAGGAGCTGACGGAAGACATTGTCAAAGTGAAAGAGTTCTTGGCGGCCAGAGGCTTACTGCTGAATCCTTCCAAGACGCAGTTTGTCGTGTTCAGGTCAAAGTGCAAGCCCCTTGACCCCAGCGTCGCTCTACAGCTGGGTGAGGTCACAATCAACCCTAGTGCACACATTCGATACCTTGGCGTTGTACTCGACGAACATCTCTCCTTCGGAGAGCACGTTAGCCAACTAGAGCGGAAAGTTGGAAGTAAGTTAGCCATGTTCAGAAAGGTCCGAGATCACATGACGGTAACTGCGAAGCGTGCATTTTACATTTGTTCCATTCAGACAGTACTCGAGTATGGGAGTAACTCATTTGCTCATTGCTTGTCAGTAACTCTTCATGACCGTCTAGTCCGTCTTAGTAATAGAGCTCTACGCATTGTGTTCAGTATGCCTCGCTTTTCTGACGTATCCCTTGTTAATGCACGCCATCACATTCTCCCTTTGTCTGTGCGCTATCAGTTCAAACTCTATATCTTAGTGTTTCGTGTCCTGAATCAGTTAACTACTACTCTCCTTACTGATTGCTTTTGCCTTCGTTCTACTTCTACTCGTACCAATTCCTGCACTCGCTCCCAGGTATCTTCGTCTGTCACTCTACCAAAAGCTAAAACTCGTTTCGGTCTCTTTTCAGTTTCTTTCATCGGTTCCGACCGTTGGAATGCACTCCCCGCTGCAGTCCGCTTATGCTCTTCACTGCACCTATTCCGTAATTCACTACTTTCATTTCTAGGGTACCCTGTAAGAAGGCCTTAGGCCTGTGGGGATTGCCCTATCAAAAATTTGATAATAATAATAATAATAATAATAATAACCGCCTGTGTGGATTCACAGGAAGTGTGAGTTACGAAGTCTGAAGAAAACGTTGAACGGCCTCTGCTGGGATGACGACTACGCCATAGCTCAGTGGTTAGAGCATCGCTGGCTATAGTCCGTGAGCCAAAACTCAAAATCACAAGTGCCGTTGCACTCTCGGAGGGACAAGTCGCCGCTTACAGTGTTGGTCAAGGACATCACAAAGGATACGTTTTCGCTTGTTGGACGTTCCAGAACCGATCCAGAGACCTTCGGGAGGGCTTCTTTTCTCGACCAAATTCCACCGTGAGAACAAAATATTTTTACGCGAGTGGTGAGGTGTGCATTGGACGAGTAAGCACAAAAGTACGATTTCGGGTGGAGTGAGGAAAAATAATTTATTTTTTAGAAGATAACGACGTTGACGACAATATGGATTTGGGATTTTGTGATCACTTTATTGAAGTTTATTCCTTTCGTGTACATTGATGTTGTTTGACAACAATGGAAGAGGAGGAAGTCGTTTCTAGTGGCAGCGAGGTGCCAGATGGGGCAGCTGACGGCAACGAAGTGGCAAATGACAGCCCAGCGGAGTAATATTGCTGGAATTTGTGTCTGTGTGACATCACCCAATTTAGTAGAAACGAGAAGCCTGCAGCGAGTAATATCGAGACTACAAGTTGGCGTCGCATCGTCAGCGCTGTTCGAGAGAAGGACGACCATGTCTGGGATTTTCTCTGCCAGCACAAGGGCTCAGGGAAGAGCAAATGGTGTGGCTGGTATCATGGAAAGTGCTACACCAATTGCACGCATGTGATCCTGAGCATTTGCAACACTGGAGAAGACCAGTGCCTCTGATTTTGCTTTATCTATACTTACTGACAGTGATGTGCATGTAGTAGTGAACCCAGAGCCACATCCTAAGGCCAACAAGGGGCTACCTACCAGGAGCTTAGTGGCTGATACGAACAACGAATGCCATGAAAGCAGAGCACGGTGTCAACACAACACCGAGAACTGGTCCACCCAGAGTTTACGGAAGGGAATGTTTTGTTGCAGGCAGCACTGGAGAGGGCAAGCCGACAAGTAGCGAGGGCAAGACGACAAGTAGCGAGGGCGAAACCAGCGCTGCTGGAGGTCCAAGCCAGAGCACCTGGCTGCTTGACGAGGAACATACTATACCATTGTCTGTGTATGTGTGCCAGTGTGTGCATGCGTGTGTGCGTGCACGTTTCTGTGTGTGCGCGCGCGTGTTTGTGTGTGCGCGCGCGTGCATGTGTGTGTGCTCGTGCGTACATGTGTGTGTGTGCGCGGGCGTGCATGTGTGTGTGTGCGCGCGCACGGGTGCATGTGTGTGCGTGCTAGGCGCTTTCCTTTGTTGGTGACACCACCCCAGGCTACAACTGCGGGCCGGATGGTGGGTGTCGGGGCACGGTGTTGCCACAATCACTGTGGTCAGTGTGATCCGTGTTTCAGGTCAGTGGTGGGTTTTAGCTCACTGCAGCCAAAGCGATCATGTTGCAAGTCAACCCGAGGGTTCCAGCTGCACAGCTGCAACAAATGGATTCAAGAAAAGTCTAGATCTCGCTAGGACGTTGACGCGAGCAGCGCCTCAGCCAAACTCTCCATGTCTGTCGGCCCCTCACACGAGGGGACATGTAACCGGAAACGGCAATGTTCAGGACAAGATAGGAAGTGTGTTCCGGCCACGGGACATGCTGTTGTTGCTGGTTTCGCAGCAGAGGAGCTTTGGCCGACCACACGTGCATCCCTAGATTGCCTTCACTCCCATCCGCTACTGGACTCTGCCTCGGTGATCAGGCAGGCACCAGGGACATCTGCTTTTCCTTCGTTCGGTCGCTGTCCGCCTTGTGAAGAGAGATCAATTTACAACTGACGGCAGCAGGACCACAACAGACAACGGGCATCGGTCATTTTGCACTCACTGAGGTGGGCCCTCCTCCTGGAGTCTGTTCTTCTCCCATTGCCATTGGGGTTGCGTGCCCGGGAGACCGCATAGTCGGATTCGGCAGCTGGTCCATGTGTGTGTGTGTGCGCGCGCGTGCACGCGTGCCTGGGAGACTGCATAATCGGATTCGGCAGCTGGTTCATGTGTATGTGAGCACGCGCGCGCGCGCGTGTGTGGATGTGCACGCATGCCTGAGAGACTGTATAGTTGGATTCGGCAGCTGGTTCGTGTGTGTGCCCGTGCGTGCGTGTCTGGGAGACTGCATAGTCGGATTCGGCAGCTGCTTCATGTGTGTGTGTGTGCACGCGTATGCGTGTATGTATGTATGTGGCATCATCTTATATCGGTAGTTATCTGTGTATTACTGTGTACTGCGGTGGACTGCGATAGCACACATTATGTGCCAAGATGTGCACCTAGCTGGTAATTTCCAACTGTGTTATGTTGAGTGGAAAATGAGCAATGACAGATAGTTTTTGGTACTGTATGAGTGTGTTAGGCAATCAATAGCCAATTCCAACCTCTTGCATTGGCTGTCAGGTTGGATAGGATCAGCGCGTGCATTTACAACAGTGGTGACGTACTTCCTATTGTACTACCGTAATGTCACATTAGCTTCAGTGTTCATATCATTCTATACTGGAGTATTCTACGTACATGTATTCAGTAATGGAGTGGTTATTATAAATATACTTCACTCACCAATTCATTGCTCGCTATTATCTACAAGTCCAATTCCAGTATGATGAAGTCAAGAGGCGATTTATCCAGCCAAGTAGAGGAACTTGGGATACGAAATCCAAGAGAAATCATTAGGGTATTCTCAGTTCAGCCATTCACGAATGTAATTGTTATTCTTCAACGTAAACTGAGTAATATTTGACCTTGAACAGGATGAAAAGAAGTTCATGCTCGGGGCAGAGTCCGCCATTCGCTCCAGAAGGTTACTCACTACAGTCTTCTACGCCTAGGAAGTGGTGAACAAATATCTCGAGAGGTATTTAGGACATTCTTTGAAGTCAGTTTAGTTCTGAACGAATGCATTGTAACTAATTACTTTGCTGCATGCAGTTTGCATATGCATGATCCGGATTGATAATTCTCAGCGGTAAAAAAATTCAAATCTAGTTTTGTGCACTGGTTTCCGCGTTATGTGCACTCGTGGAATCTGCTCATGGCTTCAAAACATGAGAATCCGTGAACAAGCGCAAAAAAATCAAGTGAAGAAGGCGAAAATGGCCGCTGCTGTCAGTGAGCAAAGTTGGATGTTTGGCGTCTTCTGTGACCTCCCTGGATCAGTTTCGAATTGTCCAACAAGTGGAAATCGCTTCAGGATACCATCCTGAAGCGGTGTGCTGAAGGACGATTTGTCCCTCTCTGGGTGCAACGGTCGATGCTAAAACAGCCGATTCTGAGATTTGGCTCACGGACTACTACAAGCGAGGGTCCCTGGTTCGAGTCCTGGTGGTGACAGTCAATTTTTTCTTCAGACTTTTCCCGTTTGTCTCTTTCCCTCAAATCAGTTAAAATAATAATAAAGTTAAATATATAAAAATGCATGTAGGCACTGCAACATCAATACAAGCATAATTATGTATAGAAATAATAGAACTCTGGAAGGTGAACTTTTGACCTTTGACGCCCTAAACATTAGACATCTGTTACATTTACAGTGTAGATCAGGCCCTTTCACGGAGCCGTGCCAGATATATACCGTGGTATGGTACGACTCCCTGCCGAGTCCCGGGTGTAGATCTATTTATAGGAGGATTCCCTTGCCCTTGTAACAAACAACGGACTCTGGACGGTGAACTTTTGACCTTTGAGGACCTAGCGGTTTTATGCAGCAGTTATGCTGAAGGATCAACTAAATTATGCTTGGCAATGCTATTTTTCAGAAAGCCGTGATTATGCTCAAAATTATGCCGGCATTATCCGCCGATGACTAGTACTGAATCCTACCTGACTTCTTGACACGACTTAAACTTGCCAAAGTCACTAAATCAACGTCAACTACAATAATCAAGCCACATATCTGCAACGTCACGAGGATGCTGGCAAAAGTCCTGCTGCACGGCGGCGGGCTTCGCCCGCCGCCGTGCAGCCCAATACGTGGTTTTTAACGTGATTTTTTGGACTTTTTTGGACTCGGGGCAAAATTCTGCACACTTTCGCGTGTTTCCATAATACGACAAGTTGCGCACGGTCTGCTCACATTCAAATACAGTGCTGCCAACAAATGACAGCATGCAACAAAAAATCTTTCCCTGCAAGGGCACATTTTCGGCCATAACTCTTGAACGGCTGGTCAGATAGGGACACAATTTTGCAGCTATTCATGCTCTTTCAACTGACGTAGCACTCAATATGAATTTACAAATTCAATTTTTCAGCAAATTTTTGGGTAGTCTGCCACCTTAGGCCGCGGTCACACCGAGCTCGATTCAGCCGTTCAGCCGAAACAAGCGCTTGTTTACGTCACTATTACCATGGAAATGGCTGAAAAATGTCCTACAACTTGAAGCGACTTTCAGCCGTGGCTGACTCTCAGCCGTTTTTTTCCGGCTTGTTTCAGCCACAGCTTGTACAAGCGGCTGAAAGCCAAAATTCAAAAAATAATTTGAGTGCGCTTGGAGCTCCGGAGCACACCATGTAGCTAGTTGACATGATGAACTGATATTGATGTTCTTTCTTGTGTCCGTGGAATCGTGCTATCCCTGTGCCTTTAGTTTTGACCGTGAGTCTGTCTACCCCAACTACACTGTATTCAGTTTGATTTGGATTTTGTCCGACGACCATGGATTTCTGCCGCTGTGCCTCTTGACTGCTGCGTAGATTGTTGGAGCTGTGGTTTGAGGCCAAGACAAGGAGGCACCACACTCACGACCAAATTCATGAAGAAAACCGGGTACGAAGAAGAGAGTGGATTGCAACTGAGTTCAATAACGGCAACCGGCGGGGCAGAAAGCTCGACATCAGGAAACACCACCCGAACCATCGCGTCCATGCACACCGAACAAATAAAAAGAGCACGACTTCGCAATTCAGAATCCGGGCTTCCTTTGCTTCTTCATCAAAACTGAACACTAGAACAAGTACAGATCGCGAACGTTCTGCTCTCCAGTTTCTTGAAAACATTGGTGTGTTTCGAGATATTCAAAATGTGGCGGGTAAGAAAAACAAGCCACTCAAGCTTTGCACTCAACTCTCAAGGTCTGGTGTGACCGCGTCACAGGGATCACGCAAGCCAGCTGAGCGCCAGCGATAACAAGCCCAAAGTGGCTTGTTTCGGTGTGACCGGGGCCTTAAAGCCCTGTGTGCCAGTGTTATGTGTGGCCTGTGCTGAACGGCACAAGCGCTTGATGCAATAGAGCCCTCTAACCCAGGTAAAAAATATGCCACAGTTTGCCAAACTAACTTCAAACGCATGTACATGTATCTCAAAATGATGTCATGCAGCTAACGTTCCATTTCTTGTCCGCTCGGCGCTCGCCGCGCTCGGCGCTCACTAGTACTAGTACTGTAGTACTACAACTTATTTACTTATTGGAAAGGCTTTCTGTCTAAAGCCTTTCCATACTGGTGCTCGATGTTTTCAGTTTGGGGACACCAAAATTAGTGTACCGCTAAAGACACGTGGTCGACACGTTGTTGACACGTTGTTGACACTTTGTTGACACGTGACCCAATTACCGGCCTACCAAGTGCCTTTGGCGACCGCTAACAGCAACTGTGGAACAGTGCAGTGCCCTTTTTTGGAGCAACGTACGAGTAGTGCCCATGGATTATGACCCCGCGACCCCAATCTACGTGGCGGTCCGCAATTCGCTACTTCATACTGACTGGCGTCCGGCATCGTCCCGAATTTGGCCACAATCTGCTCTCGGGACCCCTATAGGGCTCCCTGACCTGCTCCATCTCCGCCATCGTCAATGTACTGCGCATCCACCCAGGCCAGGACTGCACTTACTTACGGGAAGGAGTATTTGCAAGATGGAACCTGGGAACTGGAAGACGACGAAGAGGAAGCGTGGGAATCCGGCGGCAATGGCTGGGATGTAAGTCCAACATTGCTGGTGCCAGAGTAGCCACTGCTTGCTTATAAGGGAATCATGTGTGTTGCCTTTTTTGCCTTTTCCGACGTCCTCCTCCGACTGTACTCCCGATCCCAGGACTGAACTTACGGGAAGGAGTGCTTCCAAGATGGGAGACGAAGAAGAAGAAGCCGCTGAATCCGGCGGCAATGGCTGGGATGTAAGTCCAACATTGCTGGTGCTAGAGTTACCACTGCTTGTTTATAAGGGATTCATATGTGTTGCCCTTTTTTGCCTTCTCCCAAGTTCTCCTCCGACTGTACTGGTGAACGCTGTCACATATGTTGCCCTTTCCAGGCAGTAGAAGGGAGGGGGGGGGGGCAGCACATCCTGGCATCCAGGAATGCTAGGCCCTAGGAACTAGGCAATCTGACCTTTCCTCTTACCCCAATAATGGTATGGATGGGGAGTTCTTGAACATCCTCAGTCTTGTTAGAGTGAACTGTGCAACTCGGCAATCGGTGATAGCAGAGGACCAATGCCGATGGCGATGCTCCTTCCTTTTTCTCTGTCACAGGCTGCGTTCTCGAGAGGAAGCGTTATTTCTGCATTCCAAGAAGGACGGCACAATGGTGAGTGGAACTTCGTTGGTGTGCAGCCTTGCTAGTTGAATTGTAAATCAACCATTCTTCCTGTCTCTGACTTCTTCAATGTCCTCCTCAGTGTCGGACTGTCCGCTTCGCATTGAACTGGTCCGATGAGGCTGCTATTGCACACACAGTGAGGGAACTCCCATACGGGAACTCGGAAGTACTGCTACAGTACAGGTAAGGTGGCCATTGCTTATGTGCGTGCGCCGTTGTCAAACTTCTAAGCCAGCTGTACTCCAACCTACATGGAGTCTGAAAGTAGTCAGCTGGCGAACTACAATTGAAGTTTAGACGTTATATGCCGCGGCTTGGTCAGCTTTTTCAGTTTCACAATGCATTGCACTCAGCACCGCTTCTCGGAGTATCTTGTCAGGATAGCTTTGGAACGCATCCTCCCCAGTGGGGGAACGGCAAATGTGCTGTTCATTTTTTAGGCTTGCTTTTATGGTCGTACAAATCCCCATTGAAAAGACATAGTGGAGACCAGAAACTGCAAATAGATGTTGGGAACCGCGAAGACCACCCTTCCTTGTCAAGTTCCCTGAGGGTGTGGAGGGGGGGGGGGGAGCGGAGGAGGGACATTCCTGCACTGCTTAAAGCAGGATCCACAGGAGCATTTTCAGAAATTGCTTGTACATTTGTACCAGTTGTAACCGACAAACGCATTCTCATTGAGGTTTGACTTGAGGCACGTCAGCAAGGCGCTGTTGCATCGCTGACGTCTTGTCCTGATTCTGTGAATGGTATTTTGTGCGAGTTTGCATCGCACGCAGAATCGCAGGTCGTGTCGCATTGCGCAGCACACTGCCAAATTGCTTCTGTGAATCCCACGTGAATGGGAATTCCAATGGGAATGTAATCCATTGCCAACAGGTGTATTCCCGAGCTGCGCATCATACTGCAAAATTGCTCCTGTGCATGCAAATGGATTTCATTGCTCTTCTGTAGTTTGGGAAATTCTCGATTATGATAATTCTGCGTGTGTGTGTACACCAGCCCTGAACATACATGTAGGTGACCCATTTGTGGTGTCTCATAGCCTACCTCACGACCTTATGCTTGCTTTCTGTATCACTTGTATCTTGCAGGTATATCACCCCGTGACGACCACTTCGAAGTCTGAAATTGAAGTGTGAAGATGCTTCAGCAACCCCTTCATATTTTTCCATTGCTTTTATTGTGCTTTAGGCCTTGACGGATTATGCTAATATTTTCGTTAAATTATGCTTTTCGCATTGCTGAAAAAATTGCAAACTTGTGCTATTTTTATGCTAAAAGTTATCATATTATGCCGCATTATGCTCACATATGCTGCTAATGTATGATGGTTCTGTGCAAAATAACAGGGGAATTTTTTTGTAGAGGGCGCTGTACTGTAGTAGCAAAAGTTCAACGGGGTCAACGCACCGGGTGACCTAGCTACGACCATCACTGATTGTAGTGGACTGGACATGTTATCAAGGGAGTCGAAAACCTACGACTTCCTGGTGCATCTAATTGTACTTGTACTTGTAGAACATGTACAGCTGTATGGAATTTGATGCGAACAGGCGGATTGTTTCAATTTATGCGATTCGTATGCAATTTGCCTCGAATTATGCGATTATTCGATTTTGGTAGGAATTATGCGAAAAATTATGCTAGCATAATCCGTCAAGGCCTATTGTGCTTCTACTGTGCATGTGTGTAACCTGTGGGGTATGCATGTGATGACAATGTATGCCGATGACACGGTCAGATTTTGTCCATGCGTGTAACGTACACCTGCATGCTATCGTTGAAAAGGATCTGCCACTTACGATCTTCGGACGAGTATCAGGTCAGCTTGGTTTTGTGTGGGCTGTACCAGATGCTGTTCACTTCTCTATCTGTTGGATATGTGACTTTCTGCAAGTTTCTGGTGTATGGTGGCCACTTCTTTGCTCGTCTTTGTATGACATTACAATAATTCTGTATTCACTGCTTCCATGGTGTGGTCTGCAAACTGCAATCCTTAGGCAAATATCATCACGGTTTGCAATGTTGTGCTTTGGCTGCTAGCTTACCTACACATTGTAGTTGAATTATTTTTGTTTCACAACTGACTTCCTGAAGTATGGTGGCCACTGCTTTGCAAGGCATTATACAATGTTCATCAAGAATTTCCTGTTTGGGTCGTGTGTGTGTGTATGTATGTGTGTGCGTGCCCATGTGTGTGTGTGCCATGTGCATGTGCGTGTTTGTCACAAGGTGTCTGTGTGCGGGGTAGCGAGGTGGGGAGGGCTGGAATGTATCAGTGTGCTACTGCAGTTGCATGGCTACATACAGTGCATCGCGCGCGTGCTCACCATGTTTATCTTCGGAGCTGGGCTAGGGTGGGGGAGGGAACAGAAAAAGAACTGAAATTACCCATATAAAAACCGCTCTGTGAGCGGTTCTGAAAAACCTCTACTGGTGCAGCCCCGTCGTAAAAGTAAGAAATTAGAACTGGCGCATTGTCCTCCCAAATGTGAACTGATCCACCTAAATCGCGATTGACGGGACCCGAACGCACCAGTAGCACGAGGTCGGGAGGGCACAGGATCACAGCCGGCGTCGGCGCTGATCAAGTTACCATACAACACTTAGATCTACCCCGAAGCCCACCTTTGCCGCTTTGGCTTTGGCTATGGACCAGCGTCCCCAGCTGCATCCACAGGTAGGAACCTCGTGCTACTGGTGCGTTCGGGTCCCGTCAATCGCGATTTAGGTGGATCAGTTCACATTTGGGAGGACAATGCGCCAGTTCTAATTTCTTACTTTTACGACGGGGCTGCACCAGTAGAGGTTTTTCAGAACCGCTCACAGAGCGGTTTTTATATGGGTAATTATTCATGTACTACAGTCCATTCAGAAAAAGATGGGCCCTGGCTCTGGCGAGCTCCCGTATTTGGCGATTTTTCGTGATTTCATTGTACACAGTGCAGTGCTGCGAAATTTGAACTTTGAAAAAGAGTCCAAAAAGGGTACAGTCCATCCTCAAGCGTTCCATCGAGACTTACACTGATTTTTTTTTTTTTTTTTTTTTTTTTTTTTTTTTTTTTTTTACAGTCGATGCGCCAAGCCAGCTGAGTAAGAAAAAGAAAAAGGAAAAAAGGCCCAACCCTGCCCGGCCAGCTATTTGGACTTACGGGGGTCGCCATGGCAAATAATAAGTACTTCGAAGTAGTAAAAATGAGCTAGTGTGGCTGTGAAAACAGTCTATATGACAATATTCAGTCAGCCATAATGGATGCCTCCGCAGCGACCACAGCTGCAGATGACGCGACAGGAGCATGGGCAGAAAACATGGATCGGCTACCACGCACACACATTACACTGGCCCGTATTAGCGCTACGCTAAGACGACACCGGATGAACGCCATGGTGAGGGAGTAGGACTCACCGGTCTTCTCTGCAAGCAACACAGCAATTCTCTTGTACAGAGCTGACGCACACTTGCTCATGCCGCCAGTCGTAGAGAACACGGCCGGGACAAACGAGGCATGCTCTACATCACGCAAGCGCTGTTCGTACGAACGCTTCTTTGCCTTCTCATGGCGGGTGTAGGCTGCGGAGACGGAGGAGGAGCGATTTGAGGGCGCAAATGGGTTGAAAACCCTGACATCAATATATGTGCGTTCAAATCGTCCTCCCCATATCCCGTTAGCGGCCACGTCCAATCTGGCAGCATCGGCACGAATGGCAGTGCGAAGAGACAGCTGCTCACCCGACAGAGGCTCGAGGTGCGGCTCAACGGAGACATTGGTAGATACTCTCTTCAGAAGGCCAGCTGTCACATCTCGAATTTCATTGTGGCGAATACTGGGGTACCCACCCGTTGGACAGCTCAAGGCATGGGCGATGGTGAACTGGCTCCCACAAGAGCACGCAGACGGCATGTGCGGTAGTCTCCAGTTGTAGCGGAGATGTAAACCATCCCGAAACTCCGCCTTCGCCATAGCAAAGCCATGGCGTTTCAGGGGTCGGCACGTCAACCACCCTGAGGCTCCCTTTTCTGCTGCAAGCTCAACTGTGCGCTGTTGGTCTGCACTCAGTGAAGAGCATACAGTTGCAGCGTGGGTTCGGAGAGCGTTGCGAGCTGACGTCTGAACTGCCTTCTTGGCTGCTTGTCCATCACAGATAGCATCGCCAAGCGGCATCACTTGCTGGATGATGTTTTGTTGCAGGGTTCTGGTGATTTGCTTCGATGACTGATGCTGAGAGGCCAGCTGGGTCGGGTCAATGATACCAAGGCCCCCGTAACGGCAGGGCAGGGCAAGCACAGCGCGGTCCTCCTCGCAGATCTGACGTCCGGTGATCGCAGGGATCAGTTTGTCCCGGATAGCACTCTCCAGTGGCCCAAAGCTTGGAGCAGCGTTGGACATGGTGCGGCACAGAAAGGACCACTTGTGTTTCAAGCCACTGGTGAATGCCGAGAAGGCAGCCTGCGGTTGAGATGACGCAATGACGGTTAGGCGCTCCAGCTGGCCTATCCAGGATTGGACTTTGCCCTCGACATAGGATTGTAGGAACTCAGCAGTACCAATTGCAGCACCTAGGTAGCGACACCCATCCACACGAATGGTCACCCCAGTGTCCCTGAATAGCTCCTGCGCCAGCCCGAGGACTGCCGGTTTGACGAGGAGAACAGATTTACTCGGGTTCAGGTGGTATCCGTACAAGGGACCTTTGGTGGTCAGCGCATCCCACCAAGCCCGTACCTTCACTAACTTTCCACCAGCACTTGAGTCATCAGCAAACCAAGCCTGCACCGTCCCCTCAGTCGCCACAGACCGCAGCAGGGGTAGGACACCGAGAGCATAGAGTGGCATCGCAATAGGGTCTCCCTGCGTTGTACCTTCACGGGACCGTATCACCTCTCCGCCGACAATTAGGTTGGCAGGGTGCCGGTACGTATTGATAATGATAGCAGACATAGCCGGGCAGAGGTGCTGGATGTTGTGAAGACATGCTTCGCGGTTTAAACGGTTAAACGCATTGGAAGCATCCGCCATCAACAGCGCCTCTGTGTCGTCATCGTCGAAAACAGTCGTCATGGCATGAACGGCTGCCTCAATGCCACTCTCATGTCCAGCGCAGACCTGCAGACTGCCTGCAGCCTCTTGGATATCGTCCCGTATCATAGACAGGATGGCTTTGCCAAGTATACGGCGGAGAACTTCACCAATGCCAATTGGCCGAACCCCGGGATTCTTATCCAAAGGTATAAGCCGGCAAGCAAGGTATGCCTCCAGAGACGCGGGATCGACGAATGTTGTTGCCAGCCGGCAGGCACAGGTAGCCATTGCCTCACAGAGCTCACCAGAGGCACCTCCAAATCCGGTGCACATGCGCCTCCAGGTGTCAGCGTCCACTCCCGACGGGCCTGCTGCTCCATGTGTATTTAGGGCAACGCGGCGGACGACATCTCCAGTTAATGACTCAAATCGGACCGGATGTGGTCGTGGAGGTAAAACCCCTTGAACAATAGCGTCCGGATGGGCGGGTTCTGCCGGCGGGTGCTTGGCAGCCAGAATATCCCGAACAGTTACGCCATCGACTCTATCGTCCAGGTTCAAAACACCGCCTCCGTTGTCCTCTTCCAGTTGTGCGAGGGCCGACCTGAGTTTGCCATCAGTTATCAGGGATGCAAACTTTCTGGCAGTGTCATCATGCCCAGCGCAAGCTTTGTCCTGTCGCCGCTGGTGGGATTCGATCTGTTTGTGTATGGTACGGCATTCTTCTATTAAATCAGAGATGGCACCTGCTCGCCAGAGTTCGAGACGGCGTTTGAGGCACTTCGCAAAGGCTGATGGCGGGGCATGGAAAGGTTTTTGGAGTAGCAGCATCTGGAAGAGCATCGCTACCTTAAATCCCTGACACCGGAATGAGGAGCCATTGCCAAATGCAAGGAGGTATTGGCTGAGTACCTGAACAAATTCCTTTCCGACGGAGCCACTGGGTACGTCAAAGGCGTTCGGTCGAAAGTGAACCGCTTCGTTGTATGCGTTGTCAATGGCAGTCGCACAGTCTTCCGCGGTCGTGGTTCCAAGAGTGAAATTAGTTTGAGGCCACTCGGTGTATGCAGGTATATCCGTGGTGATATGTTGGGAGGTGCGTACATCAGTGTCATGGTCACCCTGGTTGTCAGGCTGTCCTGGTAGAGATGCAAGAGACTGGCTGGAGTCGATGGAAGCTAAGAGTTGCGCTGCCTGGCGGTCAGCTTCATCATCAGATAGCGATGCAAGCTGCAAGCTGCTAGCGGGTGCATTTACATCTACTGCTGCGCGGCACTCTGCGAGTAGTCCGTCCGTGAGGTGTTCAGCCTCATGACCCGTGCTGGAAGTACAGGAACTCTGGTTTCGACCCGTTCCAGGCTCGGCAGCCTCGGATTCTAGCAAATCCCACGCTAGCTGTTGCGAGCTGGTAACGCTGGGTGCTGAAGGGACAGCGTCGAGCACCGCAGGGGGAGGTTCCTCCGTCGTGGCTGCCCTCGCTGTCTGGCTCCGTGCGATCGTCGGTACACTACATGTTGTACTATTAGTACTACTATTACAACTATCCTCGAGCAGGTCCCATGCATGTTGTTGGGAATTCGAAATTTCGGTACGACTCGTACCTGCAGCTGTTCTGGTCGGCAGGCGCGGGGACAGTGCCCCAGCAGGCCCAGGTGATTTGGGAACGTGACGTACCGTTTGAACTCCTACGAGTACGGGGCTGCGCAAGGCAGGCAGTGGCGGCGCGGGAGGCGCGGCTGGAGCAACTGTCGTTTGGGGCTCGGGTGCTCGATTTTGGCAACGATCCTTCGCCGAGGGATAGCAGTTTGTGCAATGGCGGCCAGCCTTGGTGCATTCGCATCTGACACAGGTGGATTTGCCGTTGCACCGGCAACATCGTCCACTACTCTGCATCAGGCACGTTCGACAGGCGCACGGCCGCTAATTACAAACCAGGAAAATTCCACATCGACAGGAGCTTCAAAATCTGCATCCGACCTCAAACTACTTTCAAAAAGGTTACACTGATTTTTGCGATCTTTTTCTTGAGAACGATTCTCACCCTGAAATGACTTTCGGCGACTGACGTGAAAGAACACTCATGACACCCACCTCGTCGAATGGAGCATGCATTGTTTGTGGTGTATGGGTGCAGGAAGGTGGTATGTTCGCGAGGTGCATATCGAAAATGATCCGGAAGACTTTGTGATGATGCTATTCGGCGGAGAACATTTGAATTTTTCGTACGATTCAGAGCAGTCGGCGAAAACGAGCCAGTAACCTGAAAGGAGGGCGTGAACAGGTGTAATTTTCGACAATGTGGTTGCCCTCGACCCTGCTCTCGGACATTCGAGTAATGGTTATGGCAAAATCGATGGTGCTCCAGGTTTTTCAGACGCATTTCTTGACCATACTCAATTCCGTAGATAAACCTGTGCACAGAAAGCACGCAAGAGTTCAAACTAACTGCACTGCATTCAGTTCACGTGCTTTCCACAGATCCAAAACACTCCTGGGACCAGGAAAGAGGACAATACGCTGCAGTATAGACGTGCACACTGCGAACACACCCATGCGCCACTCCTGCACACCCGTGTCGGACATCACATACTGGCCATGTCACGGTGCCGCAGACGTAATGGGTGTGCCCCACACGCTTGCGTTACACACGTTTAGATCCTACATGCACGCGTGGAGCACAAACATGCCAAACATGCGTGCCGCGGATACACACACACTGTTCGTACATGCCGGATACACTTCGCATACATCACATGTGTGTGCCACACCGTCGGAGGAATACAAACGAGCACGGATACGCACACATGAGAGCTAGAACAGTGTAGTAGCAATAGCTGAAACAGAGAACGCGACACGGGTGGCCGAGCAAGTGACATACAGCATAAACCAGACAAACGTACTTTGTACATTCACACACAGTCAACTTCTCTAATAACCACTGCGTATACAACGACAATTCGCGAATACGACAGAATTTCCATGCCCAGAGCAAAGTGACACACAGCATAAACAAGACAAACGTACGTTGTACATTCACTCACTTTTAAAAGTTTGTATACATGTATGTGATTGAATTGATATGCTTTGGTTTTCTTTCCTCAAAGGAGAAGTGACGCGTGCATGGTATATGCATAGACCGTTGAAGTTCGTGTGAATGCATCAGACGCACACATGTACAGGACACTTCGCATTTTTCAAACTGAAACCGTATACATAAGCATGCGCGTGTGTGTGTGTGTGTGTGTGTGTTTGTGTGCAGGGGGGGGGGGGGGGGTACGTGTGAAGAACAAAAACCAGTTCTGCTAAATTGATAATGCAGGCCAAGCAGAGAGGAACGCAAAGCAGACAGTCACCTCTACATTATAATCTTCTACAAATAACATATACATGTACATGTACAATGTAGCTTCATAAGCAGAAAACGAGATATTGTGAGCGCGACAGACTCACACACACACACACGCGCGCGCGCACACACACACACACAAACACCCCCCCCCCCACAGACTAGGGTCCAGCGGATTCTGCCGGCAGAAAAATTGGCAGAATTCGGTACTTTTTCTGGTAAGGTTCATGCATGTTTGGTATGTGGATAAAGAAATGGAGCAGAATTCGAGGAATTGCCCGCCATAAGGTTTGTATGGTTCTGCCAATTTCACCGCTTTTCGAGCAGAATCTGCCACCTTTTCGAGCAGAATCCGCCGGTCCCTACCACAGACACACACCACGAGACCATAAATCTGAAACGGCATGCATTTTGACACACACACGCACACATGCACACACACACACACCACACACACACACAGTCACACACACAACACACACACACACACCACGAGACCATACATCTGAAACGGCATACGTTTCGACGGGCTTTAGAAGGCCACGAGTTAGGTGATCCACATCAAGGCAATACGCACCACCAGCCCAGCTACATGTACCGATATCTCATACTAGACAGCAACTGAACGCGGCACACATACTACACACAAGAGCGCGTACAACGGCAACTTTCTCCTTATGCTTACGGTTGTCGAATACAGCATTGACGACACACCGAGACACACAGAGGAACACAAACTAGGGTCTACAATGTACACACATACAATCATGTGCATGCGCAATGTACATGTATACACAGGTATGCGTTTGCGTGTTTTCATGCTCCCTTCAAAGGTTTATGTATACGGCATGTATGATTTATGTTGCTTGAGTACGCCCACTTTGAAGGTCGAAGTTGGATTATACAGGGCGTGAACAGGTGAGATTTTTATGTCTAGCTGTTAATTACCCTTACCTTAGCCCACCAAGGAAATCGGAATAATCAAACTCGATGGTGCTCCAACTTCATTTCGACGTAGAAAATTCGCTGTTTGAACATCTCAATTTCAAAGGGTAACCACTGATTTCGATGTGAAAAACGTTTCCTGATCGCCATAAAAAAATTCCTGCCGACACACACCATAACAAGCTCCAAGTTCACAAACAGTGGCCACAAACGGTTGCTCGTCATGAAGGTGGTTCGACACTTTCGACCAAATTCGTTCACTTCCGTATTCAGTTAACTACAATGTAGTTGACAATTATTTTTGCCGTCATCAAGACTTATTTGGGCCCAAAAGCGCAAAAATTTTTTTTTTTTTTTTTTTTTTTTTTTTTTTTTTTTTTGTTGAAAATCAGTGCAAGGCTCGGAAAAGTTGGAGACTCTCCGAAAAGTTCGAGAGCTGTTCTTATATCCTCTCCGACTTAGGAGGCTCTCCAAAGCTCTCCAAGCTCTCCAAGCTTCAGAGGTGGTTGAAACTTGGAGATTCCCGCGGTTTGGGATCAGCGCATGCGAACTACGACTAAAAGCCACGTGTTCATCATGAGTGTACGCATTTCCCTTTTCGCATACGCACATATATTCATCACTCAAGATCGCGGCCCCTTTGACGCTTCATTTTGCTTGACATGTGCAAAATAACTTCGAATTCTTCGAGACCCGTTCTTGAGTAATCCCAGTTTCTTCGACTTCTCTTTTCTTCTTCTAGAAGCTATAGAGAATATAAGAACGCACCCTAAGTCTCGATTAGTGGCAGAGATATGTTTTTTGCACGCTTGAGGATGAACTGAACTGGGGTTCGAACCCCACAATGCACTGTTGCAGGAAGGGTCAAACGGCCTGGATTTTGATGGTTTTTTCCAATTCAATGCTTCTGGGGCAAAACCTGGCCGATATCCTATTCTTGTTATGGCTTGCTTTTTGGACAAATAGACTTCAGAAACATAATTGGAAGAGGATTCCATAGGGGATTGCAGAAAAAAATTCTAAAAAAACTCAAAGTTTGACCCATTTATGGCCAAAAGCTAGAAGTCAATCTTTTTCTGAATGGACTGTAGTACTTACAAGACTAAGTCACAGTAGCATGGTAAGTGCAAGTCACCATGGTCACAGTGGGCGCTAGCTATGCGCTCTGCAAACACCAAGAAAGGCACGCGAACGTGCGAACTAACGCGTTACTTTTCGGCACAGGGAGCTGGAGTCGTGAACTGAGCCTTGATCTGAACCGGCATACGCACGATGGCGGAGAGGCAATCTTTTGTCATTGCCCAACCAGGCGCGGGTCTGGCTGAAACTGCAGAGAATCGCCTAAAGCAGTACAAGGACGAGCGAGTAACCGTGGACGAGCCACCTGCTGAAACGTCCAGTCCTTTTCATTCCATATTTGCTCTGGAGGGGGGCTGCGACAATTGCGATGAAGTCTACGCTCCTCTTATTCAAGGAACGTGCTTCCTACTCAGCGATCTGAACTATGCGGCTAGCAAGGAGTACATCTTCGCGACTGCCGCACATAATCTGTTCTGCAGCGATTGCGGCCACTGGCGCTGGGTACAAATCTACAGTGACTTATCTGAGGAGCAGTTCCTTACCAAGGGAGAGATATCCCGCAAGAACGAGAATGGCTGGCTGATCGTTCCTGACTGGTACAAGGACAATGCCAAGGATGCAAAGGAGAAGAGCAAACCTGACCGATTTCGACACGACTATGGCATAATAGCAGCCAAGAAGAGTCGCTGTAAGTTTCCGCTAGCGTACTGGGCAGATGAAAACCTTCTTGGCGTTGCTAACCAGTGCCAGAAGAAAGAGGATGACGTCCGCATGTGCGGATACCCAATTCACACCTACTATGGTGGCAACAAAGAGACGGCCGAGAAACGCAAATACTGGGTTGACAAGCCTCGCCGTGCTGAGTTTGCAGAGCACGACCATCACCTTCGCCACTTTGTTGACTCTAGCGAAGGGCAAAGTGGCTCACCCGTCTTCCGTCTGCCCAAAGAAGGCGAAGGTGCTACTGGCTATGTTGTGGGGATTCACGTCAGCGGTAGTGAAAAGCATAATTCCGCTGTGAAGCTCCGGGACGAGTGTGGACGCGACACAACGCCAATGGCGGACCTCCGAAATTGGGTGAAGGATCCATCACCATGGTTACCAGCCTATAATGTTGAAGTTGCTGAGAAATCAGGTAAGGTGCTGCCCGGGGTTACCGATTGTCTTTTAAAAGTGAAACGTTTTTAGTGTTTTCAGCCCACTCTTCCTGAAAATAAAAGGAAGTCGAACAAAAAATTGATTCAATCTTCCGGACACTCAAAAGTAGCTGGTAACCGTGGACAGTCCCTAAGCACATAAGTCTCCACTCGGTCACTTGCGTGTCATGGCCCGTTCTGCACGGCATGTTCTAGCATGAATTCAGAAGCTGTTTTCAGGTCGGCCCGCAGACCTAACTCCGTCCACTAAGCCTGGAGACGCTTGCGCTGGTTTTAGTTCGCGATTTGCGAGCGCAGACAAGTTCGCACCTGGACATGTTTGCGATTGGAGTCAATTTCTTCAGTTTCTTCACGGCAGTTCTACGTTTCGCGCCGGCTTACCTTTTTTGCGATTTAACACCCATTGCAAGAACCGTCAAGGTTTCCGGACCGCGAAAATGGTTTCCGAGTTTACAGGAACTGAATGTCACGTGAATCCGTGAGTTTCTTTTCTTTCCAGGTTGGCCAGACTGCATTGCAACCCATTCGTTCATCATTGTGTTTCACATACACACATCCCGTCGAAGGCCCTGGGCAAAACATTAGTTGGTTTTCCTTCTGAATGGGGCGCGTGTGATTGCTAAAATTGATGCGAAGTACCGTTGATTCGCCCCGCTTTTGAATTCTTGTCCCTGTCGAATGTCTACTTGTGATGAAGTGGCTTCGGTGCAGTTATGCGTATGAACACGGTGTCCAGTCAGCGGACGTATGCTCTACATGTGGCAATACGTGCTAGTGTCTGTATGCCTGTGAAATATGAATGGATGTACTCCGTGTGGTGTAGACCAGGTGTGCATTGGTGGTCGATTCACATGGCTTCGCCAGTTGTGTGGATTAGACAGTTATCTGGCGCTAGTCTTGATCGCGCGCGCACATGTACATGTTATGCGTGTGTGTGTGTGTGTATGTGGACACTGCACGTGTGTGCGTGCACGCGTATTCTGACACACGCGCATGTTTTGCTGTCCAGTCAAGCGCGTGGTCAGGCGGTCGGAACAGAAGGGTATGCACGGAGGTCGACTGCATCAACAGCAACAAGCAGAGTGAGTACAGTGTCGTGTGTTGCCGAAGAACTGGTGGTGTGTGTGGGAGGGGGGCGGGGGGAGGACCTGCATTGAATTGTTTCACATCTATCACATTACAATGCGGGATAGCCATGTTGGTTCCAACTCTGCTCAACCCCCGCATCTATGGGTCACACGATGTCGGCCATGTTGGTTTCACTGTCAACATGCCATGACCAGTTTGTGCACACATTTAGTCACATGACCAGTTTGTGCACACATTTAGTCACATGACCAGTTTGTGCACACATTTAGTCACATGACCAAGATGTGAACACCAGTCTATAACTGATTTTCACACAAGTATCCATGGTACAGTGAAACCTGTCTAAGACGACTGCTCGAGGGACCTTACAAATGTGGTTCCCGTATACAGGTGTTCTCCTTATCCAGGGTCATTTGACTGGAAATAACATCCCCTGGTCCTGGTTGTAGTGGTCCACTAGGACAGCTGGTCGCCTTATCAGAGTGGTCGCCTTGACAGGTTTTTCTGTATTGGTTTCCCCGTCCTGCTACACTGCTTATAGCAGTGAGTTCGGGTGAATCTTCTCCTGCCCAGCATAATAATGATACTGAGCCATACTTTCATTCACACATGCACGCTAGCTACTGATGTAAAGGTACGCTAACTTACGAGCGACGACGTAGTGGTCACGCTGTGTGAGGGCCATCCCAAGTGCATGGAGACTTGAGCTGACATGCACAAGCAGTCACCCATCACCTGTGTTTGTGTGCCACTCAACACTCAGGACTCAGCACTCTGGTGTTTGGAGCACTACTGTATCAGCAGAAATATTCGTCTGGAATTTAATTTCGTCTTTTTCGTCCAAGGAGCTTTTGGACTAAATTAAATGCCGGACTAATGTCGATTTGTCCAGCTTTTCAATACACTCTTATGATCCATGGACCAAATTTACAACCAGACGAACTCCCTTTCTTTGGAGTTGGAGAAAATTATTGACCGACGAAATTTTCTGCCTGTAAAGTATATCAAACTGCCTCTACTCGCAATGAATGCACATAACATTTTCATGCATCTTCAACCTCTTCTTTATGCTGATTAAAAATCGGATGTTGAGCCAATAGTGTTACTTTCAAAAGAAAGAAGAAAGGGCCGATAAGTATACATCTCGTTACCTTGGTGGACTGTTAGTCATAACTCGTAACTTATAGGTCCGTCCTCTTTTCTCCTTTGTGCATTCTACTTTCAGTAGCGGAGCGGAGGCGCCAACGACAAAGGAACCCAAGAAGAAGTGTAAGCCGCGCAGCATCATGTGGTGCACTGTGCTATGCTGAGTGCTATGCTAGAGCAATATTGATGTACGGAGTGTGTGTTATTTTAGTTGAATCGATGTGTGTGTGTGGGGGGGGGGGGGGGAGGGGAGTGTGTGTGTGTGGTGAGTGTGTGCGTGCGTGCATACATGCGTACACGCGCGCTTGTGTGTGTGTATGTGTGTGTGTATGTGTGTGTGTGTGTGTGCGAGTGCACGTGCGTGCGTGTGCTTGTGTGTGTGCACGCAGATTGTTTTAGTAGTTTTTAGTACTGTCAGTATTACTCGCCCATGTAGTGGTTCATCTGACCAGCTACAAGCTCCTAGCTGGCACAATTTGCCATTGCACACAGTGCTAAATGTGCTGTACACAGTACAGTGGTGAAACAAGCCAGGGGCATTGGATGGGATCCTCAGTGGTATGGCTATGAAAAGACCCACGAAAAGGCACTCTACCTGGGAAAGGTTTTGGTAAATTATGCCAAATTAGCCTACTGTAAATCAACGAATTTTGGCCGGTGAGAAACTTTGTCCGATCTCGAATTGAAACTTTTTCGGCCGTCATCAAACTTTGGCCGATTGGGGTTTAGAAAGAAACGATCGGTAGGTGTTGCTTTCACATGCAGCCATGCCTCAATCATGCAGCATTTCCCTCGGTGACAAACTTTGGCCTGCAACTTACTTTGGCCAGTTGGTACCAAGCGGCAAAATCAGCGAAATGATATCGCCAGCGAAAATAAGTTGCTTTACAGTACAAGATTTCATTGCTCCAATAATCACTATTTAAACTTATTGTTGTGACTTTGGCCGCACCTGCCGCACCGGTTCCGATGCCCCTGCAAGCGGTCCAGCGTATCACTGCGGGGCCCGGCGATTCAGTTGATAACATGTTCAATGCACAGGCTTGTGTTCATCAGAAGCGGGCGCTTGCACGTTTGCAGAGCTGCATGATGGACAAAGTCCAGGCCAGGCCTGTTCCTAGTGTCGGATGTTAGGGCACTCAACTCTCTCCTACACCAGGAGGATGGGGAGGGGGGGGGGGGGGGCTCTTGTACAGGCTAATCCTGCATGGCAGAGTTACTTGCTATCTCTACTCTGCCAGCAGATCCTGCATTTCACCGTGTTGTCACCTAGCCATTCAGAACCTAATTTATTCTTCATATCGAGCTTTGGGAAACGCTTTGCAATGCGCCGTCGAAGCTTGATGCATTCTTCGTATCGCACTTGGGGAAACACTTTGCCGATATGCACTGCAACCACTGTGTGACGGCCGGTTATTAATAAGTTTAACTCAATTGAGCTTTATCGTGAAGTTGTCATTATTCTGTGTTCAGTGTATCCTGCATGGCTGCTTGCATGCTCTTTTTCATTGGTGTTTATGCAGTCTATGAGAACCCATTCGAAGACCCCGACTATGTGGCAAAAATCGACGTGCCGTTGAAAAATCTCGAATGTATCGAGTTAAGGCAGAGGTTGCAGGGCAAGGCATTACTAACCCAGGGTCAAGTGACGAGGTTGGAGAGGAAGTCAATCGAAACGCATAACAGCGAGATGATCGGGTGGATTCTGTCGTCACATCACCATGGATATGTTAAGCTGTGCGAGGTTATTCTGGAGTGGGGAGCTCATCCAAAACTGTTGCAAGACATGAACAACCTGCTGCAACCCGAGTTTCGTGTGAAAAAAGGTACGCAATCCCTGTCTGTCCATTGGAAACGTGTTCCAATGTCTTTCTAGTACATTCTACATGCTCGGAAAACACGTGCGTTTGGAGCCGAGAGACTTTCCGAGTCTCACTCCCTCGTGCACAGCCTGGTTTATATTATACAGATGTTTGTATCTGTGCGGCTCTCCCCTATCCAAAGCAACCGCTTTGTTTCCACTTGGTTGCGAGTTGTTGTTTCTCGCCAGTCTGTCCGCACATTACGCAATGCCAGTAGTAAAACAGTACATGAGTGTACACTGCTGACAGTCGAGAGGCTGGACGGCGTCGGGGATTGCAATAACTGTCTTTTTCCGGCAAAAAGATTCATAGGGCTGGCCGTGTAAGCGGCATTTTGACATGTTGCTTCTTGGAGACCATTCTGTTCTCCTGTCTGATAGCATTGTTGTGTCCTAGAAAACCGCTCATACGTATGTGTATAATTTATTATCGCATTGAGGGTCAAGCCTTTGGCTTTGTGCGGTATCCCTGGTAACAGGGCATGACTGAAATTGTCGTCTCAGTTGTCAGTGAATGGGATTTTCGGTCTTTGACCACTTTGCTGGTGAGCTGATCTCCTCACCCCCACCGCTTCGGGAGCTGCATCTGCGCCTTGATCCTTGAAGGGTGGTGGCGTTCCTACGGATGCGGAAAACTCGGCCTCTAGCCGAGTCTGACTCGAACCGTGAATTTAAAAAAAGAAATTTGCCATGCAGTGTACAGTATACATTGTTGTGTTGTTCACTTCATGGCTGTCCCGCTCTAATACTCAGTACAATGGTGGCGACTGAAATCCGACCTCACCTCGGTGCACTCACATTGATTCCAAAAACAAACCAGCACACGTTTCTACACTGCCAAGAGACCGCTACTGTGTGTTCAAAAGTATTGACCTCTGGTTTCAAAAAAGAACCTTAGGCCAGCATTTATACCTCATAATCTGTGATCATTTTGTGCATAACAATTTACCGAAAATGGACGTGTGTTATCCAATCGCCTAGAAAGTTAGTAGGTTTCGAATTAAAATATGAGTAACATTGGGGGAGCTGCCACAGCAATATCCCGAAGAAATTTCTGAAAAAGCTCCAACCGAATTTGAATTATGTGAAAAAGTCTAGGGATTCTTGAAACGCACTATAGAATCGGCGCCGCACTCGAGCATGAAAGTCAGGGGTCGGATTTCAGTTGCCATCACTGTACAGTATAACCTGATTTAAGCGACCACCCCACGGTACCACGGCGCAAGCACCACCCCATGATACCACGGTGCAAGCACCACCCCACGGTACCACGGTGCAAGCACCACCCCACGGTACCACGGTGCAAGCACCACCCCACGGTACCACGGTGCAAGCACCACCCCACGGTACCACGGTGCAAGCACCACCCCACGGTACCACGGTGCAAGCACCACCCCATGATACCACGGTGCAAGCACCACCCCACGGTACCACGGTGCAAGCACCACCCCACGGTACCACGGTGCAAGCACCACCCCACGGTACCACGGTGCAAGCACCACCCCACGGTACCACGGTGCAAGCACCACCCCACGGTACCACGGTGCAAGCACCACCCCACGGTACCACAGTGCAAGCACCACCCCACGGTACCACGGTGCAAGCACCACCCCACGGTACCACGGTGCAAGGACCACCCCACGGTACCACGGTGCAAGCACCACCCCACGGTACCACGGTGCAAGCGAAAGCGGTCGTTAAAGCCAGGTGGTCGTTAGAACCAGGTCCAACAGGTTCAGTGTAGAGCTGTCCGTGCATGGAAAAACGGTCGTTAAAGAGCAGGTGGTGGCTAAAACCAGAGGTCGCTTACACCAGGTTTTACTGTACATGCAGTACACAAAGTGTCTGTAGTCTTTGCTGCAAACACTGCTCAATACCTCAAAAAACGGCAGAGCTTACCATACAGGGCAGAACAACAGAGACCAAAAATCCTTCTCGTGACTCCGATTTTCGTGTTTCAAAAAATACTCATCATTCGTCTGATGAGTGTTTTTTGAAACACGAAACTCGGAATCACGAGAAGGATTTTTGGTCTCTATTGTTCTGCCCTGTGTACGTGTAGTACAATTAGTTATTACTGCGTCTTGTTGTTTTCTTGTGTATGGACACAGGATGATGGTGGTGATGGTGATGGTGGCCATGATTGATCAACACTGAATCGCGGCGAGAATTTTTTGGGCTGTCTGTCTTTCTCTCTCTTCCTGTGAGTCCTTCTGTCTGTCTGCCGGTACGTCTTTCTGTCCGTTTTTCTGCTTCACCTCAGACTCTAGACTGAGCTCTCTCCTTCACTTTCTCTCACTCTCGCTTGCTTTCGCTCTCACCCAGTCTCCCGCGCCCACTCACTCATTAAGTCGCGATATTCTTCATTTGCCTGCTGCATTCGCTATCGTAAGCACTACATCCTTTGAGTATGCCTTTCTTCTTCTTCTTTTTCTTCTTCTTCTTCTTCTCGGCCTTTCAATTGCTACATGACTCGCTAGAGACTGCTCTCCCTTAGCTTCTACCTAGCTCCTTTTATTGGTACATGATCACAAAGTATTTTTTTCACTTCTTAGCAGTGCAGCACCATGGGCCCCGCGTGCTGGGGCAAAGTGGCACGGAACCAGAATGCTGGATTTCCCCGCGCGTGCCCTTCGCTCCGTGCACAGTACCTGACCCATGTGTAGAGTCTAGATAGATTGTCTGAGTTGTGTTGAATTGTCATTCAATTTCTTTTTATTCTCAAAAACATAATATATCTCTACATTCTATCTCTGTGACTTAGAACCTCGCTTTAGGTCCGTATTTGACTATTTGAGCTTAGACACTGCTGGAAAAGCAGTGCACTAGTCCGACGTCATCATGTCGAATAGCGGAAAATGTTGTAAAAATTCTTTTCCGGTTGAACCGGTATGCTCATAGAATTATCAGCTTCTGCGCGGCCTCATTTCTGCCTATCCTTTTTCACTTTGGCTGCCCTTTTTCACTTTTTTGCAATGCTTTTTCAAATGGCAACTTCTTTAATTTTTCTAAGGAAGTGCAATTTTCACAGCAGCCATTTTCACAAATAATTGCTGTTGCCGGTTGAACCGGTATGCGTAATCACATTCTGCTCGTTTTTTATTCCTGCACTTGCTTTTCATTTTTACTGTCTCTTTGCCTTCGTACTTCTATTTTCAAAGCACCTTTTATTTCATTTTTCAAGGCACCGCAATTTCCAAGGCACCCATTTATATAAAATGATTTCTACTTTCCTAAAGCACTGCCACATGGTATTTTCAAACTGCAAATCTCTCGCCCTAGATTCATTCATCTTGGGAAAAGGAGGGGGTGTGACTCTCTCGTTTTCACGTGGACATTGAGATTGTTACAGTGGCCTGCATGTGCTGTTCTTTTGCGCACGACACACAGTGACCCGGTTGAGAGGGTGTGTGTACAGCATGGTGATTAGTGACCTGGTTGAGACGGTGTGTGTACAGCATGGTGATTAGTGACCCGGTTGAGAGGATGTGTGTACAGCATGCTGATTAGTGACCTGGTTGAGAGGGTGTGTGTACAGCATGGTGATTAGTGACCCGGTTGAGAGGGTGTGTGTACAGCATGGTGATTAGTGACCTGGTTGAGAGGGTGTGTGTACAGCACGGTGATTAGTGACCTGGTTGAGAGGGTGTGTGTACAGCATGGTGATTAGTGACCCGGTTGAGAGGATGTGTGTACAGCATGGTGATTAGTGACCTGGTTGAGAGGGTGTGTGTACAGCATGGTGATTAGTGACCCGGTTGAGAGGGTGTGTGTACAGCATGGTGATTAGTGACCTGGTTGAGAGGGTGTGTGTACAGCATGGTGATTAGTGACCTGGTTGAGAGGGTGTGTGTACAGCATGGTGATTAGTGACCCGGTTGAGAGGGTGTGTGTACAGCATGGTGATTAGTGACCCGGTTGAGAGGGTGTGTGTACAGCATGGTGATTAGTGACCTGGTTGAGAGGGTGTGTGTACAGCATGGTGATTAGTGACCCGGTTGAGAGGGTGTGTGTACAGCATGGTGATTAGTGACCCGGTTGAGAGGGTGTGTGTACAGCATGGTGATTAGTGACCCGGTTGAGAGGGTGTGTGTACAGCATGGTGATTAGTGACCCGGTTGAGAGGGTGTGTGTACAGCATGGTGATTAGTGACCCGGTTGAGAGGGTGTGTGTACAGCATGGTGATTAGTGACCCGGTTGAGAGGGTGTGTGTACAGCATGGTGATTAGTGACCCGGTTGAGAGGGTGTGTGTACAGCATGGTGATTAGTGACCCGGTTGAGAAGGTGTGTGTACAGCATGGTGATTAGTGACCCGGTTGAGAGGGTGTGTGTACAGCATGGTGATTAGTGACCCGGTTGAGAGGGTGTGTGTACAGCATGGTGATTAGTGACCTGGTTGAGAGGGTGTGTGTACAGCATGGTGATTAGTGACCCGGTTGAGAGGGTGTGTGTACAGCATGGTGATTAGTGACCCGGTTGAGAGGGTGTGTGTACAGCATGGTGATTAGTGACCTGGTTGAGAGGGTGTGTGTAGATTAGTGACCCGGTTGAGAGGGTGTGTGTACAGCATGGTGATTAGTGACCTGGTTGAGAGGGTGTGTGTACAGCATGGTGATTAGTGACCTGGTTGAGAGGGTGTGTGTACAGCATGGTGATTAGTGACCCGGTTGAGAGGGTGTGTGTACAGCATGGTGATTAGTGACCTGGTTGAGAGGGTGTGTGTACAGCATGGTGATTAGTGACCCGGTTGAGACGGTGTGTGTACAGCATGGTGATTAGTGACCTGGTTGAGAGGGTGTGTGTACAGCATGGTGATTAGTGACCTGGTTGAGACGGTGTGTGTACAGCATGGTGTTTAGTGACCCGGATGAGAGGGTGTGTGTACAGCATGGTGATTAGCAGAGAGCCCTACGCATACAGTATGACTATGCCCAGGCTAGGGCTCCCTGGTTTGGACGGATCTTCGTTCATTACTTTCGTTACTCGAACCCTGACGGTCGAAATCTTACGAATTTCGTTGTTTGCAGCCCCCCCCACCCCCCCCCCCCCCGGCTACTCGCTCCTGCTTTCCATCACCACTGATCACCATGATCACGCGAGGATAGCGCGGCGCTAGCTGGCTAGCTATGATTCAATAATTAGCGGTAACAATTTACAATGAAAATAATCATGATAATTCGTATGTGAATCTACTCGTTGATCAACTGCCTAGCTGGACCGACGTCCGTGTGTAGGCAATCTGGTTAGTGCAGTCAGCGTCAAGCTGCTGCAGCGAGAGGAGGTACTGGACCAGTGTTGTGACCGCGGGTAGAGCGGGTATCCCTGGCCGGGAGTACCGCGTGCATAGGGCGCTACGAACCGTTCTAATTCTGTACATCGACATCGCTGCCGCTGGCTGCGCACACGGCAGGCACGCATAGAAGAAGGTGAGAGTGTGAACCAGGGAACCAGGGAGTGCTAAAGGGAGTGCTAAACTGAACATTTTCTAGTACTACATGTACATGTAGTATAGTAGTCCCTGGCGGTGTGAACGTGGTGAACAATCCTGCAAAAAATTATTGCATGACGTGTGGGACAAAAATCACAGCATGTGCACAGAAGTCTGCGTGCCTATTCTGCATAGAACCTGGGTGATGCGGACACCTCCTTTGTCAGGATGCCTCCGGGCTTCACTGGCCAGGGTGCGTTGCTAGCAGGTGCCCTGGCAGTCAAATATTGCATCTGCCTTCCTTCCTGTGCCGATCAACAAAACTTCAAGTACAATTGTGGCCGCGAAGAAATCCTATCCATGAGTCAAAAGTCAGCGCCGCGTTGCCATTTCTACTTTTCATGCACGGTCCGAAAAAAACAACAACGACAACATCCGAGGACCGCAGGGGACGCATGAGCCATGGCGCTGCTTTCGGCGCGTGGGGCGGATTTTTTGGGCCGAGACTGTACTTCGCCACATATAACTTTTTTTTTTTAAATGGTAAACTAAAAAAGGTGGCAGCTCTCAGCTCATGTAGTTGTTGAGCGACATCATCGATCTTGGTTCAACTGTACGCCGTGGTATACGCTGAGATCTACGCACGGTCGCTGCATTGCGAACTGCCGGCAGTTTCTACGGCTACCATGCAGGGGCGTCGTGCAGGCTGCGGTCACTACGGTATTGACCGCACCACTCTTTGCCCCGGGTTTTACCCTGTGAATCAATAAACTAGGCATCGATGTTGGCTCTACATGTACATATCGAAATATGTCAAAGATGCCTACCCCCCCCCCCCCCCCCACACACACACATACACGTAAAATTCAATTGCACGTCAGATGGCTGACCGTACCACCCCAAAACACCTTCCGACACCTGCGGTGCCATGCCCGGAGTTGCCATGGTTGCTGTGCTCAGAAGGGCAGTACCCATGGCAACTGAAGAGCGCACGGCACCGCGGGCTGGAGCCTACACCTACATGCACATGTACAGCAGCACAGTTGATAGAGACGAGTTTGTTATTGTGCTCAGAATCACATGTACAGCACAGTTGATAGAGACGAGTTTGTTATTGTGCTCAGAATCACATGTACAGCACAGTTGATAGAGACGAGTTTGTTATTGTGCTCAGAATCACATGTACAGCACAGTTGATAGAGACGAGTTTGTTATTGTGCTCAGAATCACATGTACAGCACAGTTGATAGAGACGAGTTTGTTATTGTGCTCAGAATCACGTGCTAAG